>NC_086241.1:40623750-40992500 GCF_036321145.2 Pelmatolapia mariae
TACGATGCTGTGAGGATCGGTTTGTTAACGGCTACAAATCCAAGAGCAGGCAGAGTGGGCCTTTCACCGAATCTGGCTCTCTTCACCTTGAACTCAGCAAGTGTTGTGTTCTTGTATTCCCCGTCTCCATGCAGCTTCAAGAAGTGTTCCTTTAGTTTTGCCGGTGCGAGACTACAGTTGCTCAACTTGGCGTTGCAAATCATGCAGATAGGACGCTCACTCCCATCACGTTCCGTGATACATGTGAATCCATACTGTACATATTCGTCCGACCACTTTCTTCTTTTGCCCGACATAGTTAGTATGGATTAAAATGTTAAAATAAATCACACGAAGTACTACCACTACATTCACCTGTTGACTACTGCGCGCGCTACATTCCCCGCAGCCCTGATTGGCCAAGCAGTGTAGCATGACAGTCTGCAGCCAGTGATGGCCAGAAGGGGGCGTGTCATCACAAATTTACACGATAATTCGGGTGTGTCTGGACCTCTGTGACCTCTGCGGTGGAGGCTCTACCGAACCCCTGAGACCGGCTCACCGAACCCCTAGGGTTCGATCGAACCCAGGTTAAGAACCACTGCTTTAGAGGTTGTTCATCCAGCGTTGGTGTGCGAGAGAGTGTGTCTGCAACGTAAAGGTGTTTGTCTTTCTTGTATACGAGAGTCAAGTTGAACTTTTGTAATCGTAGCATCATGCACTTGTTTTGGATTGTGACCAAAGGCTGGTGGTCAGTTTCAATCACCACTGGCTTTCTGTAGATGTAGTCATAAAAGCTGTAACATGCAAACACTACAGCTAGTAACTCCTTCTCTATCTGAGCGTACCTTCTCTCTGTTGGAGTTAAAGTTCTTGATGCATACGCCACAGGTTTGTCGTCCTGAAGGCATGCATCTCCTAGACCATGCTAAGAAGCATCACATGTGAGAGTCACTGTTTTGTGCATGTCATAGTATTGTAGTGCTGGTGGGCTGGTGAGGCACGCTTTAAGTTTGTTGAAAGCATCCTGCTGATGTTGAGTCCGGCTCCACACCACATCCTTGTGAAGCAACTGACAAAGTGGTGCTGACAGTTCACTTAAGTTCGGGATGAACTTGCCCAGTTAATTGATAATTCCCAGGAAACGTTGGAGAGACGTCTTGTCCTCTGGTGGTGGCATTTCATTGATCGCAGTGATTTTAGTTGGATCTGCTTCTAGTCCTTCATCAGTGAATATGTGTCCAGTCTGAGTTTTACTTGTCTAGCCCGCTTCAGGACTTTTTTCAAATTTTTGTCATGCTCCTCTATTCCTTTTCCTCCCACTAGGATGTCGTCCACAATCACTGCGCATGGATATCCCGTGAATATCTGTTCCATGGTTCTCTGGAACTTCAGAAGCGGTGTTGATACCAAAGGGCATCCTCAAGAATTTGAATCTGCCGAAAGGTGTTGCAAATGTAGTGAGAAGAGAAGAGGCAGGATCTAGTTTGATTTGCCAGAAGAAGCTCTTTGCATCCAGAATTGAGAAGATGGTTGCTCCAGACATCTGAGCAGCTACTTCCTCCACAGTTCGCATGGGATGGTGAGGTTGCATTAGTGCCTTGTTCAGTTCCCTTGGATCAATGCAGATACGAACATCATCGGTATTCTTTTTGTGTGTTGCGACCATGTTGGATACCCATTCTGTAGGCTCCTCCACTGGTTCAATTACTCCCAAGGCCTGCATTCTTTGGAGTTCCTCTTTAACCTTTTCTGCATGGGAACAGGAATGCGCCTTGGAGTGTTGACGACAGGTGACACGTTTGGAGTGAGTTTCATTGAGTAGGTCACAGGTAAGTCACCGACTTCATCTTTAAACAGGTCTGTGTATTTGTGAAACACTTTCTGTGCTAGTGTCTCATCCTGATCTGTGTCAACATGGTAGACTTCCTTGCTGAAACTAACTAGTTTCATTCACACGCTGTCCTTTAATCCGATAATGGATTGCACATCGTGTTTTACAACTTGGAATTGCAGGTCATATTGGGGTGGACCACTAGAGGGCTCCACTCACACCCAGTGTTGAGGAAGTGTGTTGCTGTGTTTTGTGGCGCGATGTGTTCAGTTGAAGTGTGAAGAGGAATAAAGAAGGAGTGAGAACTAAGAGCTCCGTGTCGTCCATGTTTACCTCCACATTGGTGACCCCTGACTCGAGCATGTTACGGGCCGAGGATAACGCAGACTCCGCTATGGATGCATCAGCGGCATTAGCGCCACAGCTGCAGCTACGTTTGCTGTGGCGCTAAAACTGCCGGACTTTTGGCTCCACGATCCCCCGTCGTGGTTCGTGCACGTGGAGGCTCAGTTTGCCCTTCGCGGCATCTCGGCTGACGACATGAAGTATCACCATGTGGTGGCCTCGCTCGACCCGCTTGGCCACCCGTCGCGCGATGACCCTCCTCTGGGACCCACCTGCCCAAGGGAAATACGCCGCCCTTAAAGAGCTGCTTCTTTGGCGCTATGCCCTCTCCGACGCAGAACGAGCCGAAAAGCTTCTCACCCTGTCAGGCCTGGAGCTCATGGAGAACATGCTGTCGTTGCTCGGGCCAGATGACGGGGGATTCCTATTCGCCCACCTCTTCCTCCACCAACTGCCGGCTGCCGTGAGAGCTGTCCTCGCCAACTCCCCACTTCTGGCTGCGAAGGATTATCGCTTCCTGGCTGAAGAAGCGGATCGCATTCTTCTGGCTAGCCGCACTTTCGACGTCCACGCCCTGGCTACGGATCCGCCGCCAGCACCTTCCACGCCTCCACCTGCCTCCCCCGGAGCATCCGCCCCTTTGCTGATGGCAGGGATTGCTACATGGCGGCACTGCGGAAAGAGCATCTGTTTCTACCATTAGCGTTTTGGCGCCAGAGCGCGTCGCTGCCTGCCGCCCTGCGCGAAACTTCAAAGAGTTTGCAGCCATGGAGCGCCTTTGTACAGCATTGTACAACGCTCGAACAGTGCATGGGCCTCTCCGCTTCACATGGTGCCCAAATCGGACGGTCGGTGGCGGCCATGTGGAGATTTCCGCCGTTTAAATAATGCCACGGAGAATGACCGTTACCCCATCCCCCACATTCAGGATTTTTCCGCCAATCTCGCCGGGACCTCGATTTTTTCTAAAATTCTAAAATTTTCTAAAATTCTAAAACCGCTGTCATTACCCCCTTCGGCTTGTTCGAGTTTTTGCCCATGCCGTTTGGCCTGAAAGGTGCCGCCCAGACCTTTCAGCGGCTGATGGACTCCGTTTTGCGCGGGCTGCCATTCGTTTTTGGTGGCCAGCTGCTCGGCGAACCAGCACGAGTCCCATCTGCGCTAGGTTTTCCAGCGTTTGGCAGCGCATGGCCTGATCATCAACCCTTCCAAGTGCCAGTTTGGGTTGCCTGTTCTGGATTTCCTTGGGCACCACACCCGCACCATTTCCGCTGAGGGTGTGGTTCCGTTGCCGGACAGAGTCCAGGCCGTTTCGGTTTTTCCGCGTCCCACGTCGGTTAAGGCGTTGCAGGAGTTCTTAGGGATGATCAATTTTTAACATTACTGTTATCTACAGTTACTTTTAGCTAACATTAGCTAATTGCTGTTGGATCACAAGCCATAAATTAACCAAAACCAAAATAAGTATTCTTATGCGCAAAGCTGTCAGTTATAAATTGAGTCATAGAAAAGTTCTGCAATTCGTGGTCACAGACATGTCATCTCCCTGAAGTTTCACAAATTTGCCTTCTTGAAAACAGGACATAAAACTGCCATCTCGCGGACATCAAAAATACACTTGACAATGATAGCAGCTACAGCATTCCCTCTAGTGACACGAGTATGAGACAACAAAATTAAATGAGCAAGTTTTATTTTAATTCCACTGTTTTATTTTTAGGCTTATCAAATAAAATAAGATAACAGTTTGTCTTTTGTTTTTTTAAACAAACAAACAAATAAACAGGAAAGGGTTCATTTTACAATTCTTTATAATTTTCAACAGATATGGCTCATTTCCAGATTTTTGTGTTTCTCCATTCTAAAAATGAAAAGGGCTGCAATGCAGCAAGCTGTAGATCTCTGTCTATGTTTAATATTTCTTGAGGGCCCTATAAATTAATATAAAGCGCCTTGAGGGGACTGTTGTGATTTGGCGCTATATAAATAAAATTGAATTGAATTGAATTGAATAAAATATGATCGGCTGCTGCTGTTAATGCTTTTGATTTTTCTTTTATTTTGCTATCTTTACTGTTCATGCTGAAATAGTGTATGGGTGCTTGGTGCAAACTAAAAAGCCATTAATAAATGAAGAAACAAGGATTAACAATGTAACATCTCATGAGTTCATGCAAACCTTTGCTAGTCCTTGAGGAGATTTCCAACTAATTGGACTGCTTGCATTTCAAGACAGATCATTGTAACGTGTGTTGTGGAAGTTTTTCCACTTAAATAAAGCCTGCAGACGAGCGGTGAGCGGTAGCTAACATTCTTTAATCCGGACACACAAAGACAACGGACAACCAAGCTTGTGGAGAGCCTGCATGTCCGCGGGACAGACGGTCAGCAGAGTTCTCACTGAGCCTAGCATGGCTCTCAGTTTAAATACCTTCTTCAGGAACAAAAGGCAGTACACAGCTGTTTCACACCTTAAGGTTCACACTCCCTTGCTACCTCCCAGAGTCCTTGAAGAGACAAAAGACTCTTCCTGTGGAGTGGTCTGCTCCCCCCCAACTTCCCTCTTACAGTATGGGTGTCAGACATGGCATTATACAATAAAATAATGTGATTAGTACATAAGTGAAAGAAATTCCATTACACGTGTTGATACCAAGATGAGACATAAAGAGAAGCTAACAGCTTCTGCCCATTGGGGAGTAGGGAACATTTGACCACAGAGTAAATAAAGTGAATGGCATGAGGTAGGGATGTAGCATGGACTTTTAACCCCTCGGGGCTTCTATTTTAGAGATCTGGTCTGTCAGAGGACTGGCCATCCACAGCTGTGTTTTCACTGGTTTTGTCCTGAAGGCCACATGGAGAGGCTTAAATGATCAACACATAGAGACACATACATACATGATCTGAGCAGGGACAAACCACAAAATAGAACAGGATGCAGTGATGTATATTGGAACCAGTCAGTTTACAAAGCTTGAAGAATGTACTCCTAACATCTTTTGCTAAACACAAAGAGGTATGTTTGGAGTAATTTTTGACTCTGTTTTCAAATATGCTTTATGGGGCCTGATCACAAATGTTCAAAATGCTTTGGCTCTTTAAGATGATTAAACCAGGACCCCCCCCCCCCCCCCCCAGACTATTTGCAACATCAGACTAATTGTGCGTTTGGTGACAAAAATTCTTTAGGTCAGATGCAAACAAAAAGCCATAATGTTCAAATATTTTCCAGTTTTAAAAAATATTCAAAACTTTATCTGCCAAAAAGTACATCAATGAGAAAGAACTTTGCTAGGTACAAATATACATATGATTGTTTATGATCGTGTGTACGTATGCATATATGTATTTACTTGCATGTGTGAGTGTATATATGTAGATATTATAGTATATATATATAGGATTGTTTTATTAAACATAGGATAAAACTGTCATGTGTCTGTTTTCCCAGCTTTCTGAGTTTTTGGACTTTCTAATTGAGTTATTTAAATAATATGAGATTCCTGGTTTGAATTCTTTTGTGTTCCTCTTTTCTTCATATCTTTTTGTATTTTGTCCTTTCATGTGTCTGTTCTCCCCCAGTTCTTTCCCTTCCTGTTTCCTTTGTCTCTTCCCTGTCTTTTGTCCTTTTTCCCTAAGTCTGGAGTCTCTGGGTCCAAACTTGTTAATAATGCAGCTCGAGTTATGACAACAAAATTATACGTGTACAGTATAATACTGTGTAAAAGTCTTGAGCCACCCGTCAGGTTTTTGTTTTGCTAGGAAAATATAAAACAGTTTCAGCAGTTTATTGAAACATGTCCAAGCATACCTGCAAACACAGTATATAAGGGAAAAATAAAATCAGCTGGGGCTGCCAGTATCAATTCCACTGTGAGTAACACCAATTTGTTTTTCAATGGGCTAACCCTGAGACAGATATTTTAGCTCATAAGGACATTACTTCAAGTGGCTCTTTAGTTTCTTTGTCCCGTGTTTCAGAGTCAGCAAATTTCATTTATGCTCTGTGTGTCTTGTCTGAGCCAGTACTCGAGTCACCCAAGCAGGTAAAAATGCAGAATGGCTGGCAGCCAGAGAATACTGAGACTGTCAGCCACGTTGCTCCTGTTGGACTGTTTAGTTTTTCAGCCAGCTTGCCTGGACATTGGTAAACCTGCTCCTGAACCTGAAATTCCTTGTGCTGCACAGCTAGGGCCACATCAGTGACTGCCTTTTCGGGTTCTCAGCAAGCAAGTTTGAAGGGCAACAGGGTGGCAGCCTCCATTGTTAAGCTGGCTAAGAAACTTGGACTGGGTGCCTCGGAGCTGTTTGATCAGGTCGAGTTTTGTGTCCCACACCCATATGTGTTCGAACCTGTTCACTGTGCTTTGGAGCCAATCTCTGTGGAAACTGCTCATGCTGCATCCCTAGAGACTGTTTTTGGCATTGCTTCATCCCCGTGTTACTTCCCACCCGGCTTACGTAGACTCTGCCTGTGTAAATATACCTGTTTTGGACTATGTAAAGGCTGCTTCTGCTCCTCTGTTTGTCTCTGCCCCAGGGCAGCACCCGTATCTACTCCTCGGCTGTCGTCCGGTCTGCACGGGCACCCATGCCAGCCCACAGGCTGAGGCCAGCCCAGGACACTGTCAATCTCCGCATCCGTATAGAGTCCCCGGGTGGGAGCAGCTAGTGTCCGGCAGGTGCCTGCACCCATCCCTGTCCCCGCAGGTGGCTCAGGCGAGCCTGTCCAGCCACTTCCTTCACCAGTGAAAGGTTCAGGAGAATCAGTTCAGCTGCCTGTGGCTTACAGTCAACCACCACATCAAGCACCTGCCCTAATGGAGTGTAACAAGCTGTTTTCCACTCATCCCCTTGGAGAACCCAGACAAATAGGCATTACGGGGATCTAGTTTGGTGAACACAGTAGCATCATGGATGGGTTTGAAGGCTGAACTTATGAGTGGGAGAAGGTATTTAATCTTCACAGTTATCTCAGTGTAATCAATGCACGGGTGGATCTGCCCTTCTTAGACACAAAGAAAAAACCAGCACCTACTGGAGACGGATGGATTATTCCAGCTGCCAGGTACTCTGGAATGGACTTTTCCATGGCCTCCCTCTCTGTCTAGGAAAGATTGTACAGCCTCATGGAAGGCAGTGGAGGAGAGACGATGTTTTGGTTTTGCTAAACACTTTCTTGAGGTCGTGATAATCCATTGGAACAGCTGAGAGATCTACAGACTACAGACTACAGAGGGGCACTAGCAGGGGAGTTTTGCCCACCAGCGGGTTGTGCAGAAATGAGGCAATTTCCCAAGCAAAAGGAGCTCCACGCGGAGATCTTATAACTGGACCAATTGTGGGGGTTGTGTCTTTTGAACCAAGGGAAGCCAAAAATCAGGGGAGTGTCAAGTTAGGACAAAGGAATGTGAGGGTCTCCAGCGTTGGGAAGGTTACTTTTTAAAATGTATTCCACTACAGATTACAGAATACATGCCCCAAAATATATTTTATAACTTTCAATTCAACTCAATTTTATTTATATAGTGCCAAATCACAACAACAGTCGCCTCAAGGCGCTTTATATTGTACAGTAGATCGTACAATAATAGATACAGAGAAAAACCCAACAATCATATGACCCCCTATGAGCAAGCACATGGCGACAGTGGGAAGGAAAAACTCCCTTTTAACAGGAAGAAACCTCCGACAGAACCAGGCTCAGGGAGGGGCGGCCATCTGCTGCGACCAGTTGGGGTGAGAGAAGGAAGACAGGATAAAGACATGCTGTGGAAGAGAGACAGGATTAATAACCGATATGATTCAATACAGAGAGGTCTATTAACACATACTGAGTGAGAAAGGTGACTGGAAAGGAAAAACCCAGTGCATCATAGGAATCCCCGGCAGCCTACGTCTATTGCAGCACAACTAAGGGAGGATTCAGGGTCACCTGGTCCAGCCCTAACTATATGCTTTAGCAAAAAGGAAAGTTTGAAGCCTAATCTTGAAAGTAGAGATAGTGTCTGTCTCCTGAATCCAAACTGGAAGCTGGTTCCACAGAAGAGGGGCCTGAAAACTGAAGGCTCTGCCTCCCATTCTACTTTTAAATACTCTAGGAACAACAAGTAAGCCTGCAGTGTGAGAGCGAAGTGCTCTAATAGGGTGATATGGTACTACAAGGTCATTAAGATAAGATGGGGCCTGATTATTTAAGACCTTGTATGTGAGGAACAGGATTTTGAATTCTGGATTTAACAGGAAGCCAATGAAGGGAAACCAATACAGGAGAAATCTGCTCTGGTAACTTTGCCAAAACAATGTCGGACTCTGTAGTTTTCTCTGGTCCCCTCCCCAATCAGACCAGGAGTGACATGTTTAGCCGCATGTTCTCCTTAAATTGCTGGCTGTCTAAGTGGTGTCCCAGAAACGATGTGGGCTTCATAGATAATTGGCAAACTTTCTGGAGGAAACCTGATCTTGTTAGGAGAGACGGCATCCATCCCACTTTGGATGGAGCAGCTCTCATTTCTAGAAATATGGACAAATTTATGAAACCCCCCAAAATATGACTATCCAGAGTTGGGACCAGGAAGCAGAGTTGCAGTCTTACACGCCTCTCTGCAGCTTCTCTCCTCCTGCTACCCCCCCAAAAACCCATCTCCATAGAGACTGTGTCAGCTCCCAAACAGACAAAAAACAAACTAAAAACCAGCAAGAAACAACTTAAACATAAAAAATCACAAAGAAACAATACAGTATCCACATCTGAACCAAACAGTAAAACAGTGAAATGTGGATTATTAAATATTAGGTCTCTCTCCTCCAAGTCTCTGTTAGTGCATGACTTAATAATTGATCAACAAATCAATTTACTCTGACTTACAGAAACCTGGTTGCAGCAGGATGATTATGTTAGTTTAAATGAATCAACACCCCCGAGTCATTCTAACTACCAGAGATCTCGAAGCACAGGCCGAGGGGGCGGTGTGGCAGCAATTTTTCACACCAGCCTATTAATTAACGAAAGACCCACACAGACTTTTAATTCATTTGAAAGCCTGATGCTTAAACTTGTCCACCCCAGCTGTAAAACTCAGAAACCAGTCTTACTTGTTATCATCTATCGTCCACCTGGGCCTTACACAGAGTTTCTCTCTGATTTCTCAGACTTTTTATCTGATAATAATGAATTACAGTAGATGTTTAAATCTTAATGTAAATGAGTAACAGTAGGGTGGACATTAGGTAAGGCTGCACTTTTTGCAGCGATCTCGTATAGAAAAAACTATTCTGCGCGTATATAAAACAGGTCCGCAGCTCCGAACCGTAGTAAAGGGACCTCTGGCTAATACGTCGGGTTCGTGTCGGGCTCGTAGCTGAAAACTAGCTTTACTTTGTTGTCTGGGTCAACTTTGCTAGTGAGAGACAGAGAGAGGCGTTGAAAGGCTGCTCCAACTGAACTTATTGTTTTCGGAGGAAAACACGAACACAGTGTACAGTCGAGTCTTAATAGCTTACTTACAACTCAGCTACACTGCCCATGAGGCTACATTCTTTAGGGCTATGCCTGTAACACTCAACCTATTCCCTTCATATTAAATAATTTTTTGCGCAATAATTTTTAAAAATATTTCTTCACGTCATTATGCGGACCGTAAGTAGGGGTGACATGGGCCGTGAAATTGAGACACAGGCATTAGAGCCTCTCCCACCGGTGTGGAATTACCAAAAATAGAGAGGGCATAGCCTAACATATGACACAGGAAAAGACCGCTGTGTAATCCCTTTATTTCAACAAAGTAACTGTATTCTCAATACCACCTTTTTAAACGGTAACTGTAACAGAATACAGTTACTCATATTTTGTATTTTAAATATGTAACGGCGGTACATGTACTCCGTTACTCCCCAACACTGAGGGTCTCGCAGTGGTTGCCTAATGTGATTGCCGTGATGGGTCCTGTTTGGTGGGTTATGGTGACAAACACCTGGTTGTTCAGGGTGGTGGCAGGTATGAACAGATCTGGGGGGATCAGGGGAAGGTGCAACTTGTTGACTAGTTTGTGTCAATCAGATTTTGCTCAGCTCCAGAGTCTACTAAAGGGTTGCTAGAAGCAATAACTGGGACTTGGAAGAGACCAGGGATCTGCCCATATATCACCAGGTCTACCAGTGGGCGGAGCCTTTTGGCAGTACCAGGCATGAGGTGGAAAGAGGTTCTGGAAGTGGCACAGGAATTGGGGATAAGCAAAAGAAAACGCGGTAGGGTTTGTGGCTCTTTTTGGCCTCTCTCTCCCTCAACGGTTGTCAGTTCTCAGGGAGAGAGAGACCAAATCCTCAAAGGTGGACGGCTCGTCCCGGGCAGCCAAACAATCTCTCATCTGATCTGGTCACCCCTGGAGACTGTGATCGGGCCAGGCAGCTTTGGTGGTCGTGGTACGAAAATCAGTCAAAAATTCTGCAACACTCCACTTGCCCTGTTGTAAATTTAGGAGCTGCTTTTAGCGGCACTGCCCTCAGAGATGGGGTGAGACCCAACTCACTAGAGAAAGGCTTGGGTGCTGGAGAGACTGCATCTTGGAAAATTTATCTGTTTCTGAATAGATACAGTTGCTTTAGAAATAGATTAGCAAATAGATGATTTAGTAATGTTTGCATATGCCATGTCTGAAAATTAATTGCTAGGACTAATGATGACTAATAATGTCTTCAACTGTAATTAAATGGCCTTATTTCACCTTGTTCTTACCAAATGCCTGTTACTTGAAAAAATGTTCTCAAAAGTAATGAAAAAGTAAAATTAATATGAAATTAAGATGTTACTTGTTGTTATTTCTGCCCATACATGCTTTAACAGGTAAGATAACTATGCCACTCTGTAAAGTTGTAGTACATAGTGGCAATGTACCTGTAAGAGTGCTATGAAAATGTGTTCAAGGTAAATCTGAAATTTCATGTGTTGATTTATTTCAGCATATTGCTTTTGAACCCATGATCAAAGCAGTCATTACATTTAGCTTGTCCTGGTTAAGTAAATTTCTGTTGACAAAAGTTGACATTTTTTTCAGTGAAACTCAAACATGAAACAAGTGAAGTGATTGGCTGTCCACACCTTGTTGGGGCCTTTCTACTATGACTGCTAGTGACTCAGCTGGGAATAAGTTGATCAATCATACACTGAAAAGGTATTTCTCAAGCAGAGCTAAGAGGTCAGGGTGTGTGCCCGGCTCTTTGAATTTTTTTTCAATCACAGAGTAAAATGGGCTGTGAGATACAATGAGGGAAATTTACTTTCGTAGTGTTTGAGCATTCAGCCCAAAAAAGCTTAGTAATATGGTTGTTAAGCAGATATTTACTCTGAATGTCATTACCTTTTTGGAGTGGCTGTAGCTAAGGAGGAGCATGTTATTTACTAATTAGAAATCCTTGGCTGCTCCAGTGTCCATGCCAATATCCTTGGGTAAGACACTAACCCCCAAGTTGCTCTCCGATGCATCCATCAGACTGTGAATGTTAGATAGAAAGCAGTTAGGCGTAGACCAAAGTGCTTGTCTTACTGGGTTTGAATGCCAGAATGAAACATGTCGTATAAAATGCTTTGAGTGTTCAGGTGGAGTAGAAAAGGTACAATTATTTTGGGACCTTTTTTCAGCTTTATTTGACAGATTCATGTGGAAAAGGGCCACGCTCAGCTATATGACATGTAGGCGCCTGCTCAACACGCTGCCCTAAACTGGCACCCACGGAGGTACCATTTACCTTGGCCAACAGCAGCTTCTTGAAGATCCTGGGAGCCATTTATTCAGGATATGTCCTTCAATGTGCACATTATATAATGTAAATAAATAAGAATGAGTGTCTTAATTTATTTGCACAGTATTATTAAAATATATTTAAAATTTTAAAGATCCTGTCTCAGAGTAAAGCTGAAAAGCTACTTCATGTGTATATTATTTCAAGGCTAAGTTATTATATATGAGATCATATTTCTCACATATTAGCTTCACCTTTGATTTAATCATTAAATCCTTCATATTAGGTTATACCTTATAATGTATGTCTTAGTTTTGTTCAGCAACCAAATCACGTGTTGTGGCTAATGAGTTAATATAATAATATGAGTAAATATATCTAGAATTGTTCTGGACTAGAATAATGATGTAAGAATTAAGATTGACAGTGTGGGAAAGCAGTAGTCGTAAAGAACAGAAAAGCAGTCGAACACCAAGGAAAGCAGGAACAAGGAGTGATTACAGATCTTCCTTATTGAACTTACACTTAAGCTTAATTTCTTATGTGTCGTAATGTATTTTATACAGTGAAATTCTGGACACCACAGCTGGCAGTATTTTACCATAAAGTTAGATTTTACAGTAATATACCATATATCTTACATTTCGACTGCGTTTTTCACTGTGAAGAACTGTAATTAATTTTGCATATCTTTAACATAGCTGGAAAGCTGCAGCCGGGTGTGTTGGAGTGTTCATTAACCAGAAATAAAGAAAAGTGTAACAATCTGGTCGGGTCTGCCATGGGTCTATTACATTGTTCTTTTTAAATGTACATTAAGAATTTTGTAGTGATTGGTCTTGGATAGTTCCCAGGTGGCTGGAACCTTGGGACCCTGTTCTTGGCTCATGCCAGGATGGGCAGCCTCTGCTGGGGTGGCTGTCCATTGCCTCTGGTTCTCTGGAGCTGTTGCCCTCTGGCTGTGAGTGCTTTATCTGGGACCGCCCTCCTTCTTCTGCTGGGGTGGGCACACGGTTGTCATCAACATGTGCAGCCTTGGGTCTTCAGTACTCTTGGGGGCTGCAGATGTCTCCCGGGTCTTTCTCAGTATGCTTGTGGGTCGGAGTTATTGCAGCTTCTCACACTCATTATCAAATATGATTAGTGAGAAAGACACATATACAGGCACTGACACACACACACACACACACACACACACACACACACACACACACATCATAACAAGATTGTTGATTTGTGTATCTGTATTTTTTCATATGTTTATGTCACGGGTGTAAGCTAGAAGGGAACCCCTTCTATAACGGGGGGAGCAGCAGGGGGTGATCACGTAAACAGAAGACGTATTACCTGGTTAAAATAGTCAATAAAAGATAAATACACTTTATTTACAACACTAAAATACCCTGATCAGGGGAGAGAAAAATAAAAACATAAAACTCAGCACAATAAAAATATAATGGTGCTCAGTCCATGAGCTAAGTCCCAAAGTTCCCAGTCAGGCTCCGCCACACTTCCCGGTGTCATGCCAAACTAGGTATCCCCGACAGAATTTGTTTCCCCTGCGTCAGGAGCATGCACTGGCCTTTCAAAATCATGGACAAACAGTATCCCACATTCATGATTTTCAGTTCATAAACACTTCTTATAATGACTAACTACTCCATAAATTTTGGAGATTTTAGCTGTTTATACAGTAAAGTTACAGTGGGATACGAATAATATCAGGCTGATCCTGCCACAATTTGCTCCCCTTGTCCAAAGACGTACTGCTCCTGACATTTTGGAGGTTTTAGCTCAGTACAGTTCTGTACAGTTACAGAAGGATACAAATAATGATCAGTCAAAATGTCATTGGTTTATTTAAATAATCCCGTCTGATGTTGTGCCGAGGTCCCAACGCAGGGGAAACAAATTCTGTCGGGGATACATAATTTGGCACGACAACGGTGTCTCCTCTCGCTGCCCTTCAGGTGTCTCTAATCAAGCATCAAGTGGAGGAAGGCGGAAGGGAGGGGCTTCTCCCCAAACACAAACAATATATAAAAAAACATGCAACACTACAACATGCTCTAACAAAAATAAACACTGACACAGCAACACATGCAAAGGAAAAAAATAAAAAGAAGGAACATCCCCTGGATGACATTTATCTTCCAGGTGGTGTTTGTTTTTGTTTCTTCCTACAGGTGTAGCTATTGTTGCACCATTGTGCATTTCTACTGGTGCTCTTTTTTTAAATTTCCTGTGTCAGCTTTGGCATTATTACATTACATTGTAATTACAACTATAGAATGCATTTTCTGAAGAAAATGCAGTGTGAATGCTGATAGCTGAATGTTTTGAACTGAAATGTAATAATTTCTGAATTTTAAGTTAAAAAATGTCAAATTAGCCGAATCACTCACCTGAAAGCCAATGTACAGAACTGTTGAAAGCTGAAGTTCACACAGAAGAAGTTTAAAAGTTGGAGCGTTCCTGAAAATCTTTAAAATGTACATTAGAAAAAGATAACAAATGACAAAAGAATATTTTGAATCAGAAAAGATCTGAATTAATGTGGAAACCTCATATTCTTTAAATCCCTTGAAGAGTGAAAGTATGAGTTTTACATTTCTAAACTCAAGAATCTTAAAATCTTAAAAGAAAAAACAGAATATCTACCGTGTGTGTGTGAGTGGGTTTTCTTGTGTGCACGTGTATGTCTCTGTGCGTGTCTGCATGTGTGCATCTGTGGGTTTATTTTCAGACTAACTTTGTATTAGTGTGGAGATAAACTATACAGAGTTAGATGAGTTGAAATGTGGGAGAATCTGCTACAGACAGGTAAAGGGATTACTATTGCAAAAAAGGTAATTAGATTACTGTTACTCTCCCGTAAGCACGCTGCGTTACTGCGTTACTAAAACCGTGATTTTTTT
Source organism: Pelmatolapia mariae (assembly GCF_036321145.2). Classification (NCBI taxonomy): domain Eukaryota; kingdom Metazoa; phylum Chordata; class Actinopteri; order Cichliformes; family Cichlidae; genus Pelmatolapia; species Pelmatolapia mariae. The sequence continues at coordinate 40,638,568 of NC_086241.1, forward strand.
GCGAGAGTGTCTCATGACAATGACGTAAGCAAGTGCGACGTTTGTGGCAACAGCTGTGTGCAGATCAACAATGGATAATATATCGAGTGCGGGAAAGAGTATGAGTGTGCAGCGTTTAAAGCGTGGGAGTACTGACCTTATTTTGAGTTTGATTCCGTAAAAAGTGACAAAAACATTAGCGTCCGCTGCTCACTGCGTGGGAAGAAAACTTCTTTTTACTGCGAAAAAAACCCCTTAACTTCCGAGCAATCACCGAGTACACTGCCAGGGAATGAGAAATTCACACACAAACTCGTGGATTCTTCCACTGACCGCTGCGGCACACCTGCACCAGGGCAAACATCCGCCTGCTATACAGGTGAAAATAGAGCAACAGGACCGCTGAGTCTTTGATTTTATTTATTTTCTGTTGTGTTTCACTTGCATTTATTTGAAAGACTGAGTGTAAACACAAAAAAATATTTTATTTTATGTGCTGGAATGTGCAGAAAATAGGTTTAAATGTTAAACAAATTTCTTCCAGTCAGAGAATGTTGCATATAATTAAATTTTTGCTTGATGCATAAAGTTAAAAGATTAAAACTAATAAAACAAGTTTTAAAAAGAGACTTTTTCATTTGATTATATTTTGTATGATGGATTATGCAGAAAAAGTAGAATTGGGCTGAAAGATCTATCGCTTTATTACTTATTCAGGTTGTAAATCGTGTTTTTAAAGTAATTAATTACTTTTGAAAATAAGTAATCAGTAAAGTAACGGGATTACTTTTTTGGGGAAGTAATCAGTAATTAGTTACTGATTACTTTTTTCAAATAACTTGACCAACACTGAATCCCGTCAGAAAAGAGGATTCTAAAAGTCTGACTTCAACTGCCCAGGTTTGAACCACCCGTCTGCTGAAGACAAATTCTCCAATGAAAAATAAGCGAGAAGTTAACAGGCCAATCAGAATGCTCTATCCGGTTGGCCTCCAGTAAATGCTAACAGACTGTTTCTCTGTAGCAAGTCCCTGTCAAATTCACCTTGTTGCACCATTTGAAAACAGTAAATCCAAAACCGTAATTCCTATAGAAGACATTTTTGAACCGTGACGATCCCGAGGATTTGTTCTACACAACAGTGTGTTTTTAATGTTCCCGGTGTCGAAGTACAATAGGTCGGTTAGAAGGTGCTAACGCCACTTGGATCTACACAGTCCAAAAAGTTTACATCTTTTAACTTTGAGAGATGCGTTGTTGGAAAGATACATTTTTGAGAGTAAAATGATGCCTGTGGAACAAACACTGTTGAAAGAGAAGTTTTTAAGATGAATCTTTGGTTTCTGCCACTGTGTTAGTTGGCCCTCAATCTAAGCAGCAACGTTTCGTCCCATAGACACCCATTATAAACTCTGAAACGGGTGAAAAAAGCATGAAACTTAAACTGGAACTGAAGAAAGCATATGAAAGCTATTGAAAAGATAAATACAAGCTGAATAGTTCAATGGCTTGGCTTCATTTTAAAGTTTGAATGGTGTCTGTAGGTGAATGTATGTGGAAGTAGTTGGAGTTGAAAGAGGATTTGAAGGGTCACCCCATTGAAATACAATGAAAAACACAACCATGAGGAGCCTATAGAGAATTTATAGAGCCTGTTATGGAAAACAAAATATGCTAGGCAAAATTGCGCATTCAGATCATATTTCTGATTGCAAAAGCTGCCATACAGTGTTGTTTGTCAAAGCATGTCATGTTATCAACAATTTATTGGTTTAATAATGAATGGAGCTTGAAATTGGGTGTTTGTGATATGAAGAGAATGTTTTGTATGGTGGAAACACAACTTTCAGCTGCCAATTTTCAAACAATGCTTATTTGTCAAAAATATGCTGCTGGAAAACACCTTTCATGCTTTTGGCACATTTTGGGATTGTTTGCTGCCAGAGTGGGACAAGGAGGCTTTTGTTTATAGATACCTCTTTCTTTAAATTCTAGATAGAGACATAAGATAATGACACAGCCAGACAGCAGACAGAATGGTGAACAGTGCATATATATTAGAGTCAACATTAAAGACTAAATACTATATGTTTATTGCACAGCTAGTGTAGTACATGTAGTGCAAGTACAAGTCTATTTACCATTTACCTGATTACCACTACATTTTTTTTACTGCACAACAGTAATGGGTGTCTTGGGTGGTGCCCAGCCTCCAGTGAGGTAGGATGCCCGTTTCCTCTGGTTATCTGGGGCTCTTGCACTTTGGCTGTGAATGCTCCAAGTGGGGCCTCCCTCCTTCTTCCGGGGTGGGCATGCAGTTGTCGTTGAGATGTGAGGCTTCCGGTCTTCAGTACTTTTGAAGGCTGTGAACAGCCAACATATATGCCTCTGGTCAACCCATTATCAAGGCAAATCGTGTAATAGACACTCTGGTTCACTGTGCGGATGTCACACTGCCTTTCCTAAGTGTAAAAGTAAAAAGTATGCTTCCCAATTTATTTATTTATTTTTTGCATATTTGTCATACTTCTGTGTTTCAGAAAATCAAACCAAGTGTTAAACAAAGACAACCTGAGTGAATACAAAATGCAGTTTAAGCCCTCCAAACCTACCTGGCCCTTTGTGAAGAAATAATTGCCCTCCAACCCTAATAACTGCTTAACTGGTTTGTGATTACAGGCAATGAGTTTTTTTTATATCGCTGTCGAGAAATTTTGGCCTATCTTCTTTTCAGAATTTCAAAAATTCTGCCGCATTGGTTTTTTTTGAGTTTTGCTGTGTTTTTTAGCTAATCAGAAGTGAACTTGAGGGTGTGTTTTGGATCATTGTCCTGCTGCATAACCTGAATGCTTTTGAACTTTAGGGCATGACAGTAGAGATTTTCTGGTAGGGAACAAAATTCATGTTTGGTTCAGTCTTCCAAGTCTTCCAGGCCCTGAAGCAGCAAAGTAGTCCCAGACCATCACACCATTATGTTTGACTTTTGGTATGATTTTTTTTCTATTCAGTTCAATTTAATTAAATTTTATTTATACAGCGATCCTACAATAATACATACAGAGAAAAACCCAACAATCATATGACCCCCTATGAGCAAGCACTTTGGCGACAGTGGTAAGGAAAAACTCCCTTTTAACAGGAAGAAACCTCCGGCAGAAACAGGCTCAGGGAGGGGCGGGGCCATCTGCTTTTAATGAAAAGCTGTGTTAGTTTTTCCGCCACGTGATCATTGAATCATTACTTATTATTAATCTCCGGCTCTCTTTCACAGCATCCACTCACCCCCCTGAGCCTGGTTCTGCTGGAGGTTTCTTCCTGTTAAAAGGGAGTTTTTCTTTACCACTGTCAGCAACGCACTAAGCGTTGGGGTTTTCTATGTTTTCTTTGTATTATTGTAGTCTTTACCTTCCAATATAAAGCGCCTTGAGGCAATTGTTGCTGTCATTTGGTGCTACATAAATAAAACTGAATTGACAATTGAATGTTTAATCTTATAAACTTATAAACTAGTAAATCAACATTATTTACTTAGTAAATTCAAATAGTAATAGAATAATTATTAGCATGTATAAATGTATACATATATAAATTAATATTTAGATACGTAAATTTAAATGTGAAGAAGATGATTCGTATCTAATCATGCATGCTGAATGTGTTTGTAGAGTAACCGCTTACACTGGGTCTCTGGCCGTTATTATCATTCGTTGTGTTGTACCCGTTGAGGGGAGCCTACATGTTCAGTCATGCATATATCCCTTGGAATACAAGCTGGATGAAAAACAGGTTTTAACACTGCTCTGAGGGAACATGTACAGATGTTTGTTATTTTAAGACTTGCCATTGTCAGACAGCTCTTCAAATTCATGCCTTAAACGTTCTGACTACATAGGTGTGCATAGCCTGCCAGACACTGGCAAATTAAAAACAACATATTTTCTCACACTAACTCATTTTTGAATGCTACTCCTCACTTGCAGCCATGGGAAGGAAGGAGTAGCAGTCAAAAGTGAAATAGCATCCACCCATTTCATGGCTTTATATTTTTTGCCACTTGTGGCAGGAGCAGAGGGCAGTTGTCTCCACAGAGATCTAAATGAATGAAATCTTTTATACCAACACTTCAGCCATGGTGTTAGTCAATTCATGTGATTTACAAATACATTTATTAACAATGGACCTGACGAACTTGTATACGCTGACTTTTAATTTAATTAATTCATCGCATCCTACAAAAGGCAGGATACACTGAGTCTGTCGCAGGGCACTAACACTCTAGTCAAATAAAATTAAGCATTATAAATTTCATTTTTTCGTGTAAACCCAGTTGGACAGCAGTTAAGATAACAAAGGTAGGAGGGAAGAAATGTTTTACCTTTTATAACAGTTTGTGAATGCACCGAACAGTTACAGTATGGTGCCTTTCTACTCAGTTGAGCACTCAAAGCATTCTCATTCATCCATTCACACACACATTCATGCAGCACGTTTATCTTAAGGTGCTTAGGTATAGAAAAAAAAGCATGAGGACAGCGATAAGCCAGCAGATGCAAGAGAACATGCTAGCACTGCAAGCTTGGACCTTATTCTATGAGAACTAAGGGAATTCAGATGTGTGACGATCGTCAAATGGCCGGGAACCCTTTTGGAACAGATCCGGCGTTTATTGTGGCGCATAGAAAGGAAAACACGGAGCCAAGTAAATAAAGACCAGACCCGAGATTATAAGGAAAGTCTCCCAGGATTTAGACGTCAAGAGCAAGAATCAGTGGGACACCGAGAGACTGAGGAGTAAAGGGGATTGGTGGTGAGTTTATTTAAATAAAAACACATCCTCTGAAGAAACTAGCCATATACACTGGTAAAGATTTCTTATTTTGAAATTATAGACTGCAGTGGCAATGTAGAAATTGAAAATAGGCGGACGTTTTATCTATGCTATTAATAGAATGGACATTAGCCGGCTGGCAAAGGAAGGCCCTGTCTCACATTGAGGTGAGAGAGGCCCCCCCTCGAAGCCCCCTTCTTCATCGGGGCTTACTTAGGGTCATATTGGAGACCCCACAGTTGGAAGTCAATTTTTTCTTTATTATTATTTTTTTTCTTTGATCAAATAATGTTTATTTTTGTAGCTGTTGTCTTGTACAGCTTTAATGTTAATATTAATGTTTGCTTATGTATGTTTAGGGAGTGGTCTGATTGTACCAGGTGTTGCTATTTTAATAATATCCAGACAGTAAGGGTATGCTTAAAGATAAGGTAAAAATCATATCATATCATGTAAATGGCCTGTTGAACCCAATTAAATGTAATAAAATTTTAACTAAAATGAGGAAAGAACAAGCACAAATAATGTTTCCACAGGAAACCCATCTGGACTGTAAGGAACACGAAAAATTGAAAAGAATGGGTTATACAACAGTTTTCTCCTCTTCCTATAAAACTGGACGAAGGAGAGGACTGGCCATCCTGTTATCAAGCAAATTGCACTTTGAAAAAATATCTGAGATAAGTGATAAAGAGGGACGTTATATTTTGGTAAGGGGAAATATTGAGGGGAATGCAATCACGTTGTTAAATATATATGCGCCCCCTGGAAGCGATATTTATTTCTTTAAGAACATTATAGACATGATGGTAACAGAGACAGTAGGTCTTCTAATCTGCAGAGGAGATTTAAATATACATCTACAACCAAAGCTAGACATTTCCAATGTAAAAGCACAGAAAACAAAAACATTAATTAAGAATATAAATACATTGATAGAGGAGGTGGGACTAATTGATATATGGAGAAATTTGCATCCCTACCAAAGGGATTATACTTATTTTTCCTCACCGCACTCATTATACACAATAATAGATTATTTTATAACATTTGGGAAAAACAAAGATAAAATAAACACTTGTGAAATTGGGACAATAGACTTAAGCGACCATGCACCTGTATACCTGTACCCCTGTACCTTGATTTAAACCTGCAACCAAAATGTAATAATTTGAAATTAAATTCAATCTTACTGAATGATCCTCACTTCAAAGAACTAACTAAGAAAGAGATTTACTTCTACATGGAAACTAATGACTTGCTTGAATGCACCTGCCCACTACCTAAAGAGGTTGGATACTGTGTATCATTGTGCTTTACGTTTTATTACTGGCTATGGAAATCGTGTACATCATTGTTCTTTGTATGCTGCTGCTAAATGTCCATCTTTGCATATTCGACTCTCCCATTGGTTGATCTTTATCTATAAATCTCTCCTTGGGCTGGTTCCATCTTATTTATGTGTTTATATGTGTAGAAACCACAACCAATACAGCCTTCGTTCTCACAAAACAATACAGTTGATTGTCCCTAGGATCAGAACAGAATTGGGGAAAAAGGCTTTTAAATACGCTGCCCCTGCTTCCTGGAATGATCTGCAGAAGGAACTGAGATTATCGGAATTGGTTACCTTGGGAGAGTTTAAGTCTGTTTTAAAGGAACGAGAGAGTGGCTCTTTTACTCAGTGTGATTGTTTTTAATGTACTCTTGGTTTGATCTGCTGTTGTATATTTTGCACATGTTGTTATGGGATATTGTATTTGTTTTGAACGTTGTATATTTATGTGGTATGCGTATTTTGACTTTTGTTGTCATGATGCCAGGTCTCTCTTGAAAATGAGATTTTTAATCTCAATGAGATCTTTTACCTGGATAAATAAAGGACAAAAAAAAAATAATAATAATGACAATGGTGAGGTGCCTCCTCCTATTCTGTGGGACGCTTTAAAAGCCGTCCTGAGAGTGAAAATTATAGCAATATCCTCTTATAAGAAAAAGATGAGAAGTAAGAAATTAGATGAGTTACAAAATAAGTTAGAACAATTAGAGAAAAAACATAAAAACAACACAGGATATATTGGAGGAAATCATGAAAACAAGAGTAAATGATTTGACTACACATGAAATAAAAAAAAAAAAATCAAATGTTTCTTAAACAAAGGTATTATGAAGAAGGATCTAAAGCAATGAATGTCTTAGCCTGGAAACTTAAAAAGAAAATAGCACATAATACAGTCCACAAAATTAAACATCCAGTGACAAAATTAATAAAAAATTAATTATTAGAAGTTCAGGGTGCATTTGAAACATTTTATAATGTTTATGCTAATAAGACAGAGAGTAGTATAGTTGAAATGGACAGTTTTTTAGACTCTCTTGATTTACCAGTATTGAATGAAGAACAGAATAAAACTTTGATTGATGATATAACAGAAAAGGAAGTAAGAATAGCAATAAGTAAAGTTAAAATAAATAAATCCCCAGGATCAGATGGATATACGGCAGAATGGTACAAGGAGCTAAAAGAAGAATTAATACCAGTGATGCTTCCCACACTGAATTGAGTCCTAAAGAAGGCTCAAGTACCTCCTAGCTGGAAAGAAGCAATTATCTCTGCCATCCCTAAAGAAAATAAGGATAAATTAGAATGTGGGTCATATAGACCAATATCTGTTCTTAATACAGTATATTAGCTGTTTACATCTATCATGGCTAGACAATTAGAAAAGCTCTTACCTAGTCTAATTCATAATGATCAGACAGGTTTTATTCGAGAGCGTCAAATACAAGATAATGTACGACGGACATTACAAATTATTAACCATATTCAAAAGAATAAAATAGAAGCAATGGTAATCAGTATCGATGCAGAAAAAGCATTCGATTCGGTTAACTGGAGCTTTCTTTACCGAGGCTTACACAGATTTGGTTTGCATGTCATTATAATTAAGACAATACAGGCACTTTATGATAACCCTACGGCAAGGATTAAAATTAATGGCTACCTATCAAATAGTATTAAGCTGGAAAGAGGAACAAGGCAGGGCTGTGCGTGTTCACCATTATTATTATCCACCCTGCCTCAAATCATCTATGTGTGCCATTTGAGCACATTCAGTCGACTTAGCCTATGGTCAAGCTTGTGTACACCACTTTGTATTGGTCTTTCACATGGAATTCCAATAAAATTAATTCATGTTTGTGGCTGTAATGTGACAAAATGTGGAAAAGTTCAAGGGGGCTGAATACTTTTGCAAGCCACTGTACATTGGCTAAATGAACATGTGGACAGGAGTTACAGGCATTACAGATGTTTAATAAAATGTTGCAAAACACCTGTCTGACAGTTTTAGAGGCAGAAAACAGGTGGAAATGGCACATGTGCCATTGTTAGGGTTATAAAAGTAACAAAATCTTGTTGCCAATTTTGTAGTGTTTGTGTAAGAAACTACGGCGTGAGTGGAGTATAAAAACCTGTACTTTATTAGTCACATTGCAGAACTCTGTAGCACGTACCATATACACAAAGTCCATCCTATCCTGCTTACACACAGTACATCCTAGCTAGTTATTTCAAAATAAATAAAAGTGTTCAAAATAAAAGCACAGGACAAAGCAGTTTTGTACATGCAACATGCAACATGCCTCATTGTACATGCAACATGCCTCATTCACACCTAAGTGAAAAACCACTTTACGTTATTGATGGGGCATTGTTGATAAGGGGTTCAGCATCTACAATATCGAAGAAACAAAATGCAAACTACAGTAAAAGAACATCTGGAAAATGGTCTAATAAGTAAGAATTTAAATTACTGTTTGAAAAATCTTAGGATATCTTATATGTCTGCACCTGAAACCCACCTCAAAAGGTAAGATTTTGAACAGGTATAGGCCCAAATCTACAGTAGAGCATTCAACACATATTTAACTTCTACAATGGAGGAGGAAATGGGAGAAATGCCACTGAAAATTAGGAACGTAAAACTTATGTTAACATACTGGGTGCACACACAAGGCAATATTAGTGCTAATTCTGCAAAGAGTATTTTACAGGAATGCTGGGAACATAACCAAACCAGTTATTATAGTGGGTGGATAGGATAGGTGCAAACTGCAGGTCTGACACATTTGAAAATAAGCCTGACTGTCTCACTGTCAGTCCTACCTCCCTGGAGATTTTTTATTTCTTACGTCTGCAGGAGAAGTTGAAAGGAAAATCAAAAAGAATATCAGCGACTGGGCAGACAGGGGTTGCTTTTACAATTTTCATTCAATATGCGGAAGGAATGAAAAGAAGAGAAGAACAGATTTGTCAGTATAATGGCAAGTGGAATTAAAGTGGAATTAAAGTGAATAATGTTTGCTTTACAGTGGGTGAAAGAAAATAACAAAACATAGTTTCATCATAGCTTCTGATAGCTTATTTGCACTCTCAGGTCCGGAAAATATTCACATAAATTATGTCGTATGTGTATTTTTTTTTATCAGATTTTCCAAATGCTTTTGGAATTCCATAATTTAGGAATGTCATTACTTTGAAGGGAATGAAAAGGTAGACTGCTGGAAAAAAAAGATGGAATTACAGGAAATTAACATGAAAATATTGCTAAGCAAAGCAGAGGTTAAAATGATTAAGAATTATATGTTGAATACTTGGCAGGAATATTGGGACACAGCTGGCACAAGAAGACATCTGTACAGTACTCAAAAGTAAGTAGGTCTGAAGGGAATGCAGAGCAAAAACCCGAAGGAAGACATGTTGTTTACTGGACAGAGAATAGGACATACAGGATTAAATCATACACCACAGTTTATGTAAAACACAAGCATGTACTAATATACTATAATAAGTATGAGAGAGAGAAGAGAATTCATGGCTTTGGAAGAGCAATTGAAATTGTACAAGAACGGCAACAAAGAGTAAAGGGCCAAATTTACTAATGTTGCATTTGCATGACTGGGTCATGAACTCATTTCTTATTCTATTCTTTTCTAATTAGTAAATGTGGCCCTTAGTTTGTGACTTTCCTCTAAATTAATAATATGAAGATTAGGCATGGATTATTCAACTGATTTTGCCTGTATTTAGAAAACAGCACAACTTTTGCAAAACTAACCACACTTATCAGCGCTCACATGCTATTTTGCCCCGATGTGTAAATCTGGCCCTAAAGGAGGAACTAATTCAAGCAAACTAATAAAAAGAGAGACAAGCTACACTTAAAAACTCAATCCAGACTGAAAATGAGGACTTAAATAAAACATGAACTAAAATGCTCAAAATACAAATATACCTAAAAATCTGAACCTCACCTAAGCAAAAATAAACTAAGAGGACAGAGTATCAATGAAACCAAATGCCTGCAGATGACAAAGAAAAACATGACACAAAAGGGAACAGTGGAGGTTAAAATAATAAACAAGAGCACAAAGAATCAAGTCTAAATAACGAAGTGTATAAGCACTAACAGTAACTAGATTTCTAAAACAACAAAAACAAAACTCAAAAGACAGGAATGATAATCCAATAATAATGAACCCAACTGAAAACACTCAAATACAAAACTTATAGTTCTGGGGAGAAAGCCAGGGAGCATAACAATAGATAAATTATAAATCTTCATCTGCAAGCATCCAAAAAAATTAGCTGTCATTATGACACCAATGATGTTATCAGCAGTGAAAACAGTTGGGTGTGTGTGTTTTCAGTTGGCTTCTCTCCGGAGAACATTCCATTGCAGTGAAACAGCGTAACCACAATACAACTTCTGTTCTTGAGATGAAACAAAAGAGGTTAGTGCTGTCTGCCTCTCTTTCAGAGAGGGTGAATTGCCAAAGGCAAATACTCGTGGCAAATATGTGGCTGATGCACAATTATTGTTTATAGAAGCATATAGCTATAGTTTATAGAAGATTATAGTTTTCAGTTATTTTACCTTCTACTGCAGTGGGAGGTGTAAGGGAGTTTGGTATAGATTAAAAAAATATAAAAGCTAAGGTCACAGTAAAGTTACTAAAATCTTAATAGCATGACAAATACCAACAAATGCATGTGACAACTTTATATTAGTATATTGGTAAAGCTGTGGCTCACAGGGACCATGATTGTGTTGTTTACCAATCGGAAGGTCAGTGATCGATCTCAGTGATTGTAGCTCTAATTTTTAGTTCCAACCAAATGGCTGAATTCCTCACCCTATCTCTACCCTACCCTTTGGAGAAACCTAATATCCGCCGCTTGCATCCTCATTCTTTCGGTCACTACCCAGAGCTCATGGCCATAGGGGAGGTAATTTGGTGGACCAACACATCAAAGGGAGGATATGAAAAGTGGCAGGTTAGCCTTCTTAGACTGTGAGATTTCCATCAGTAATGGGGGACATCTAAAAGCTGATGTGTACCGTAAACCTACACACAAATTGGTCCACCCCAAAAATCAGGTCCCCCATCACAAACAGAGTAATATAATGCAGTGTTTCCCAACCTTTTGGGGTCACCACCAAACAAAAACCATATCGATAAATTTGCCCGGTGCACCAGGCATAGCGGAACTGGTTCAGTTTGGCCCCAGTATACCTTTTTTACTTCCTTCTGACCACTACTCATGCTAGGGCCTTCATCTGGTTAGAAAATTTCTCCAGGACCCAGGTCAGACTGACTACTTTTTCTTTTCAAATATTTATCTATTGCTATTACTCGCTGCGTCATCTCTCTCACAGCATGACTGTTATGTAATTTCTTCTCCGTCTTCTTCTGTTTTACTGGCAGTTGGCAACCCATTTAATTAGAGCAGGTAGTTGTACTAACCTCTAGTGGAAGAGAATGTAATTGTTCTGCCAGTCACCCATCTTACAATGCTGTGACTGCAGCCATTCCCCAACTCTCTGTGAGTGGTACTTGTGGACATTGATCACTGATCAGTGATCAATGGTCATTGATCAATGGTCTTTGATCAGTGGTTGTTGGTCAATGGTCATGACAATTTACATATTAATGATCAAGAAAGTCAGTGGTGCCAGTTTCAGTCATTTTGCAAAGGCACTGTTTATAAGGTTGGGGAAACCTGCAGTCAACTGAGACTGAAGAAGTCACTTGGATGAGTGACAAAATGTTTCTCCCACTGAAAACGATTTCCCTCCCTGGATGATTGAGCGTGCATCAAGACATTTTAACTGCCTAAAGCTGGTATGTGAGTATGAGCAATTGGAACCAAACTGTCATGGTCCAGGTGAGCTACAATGTTTTTCCAATGCCCTCCCTGTGTTCTCTGGTATCCGCCCTGGGTGGAGCTCTCATCAAGCACCTGCTCACCTCACCTGTTCCTGATCCACAAGCAATCAGCAGACAGTATTTAAGATCAGCATCCTCATCTCTCCTTTGCCAGTTCGTCAACCAACCACATGTTGGTAACAGGCCTCCTCGTTTCATGTTCCTTGTGAAAGACACATACTTACCTGATCTTCTCTGTGCTTCTAGTTGCCACGTTTTCTCTGTCACTCAACTACCTGCAGATCAGGATTTTCTGGACACTGATCTCCACCACAGATCTCCACTTTGTTGCCATAAACGTCAGCACTCTGGTTTGATACATTCATCACCTCCATCTGCCTGCCCTCCTGGCAGTGTTTCTTGTGGATCATTGGAAAACAAGGTTGGAATCATTCCCCTCACTCTCCACTCAAACGAGCTCACCTGGCCATTTACCTCCCCTGAGCTGCTTGACCTACACTGAAAAAAAATAATCAGTGGGATAAACATAAAAAAAATATGTACATCGGTTGCACGAAATTAAGTTATGTTTGGTTAACCTTAGTTTTTTATGTTATACCTGCACACATTTTTCTGGTAACATGAACATGACTTTTTTATGTTGTTGTTATGTTTTTCATTCCGGTCAAATATTTATAGAAACCACTTGTTTATCAGACATGAACTTTTTGTGTTAATTGTATTTGACTACTATGTGTTATATTGACAAGATTATTTTATGGTAAGCTTATTTTATAACAAATTTCTAATATATAATATATAATCTAATATATAATTGAGTGTTCAATAAATAAAACTAAATTAAGGCTGATCTTACTGTATGTACTGTACACTTTCTCTTCAATCAAAGAAATAAGCAAAACATTTTTGAACAATGACCTGTATTTTTGAAAATACTACAGTTTTAACAATGGACTTTCAATTCAGGCTTCCAAAATATACATGAGTCATATTTTTACAATTCATCTCTTGAAAAACATTCCACAACATTCCTCAAAGTTATCTGCTGGAACCTGAATTCAACATTTTAGGGCCTTATGACATCACGCTTATGTAAAAAATAGTTTTTTAAATCTAAGAGCCATAAGGTAATATGGCAACAGGGGTGTAATTATTAAAATGACACAAAGAAGAGACATAATAACATTATAACCCACAGGCACAAAACCAAGAGACCTAAACTGATTAGTATTGGCTTGCTTCTATCACTAAACATCACAATAACTAATACTGGACCATGCAATTTGTTTGTAGTGGTGCACCTTGGAAAAGAAATTGCAAACTGGTGAAATTGGTGCAAGGCACCATTCCCATTGAGAAGAATGGACATTCAAAGTTTGAATTTTTTTTCAAAAGAGCCATGGCTTGAAAAGTGAACACTGAATACTGCAGTAATAAAGGCCCCCAAGTTGAAAAGTGCTGGAAAAATAAGTTTCACTATGTACTGCAACTTTACCAGTGCTGGCTTAAAAGAAAGGATGGTACATATTCGAAGAGGTAAACATGTTGTTCCCACATCATAACTGGAAAACTGTTCAATCGTACAGTCTGTTCCTGAAAACCTGGGCCTTCTTTGAAAGGCTGCTCCTTTTGAGCTCCATAACCAGTTTCTATAATACCTCGAAAGTACTTTTCCAGTGGGTAGGTGAGGTTCAAAGTGTACATTAGTCCAAACAGCATTGCAGTTGCTAGGGTATAGTTATCCAAATCCTGCAAGACTCTCTGGCCTTCAAGGACTATCCCGATGTCCTCAGGGCTGCCACTGGCATCTCTTGACTTTATGATGTAAATTCCCATGGTTGTTTCCTTATTAGATCGTTGGATAATGGCTTCATCTGTGGCCTAGAAAATGCAGAATTCCAAAATTTAATTCAACAGAACACTGGTCAAAGAACATTATACCAAATTTTATTTTAATCTGTGTCACTATTCCAAAAAATGTTAACATTAACACATTAGGTGAACAAAAATGGATTCATTACAGCATGTGATTTGAGTCCTCAGAATGCTTAAAAAGGTAATGCATTTCTGTAGTGAAATCTCCATGCAAAGAAGCAGAATACTGTCAGAGCATAGAGAGGTGTTCAACTATGAACTCCATACATGGTCCTAATGCATGTAAAAGAAAAAAAACGCACCCATGGTAAATTTTGAAAATCCCAGGTGATTTTCAACATACTCCTGGCATAGAGTGACAAGCAGCATTTTGTTAAAATTATTATTTTCCCTAAAGTGTATACACAAATTAATTTTTTTCTGACCTGGGCCATGGGCTCCAGAATGTTCTGCAGTCTTCTTCCTATCTGTCCTCCTCGCCTTTTGAAGACCTTTATTAGTTTGTCAGATAGCACATCTATCTGCGAGAGTAATCTGGACTGCAGTGGCATGGTGGTAATGTGCTTAAACTCTGCATTTATCTAAAAAGAGAAGTTGTCGCATAAAAATGCTGTCAAAATCTCAAATCTCACAAGGTTACATCCACACAAAGTTGTTATTTTTGTCATATTACTATTTATTAGCTATGGGTCCCATGTTGCTGAGCAGTTCCATAGTTGCCCTTACTTCCATACCACCCAAAGCCTGTTTGCAACCACAGGAGTTGCCTCCTTCTGGCCATTTTGCAGTTCTGCCAAATGACCCAGAAACTACATCTATTATAGTCATATACACATCAAGGTCTTTCATTAATACTTAGTTACATTAGTTAATTTGACCTTTCCAGAAAATTTAACTTACAGAATGTGAGATAACACATGCAAATCTTCACTAATAAATAAAATAATGTTATTAAAACCTTAACTGTAACACCTCTACATAACAGCACTAGAGAATTGCTCTGAAGCAACACCAATCTGCCCTTCAGCAGGGATAAGCACCATATATCGATACAGAAAAAATAAATTTTACATATTTATGTTGTCATGTTTTTATCTCTTTAAGCCCTCCTCTCAGTCTCTCTATAAAACAGTTGAAATAATTTGTTGGGTTTTTGTGTGTGTTTAACATGTTATCAGTACATTACATTCACTGCCCCAGAGCACCAAATAAACCGACTTTAGTGAAGACCCCCCCCCCACACACACACACACACAGCCCAACCCACGGCAAACTAGCTTGTTTAACTGTAAAACATTTTAAGTACAACCAGTTAACTAAATGGACACAAGTTTGTTAGGTCTGTATTCACTGAGAAAAAACAAGCGAATGTGACTGGGCACACACTAAAAAAATGCTAATGCACATAATATTGTCCTGCAGCTTAAGCTAGCATTATCGTTAGTTAACTTAAGGAATGACCCGTTTTTTCCATTATGTTGCTCAACAGCAATTCATGAGAAAAACTTCCCCATCTAATGGATCTTCTCTTCGTTTCCTCTCAAACATGTAGTTTTCAGTTTACCTCGACAAAGTAAAGCTAAGCACCAAACGTAAACGAAGCGAAGACAAAAAATGGCGGACTGCCACAGTGAATTTTCCCTCGCAGAACACACCCTGGGGGGCGGAGTTTCAACAGAAAACATAACTATTTTCTGTTATTTTGATATGACTGGTTTTAAAAGACTGAACATCCTTCTAAAACAAGTGAAAGGCGTGAGACTTAATTATGTTTAGACCAAAAATATAAATGATTCATGTTGGATATATGTACTGCATTTTTACTAATTTAACAACCTCATCATTGCATTAGCTTTATGCTATAGCATTACGCTTACATTAGCTTGAAGCTCAAGGTCGTCATTTTATTTAATTTCTTTTTCTGGACACACAACATTTAGATAACCGTTACACTGAATCTTGGGTCTGTGTTGAGTCTTCCAGCTGCTGACTACAGAAGCTAGATTGACCTTTCAGCATGTTTATAGCGGCTGTGGCTATGTGCTGGTAATGTTACCATGTGTGAGCAGTCACATTGGCAGCAGACATGTTTCAACAAACTAGTCATATCCCGGCCCTACATTAGCTTGTTTAATGGTTAAGACACTGCAGGTACCACCACTTACTACAGACACCGATGCAAGTTTGTAATAGTCTGTCAATTTAGACTAAAAGAATATACAAACAATATTAACTCACATTATATATGTTAATTACTAATTTGCTTATCACATAATTTCGGTTACCATTAGCTAACTGGAGCCTAACATTGGCCTTTCATGTTTTTCGATAAATAGCCCACATACCTGTAAAATAACAACACCCCAGTAAAAGTCCACATATATAAAGGGTCTACAGTCTTTCTCACTGGTGTTTTAGCTTTAAAATCGTATTTACCTTCAAGTGTAAAACTCCAGATGGTAGTAGATTTTCCAAAGCGGGAGACAAAAATGGCGGACAGTGCAGCCGATTTTTCCTCCGGAACCTTTCCAGGGGGCGGAGCTTGAGGATAAAACACGACTAATTTGTTTCTTTTCAACATGATTTATTCTAAAAGAATGAATATCCTTAAAGAATATGTGGAAATTAAAAGACAAAAATATGTTTAGATGTGAAATTTAAATTAGTCATGCTGGATATGTGAAGTAATTATATGCAAATTCAACAACCACCCTATTGCATTTTTTTCAGTGTACTTGTTTTATATCACACCAGTAAAATACAAAGTGTCCTCAGTGACCAGAAGAAAGAATGATGCCACATCGAGGATGTAGACACGTGGGTGAAAAAATTGTCTGTTAACTCACCCAAGCAAAGAAAAGCATCCTTGCAAAAAGAGTTAAACTTTGCTGTGATGCTGGGACAAATCCCAGCAGTGGATTCTGATTACAGCCACAGAAACAGCAATTCAAAACAACAACATTGCAGATGTTGACGCAGTTAAACTGCAAAGTTTTGGCCTGTTTCAGCAATGCAAAGCCCACAACATCCAACATCAGCATGGAGGAGAGGAAGGCACTGACATCGCTTTGGAAGGCACTGAGTATTGACAACATTATCATCCTTCCGGCAGACAAGCAGGGTTTTGCTAAACAGAGAAAGACTATCATGAGAAACTGTTGTCACTGCTCAGTGACAAAAGTACTTATGAGCCAATGAAACGAGAACCAGGCAGTGGTTACAGGAAGAGGGTGATAGACTGTCTGAAGCAGTTAGAACAAGACAAATACATTGACTGGCTATACCCAGGGGAAGCTACGCCAAGTCCATATGGTTAACCAAAGATACATAAACAGGGTGCACCTTTAAGATCAGTTGTCTGTATGATCAACTCGGTCACCTATAACATTTCAAGTTTCTGGCTTTGATCCTCAACCTGTTGTTAGGCAGGTCTGAACACCACATTCAGAACACCTTGGACTTTGTTGAGAAGGTGAGAGATGTCATTATGGAGGCAGATAAAACAATGGTCTCTTACGATGTTACACCTCTCTTCACTTGTGTCCCAGTTATTGAAACAATGGCAATAGTTTAATAATAAGAATAAAAATAACTTTATTTATGAAGTGCTTTCAAACAAAGTGCTGTACAGCTATTTGAAAATAAAAAGATAAATAAATCAAAGCGATACATAGCAATACAAGTAAAAAACACAATACAAGTTAAAAACGATAAGAATTTAAAAACTAAAAGGCATAGAATTAAGACATGTAGGATAGGGTGAACAAATAGGTCTTCAACATAGTTTTAAAGACCACCACAAAGCATGCCTGCCTAATATCTTGAGGGAGGTTGTTCCACAAAAATGGGGCACGAAAAGAAAACGCACGCTCTCCGATAGTCTTTTTTCTGGCTCTAGGAACTTTTAGAAGGCCAGAGTCCTGCGATCGGAGAGCATGTGATGGAACATAAAGGCACAAAAGGTCAGAGAGGTATGAAGGTGAGCAGCAGGACCTTAAAAATCTGCTCGAACCTGACAAGGTAGCCAAGGAAGAGATTTCAGTACAGGGGTAATGTGCTCAGATTTCCCAGTTTTCGTTAAAATGCCAGCAGCTGCATTTTGCACCATCTGTAAACCTCTAAAACTTTTCTTTGGTAGCCCAGAAAGAAGAGCATTACAATAATCAATACATGAAGACACAAATGCATGGACAAGAACCTCTGCAGTGTCACTTGACAAAACTTGTATGATTTTGGCTATTTTGTAAGAGTGGGATTGCTCTTGGAACTGTGTCTTCATTCCATATATTTCACATACAATTTCACCCCAGGGATCCAGTCCCGGCACAAACAGACTAATATAGTGTGCGCTGTTAAGTGCCAAGATTGCCATGACTTAGACAAGGCTGTAGATGAGGCTGTAGACAGTGTATTACTTAAAAGAGCCACTCAACAGTGCCATCTGTACCAGCAGATATTACATTTTCTGCTATGACTAATATCTTCAGCTTGGAGTTGAAGCAGCAAAAAAAAACCAGCTTCACCACTGATGGGACAAATGGGTGATCCACTCCCAGCGATCCTGAGCCCCCTACAGCCATTAAAAGTATCCCATGCTGGACAAGTCTAAAATTAAGCAAAAACACTTGCAAATACAAGTAGTAGGGCTCAAGGCTTTCCACCACTCTGCCACTGGTTGTGTGGTTTACACTGCATTGTTTATTCATAACTTTAAGAAACTGAAGTTCACCCTGTTTAACTTGCACAACTATTCCATTACTGGGGCTAGAGCATGCTGGTGGTGGTTCCCCCCATGTTTCATGGTGTTCTAGTTGGCAGAAGCTGAGATCTGCTTTGCTATGTTATGTACTGATTCTATGCCAAGAATGCTGAAGACACCAGCAAATACAAGGCTTACTGTGTGCAATTCCTGCTCCATGATCTGTAGGCAAGTCTCTATAGAAGGAGAAACCTATAAGTTATGAAAGAAATTGTAATACATCCATCATCAGTCGCTAGAGTGAGGAGAACTGTAGTATTGCAAGATGCAACGAGAATCTCGGCAG
This sequence comes from Pelmatolapia mariae, assembly GCF_036321145.2. NCBI lineage: Eukaryota > Metazoa > Chordata > Actinopteri > Cichliformes > Cichlidae > Pelmatolapia > Pelmatolapia mariae. Next base: position 40,657,528 of record NC_086241.1, read on the forward strand.
CATTGAACATGGTGTGCCACTGATTGAAAACATCTCTGACACTAATTTTGGTGAAATCCCTCACTGAGGGAATGATCTGACCCTAGGAAGAAAATGTAAAAAAAATCAAAGAAACTTTTATCAAGCTCCACCAACTACTTGATGTTGTCCAGCATCCTTAAAGAAGGCAGAAAAATACCCAGAAACAATGGTGAGACATTTCATCCAACGGAAGAAACTCCTAGAGGACGCGGTTAAAAACATCGGCTTTCATTGTGCACATGATTAGGGAAGCAAACGAGCTCATGGACGTAGACCCCAACTGATAGCCAAATTTGGATACTTTAGACAGATAGAGCTGGTGAAGTGCCACGACTGGAAGCTGAGAGAAATGGACTTCAGCATCAATGGCCAGTTTCCAATGGAGATCCTGGAGCGATGCAAGGTCCTGTTCCCGATCCGTAAAAAGTTGATAAGTGTTATGTCAACAGGCAGCTTTATCATGACCAGAACATGGTTGTCCTGAGTCAGAGAAGGAAAACAGTGGCAGAGTCTACAGTGTGGATATGGACATTACTTTTATTTTTATTGCACATAGGAATGAGAACATGATGCTAAAGTGGAGACTGCTCCAGAGCAGAAACAACTGCATTATACTGTTAATACAACTTCAGCTCTTCACAAGCACCTGCACAGACAACATGCTACAGCTAACCTAGCCAAGACACCAGAATGATGTTAAAGCTGAGTCAATGCTGATCCTAGCCCAGCACTGTGATACAGTGAGCCGTCATTTGCGGTGAAGCCAGCCACTGCTGAACTTCAACAGGTAAAAAAACTGATGAGCAGGCTGCAGCCTCTGGTTCTATCTGTTCATGTTCCTAAAGTAGAACCACTGTGACAATCACTTTAAAGTGTCTTTGTGCTGGTTTTCATCTTTGATTTGTGTTGTCGGCTTTGTGTCCAAAACCTACATTCTAAGAGAAAGATCACATGTGTCCTAGGATAGGGATGTGTGTGGGGCTGTAGCCTGTAAGTTTATATTGTTAAATGGTAATTATGAGACAGTGTGTTTCAGATCATTTTACAGAGTAACATGAAAGTAACGTAACTAGTAGTATAATAAATGTCTTTCTGCTCGTTGTAATTACGGGTAAATATCTCGGCCCCGAACTCTGACTACAAAGAGAATAACGTCTGTCAGCCATGTGATTGGATTGTGGGATTTGCCTGAAGAACTGATTCAAGCCAACCTTGGATTTCAGATAAGCCCTATGCACTATTAGTGCTACCCAGGTAGAAGGTAATAGGGTCTGCATACTGACATTTCCCCTACAGTACACCTGTTTGGGTTTTGGCAAACTTTAAACGACAATTCAGACTGGACAATTCAAACTTCAGGACGGGAACACTTTAATTTGCTTTATACATTCAAGAGAGCTCTGATACTTTTTAACAAGTGTTTAAAGATTTTACACTGAATAACACTAACACTAACACTAGTGTCGGTCAAATCATCAGTACCACCAGATTACAATAAACTCCCATTAATCTCTGATATCTCTACTGCTACAATTAATTAGAATGTACAGCCACTTTACCTATTACAAAAAAATTAGAAATTAACGTTCCAAAATACTTTGTATTCAAACAGTAGATATACCACAAGTAAACATAGTGCATAAAGTTATACAGTTATACAGTATTGGACAATGTACATTGTATAAAATTCAGTATGAGTCCTTCCATTTCAGTGTCTTATTTTATGTGTTTTGTTTTATTATCTATTCACCCTTAAAAGTGCTATTAGTGCACAGTTTCATTTATTGTGATTGTATGTGTTTATGAGTGATACTGAGGCAATAAAGGTCCCAGTTTTCACTTCCAAGGTAACTCCTTTTGTGAGTGTTACAGGCCTTCGATGGGGTCTGTTTTTAAACTGTTTTTTTAACAGAAAAGCAGAGACGGGAGACATCAGTTGCGTTCGGTCTGCAGGCTCTTCCTCGTCTCGTTTATTAACAGAATTAAACAGCGTTCTTTTCTTTTCATTTAGACACACACATTTCTATTTTAACAACACAAACACATTCAATCAGGTCCATAGGTTAAACCCTTTTGCTACCTTGCTTTCTCGCAAGAATAAACTTACAAAATAATCATTGTATTTCAGTATCCTTATTTACAATAAACCTGTAACCAAATTCTACTGCTGTTCAGCATCAATAATATCTCTGTGCAGTACCATTAACACTGCAATTAACCTGCTTATGTCGCTATTATGCTGTCTTTATACTTTAACAGATTCAAACAATATATTACATTTGTAAACAATAAACAAAAATATTCTACCATTGCTCACAAACAGTTTACAATCGTCCACAAACAGTATACATCAGACTATTTACATTTGACACATAAGAACTGGGTAGGTCCTAATCAACTGTAACTTCCAATAATGTCAGGATAAAAGAAGTGTCTAAGAGCTGCATTTGTCACAGAATAAAACAGGTAATAAGACCACCCAGATAGCAAGACAACATTGAATCTATGTTGATTTTTCATCCGAACCGTCGTATATGGTCGGGGTTGAAATGCCAATGTTGTAACAACGTTGAAATACTGTGGTAAACCGACGGTCTTACTATAGAGACGTTGTAACGATGTTGATTCACCGTTGTTTTTTTGTCATTGATATTTGATCTATTTATAGTCGACCAGGTGACAACAACAACATCGAGAAAACGTCTATTTATAGTTGACGATCATTCGGCTCCGGTCACCATCAAAAACCATCGATTTGTAGTTGAGCATTAAATTGCATTGCAACTGATCGGGTATAAAGTACCAGAGAAAGTAGATTTATTGTTCATTTGTTATCAATGACTTGGTCTAGTTCACCAGCTTTAAAAAATCGTGTCTACGTGCAATTTATGTATAGTTGACCAGGAAATTAAAGCAGCGATCACTTGGACTATTCCGCAGCACCCCTCTCACATTGGTACACCCCCCCCCCCCCCCCCCCCCCTCCCCGGTATTCATTGTCTTCTACAGTAGAGCGGGACATTTAATTTACTCTCAGCGGAACTGACCGGAGAAGGCATCAGTTCATGCACTGCACTGGCCTGCACCATGATTAGTATAAGGTAAGAATGAATGATTTTTTTTTCCTACTCGGTATTTCCATGTTTGCATTTGAATAACAGTAAAAAAAAACTTGTTAATGTTGTACATTAACGAGTTTTTTTTTTACTGTTATTTAAATTGTGTCTACTTCTTACAATCCGGCAACAAATAAATTGCACTGCGAACAAAGTATATCAACAAAGAAAACATTTTTGTTTCATAATTTCTTCGTTATATTCCCTTACAAAGCTAGCTTTAACGCTTCGAGGTTTCCTTTGTTCTTGCCGTCGCCTCGGCGCTTGACCCAGACTTTCGCTCTGTAGTTGCTTAGTACTACAAAAAATTCTAAATCTGTGATATATGATTGATAAACGTAAAGTTAACTGTATAAATGTGTTCAATGACTTTGTTACTTTTGATGATTGGAGAGCACTCGCTTCAATGCGCACACGAAAACTTTAGACTCAGTTTGAATGCTCACGCAGCATGCGTGACTGTACGTTGCACGCTCACCTAACTTTACGTTGCACGCGTACATGACTTTCCGTTTGTGCCTTGAATAATTAATAAGGCTACGTCCACACGTACCAGCGTATTTTTGAAACCGCTGATTTTTCTATGCGTTTGCACCTTTTTGTCCACACGTAATGTATGTCTGGCCATACATTGTGTTTGTATTTCCAGGCACATTTCACGAAGCAGAACGCAGTCTTCAGAGATATCCACGTGAACGCTGTGATACGTCTGACCTTCAGTCCGAAGAAGAAACCCAGACCAGTCTTAAAAGAAAGCACAAGTAAAACCTTTATATTCACAAACATATCTTTGATTGTTAAGAATTTATGATCTTGTCTTTTATACATATCTGTGGTGCTTGCATACTGCAATATCACCACATAATATAGTCCAAAAAGTGGAAGTTTGTAAACTTTTTAAAAATGCAAAGCCGTGTACACTTGTGCACTTCAAAAATTCATTGTATGCTGTACCTTCTTGCACGTCTCTGTTTCCTGTGTGTGTTGTTAGAAATCAAACTAACTTTAGGAAACAATATGCCAAAAGCATATTTACAATTACTTAAGACCGTTTTTAATTTCTTTTCTTTAGACCAAATCCCCTGTACACATATACGGACTCAGAGGATGAGTTTTTTTGTGGGGAAAGCCTACAAAAAAACGGTTTCCCCAGGCCCCTCGAGTGAAAATACCAGGTAATAAAATACTGTCTAGTGTCTGTGTACATATCTGTGTCTGACACGAGGAAACTTTTTTGACAAGTTGTCTGTATTCTTAAATACTTAAAAAATTATCTTTTTCTAAACAGCCCTCATCACTCCGCAGTCTGCCCCCCAGCCCACTGATAGCAACCATCATAATGCCCCACCCAGCTTCCGGCACCTTTCGCCACTCCGGCACAAACCGACACAGCTTTGCGATCTCGCCAGCATGCAGAGTCTGATGTCTTCCCTATAGATGGTATGCTTTTAAAAAAGCTTTAAAGCTGCATCACAATGTCATTGTACTCTTATCTTCAAAACACCAGTTTATACTCCTGAATGTCATCTTGTTGTGATTTTTTTTTTCTGTAGATTCCAGAGACTCTGTGAAGCCACTATTACAAGGCAAGTTTGAAAATCTTGGAATTTCACAGTTTACATGGTATAACAAATATATGTGACAGGCAAAAACTAGTAAACACTTTTAGCAGTTACAAGAACTAACAAATGAATATCCAACAAAAGGGAATAGAAATACATTGCACTGCCAATACTTTGGTTTATTCTTTGTATGACTTGAAAATCAGGCTTTAGGGAAAACTAAATGACATGTTTCTATCATCAATTACATGAAGTAAACACACAAGCACTTGCATACACATTTAAGACATGAGACTCGCTAATTCCATCTCATAAAATGTGTCTATAGGTGAGACGCTTTGCGTTGATTGGTGCTGCTGGACCACACTGGAGGTGCGAGTCCGCTGTGTAATGGTTTATGCCATTACAAAGGAGCTGGCCTCTGTACTCAACTGGACAGGGGAAAAAAACAAGGACCAGACAAAGCAAAAAAGGGCATTTAAAGAGACAGCGCCGTGCAGATGCATATTTGGTAAGTTTTAACATTTATTGTAGTTTTATGAGCCTAAAGTGAACAATAAAGGGATCAATTGATGTGCTGGGTGCGTTTCACATTTCCTATGTCTGTTTTTTGCTATATTACTTTGTCTTTCTTAATAACAAGACTTCCATGTCCGGTTAATCTGGAGATGGAGTCTTTGGTCTTCGGCTTGTTTTGTCCTCGGGTTGTACACTTTGTACAGCCCGAGGACCCATGTTTTCTTTTTTTTTTTTAAAGGATACACGGCACACCATGCTAAGACATATCACATTTTCAGCTTATAGCTCTTTGGGAATCAAATGCGGCAGTTTGCTGATTTCCGCCTGGTGACTTTCATGTTTATCAGCCTAGGAGTTTACATACTTTCTCCCTGCTGAAGACAATTAACAAGAGCTTATTCATGTGCTCTAATTCCCTTTTTTTGTGTGTGTGTCTATTTTTTGTCCTAGATGGCCTGGCGCAGCAGGTAGGGGCGAACTCTATGTCTGAGTTGGTCTTTGCTCAAGCAGTCCAGAAATGGCTCAGATATGCTCCAGATCGTACGGGTGGCGCGCAGGAAGCACATCATCCATCCCCATCCCGGAGTAAATAATAAAAAGTGACGTGAAACATAGAAATGTAAATAGGAAACTTTGTCTTTTAATAAAGTATTTTGCAAATGATACATGTCTATTGACCTTTTTTGGTTTTTTGTTTTTTTTCAATAAAAAGCAACTGTGCGAAAGAGGTGGAAAATCAATACCATATCTCAACAGTGTTTCAATATCAGAATCTGACATTGTTTCAATGTCAACAGTGTTAGAAAATATAACGTCGAATCAATGCCAGGTTTCAACATTGATTCAACATCAAAACCTGACGTTGTTTCAACGTTAAAAATGGGTGCAAGAGTGATGTTGGGTCAACGTCACACTTCAACGTTGCTTCAATGACGTCGCCTGATATTGACTCAACATTGTTTCAATGTTTCCTTGCTATCTGGGCAGCTACCTATTTAAGCTAACAGTGGAATCGCGGCTTCCATTACAAATGGCAGTAAGGTTAGCTTTTTCTCAATCTGTGAAAACACACTCTCTCACAACATTCGTGGTCTTTAAACTAAGACAGAAAAAGGTTTCTTGCCTTTATATGTGCGTTGCAGTTAGCAAACTTGAACTACTAACCTGTTTTTTTTAACAGAAAAGCAGAGACGGGAGACATCAGTTGCGTTCGGTCTGCAGGCTCTTCCTCGTCTCAGGCAGAGAAGCGTTGCAACAGCCTATCGCACTCACCACTATCTCCCCCTTGTGGCAATGCCACGCAATTACATTCTCCCTAACTTTAAATGAAAGTGCAATACTACCATAAAATCAGGTCTTTTATATCAAAAAACAATTTACAAAAAAATTACAATTGTGACCATACACTTGTGGGCGTCACATGAGCCCCAAATCAAAACCTCCTTCTGAAGTTAGTTAGATGTCTAGGGTCTCACTAGACATCTTACTATGAATTTAGTGTTTTTTATATGCTGCTTAGAGATGGTGGTGACTCTCAAAGTGGAGCCAATGAGAATCGATAAGGGAATTGATAAGGGATCAAACCGATAAGATATATCGATAATGGAATCAGAATCGCTAAAATCTTACCAATTCCCATAGTTATGTATGATCTGCCTTCAGTGCTGCAATTTGACACAGAAACTACAGAGCAGACACAGACACAGACACAACCATAACAAACACACAGACACACCAGTATACAGCACAGACACATATACAACCATACAAGATAGATAGATAGGTACAGACACAAACACACACCTTTAGTGAACACAAACACACAATCCACCACTTAGTCTAAACATGACCACACTGAGGTTTGTTATAAGTAAGTTAAATGACTTACAGGCAGATATTGTCTTTCTACAGAAGACTCATATGTCCAAAACATCATCTCCAAAGCACACATTTCTCACTTGTTCTCACTTGTCCGAGGGGCCCGTTCAGCCATCTCCTGTCTCCGCTGGAGGGTCCGAGGGGTCCGTTCAGCCATCTCCTGTCTCCGCTGGAGGGTCCGAGGGGCCCGTTCAGCCATCTCCTGTCTCCGCTGGAGGGTCCAAGGGGCGCCTCCACCTGCAACTTCCACACCGTCACCTGCAGCGTCACCACTTGCAGCTGTCACGCTGCCGTCTGGTCCTGCAGCTGCCACGCTGCCGTCTGGTCCTGCCTTGTCTGGTCCTGCCTCCTCTGGTCCTGCGGTTGTTACACCGCCATCCAATCCACGCCCAGTGCCTCACCATCACTGGCCACTTTCCAGGCCTCTAGCTGGACGTCATCGTCGTCGAGGGTGGCCCCCTGAACGAGTTCATCGCCGCCGGCTTCACGGCCGGCCTCCGGACCTGATTTGTTTCGCCTGTGTCGCCGCTGCTGTCCACGTGGCCGGCCCCCAGAACTGTTGTGTCGCCACCGGTACCTTTGGCACAGTCGGCCTCCAGAACTGCTTCCTGTCGCTGGCCTCCGGGTCGGCCAGTTTTCCGGTTATGGATGTTTCTGCCATCAGTCTCCAGGCCTTGAACTGTGTTTCAACTCTTTTCACGGGCTCCAGTGTTTTCTGTGGACTATTTTTGTTTCCTGTTCCCCTCCTGTCTCCCATCCTATGATTACTCCTGTGAGTATTTAAGCCCTGTGTGTTCTCCTGCCTGTTGCTGGTTCGTCTGTGACGTCTACCCCGAGTCTGCCTGTGTTTACTCCGTGGTCCTTCCTGTGTTCATTTGCATGTTACTCTGTGAGTTTTGGTTTCAGGTTCATGTATTTAGGTTTTCCCAGTTTAGTTATTTTTTAGTCCCTGTCCTCACCATCTCCACCTTAAATAAACTTACTCCTCATACCAACCTCTGCTTGCACTTGGGTCCTCACTTCACCTTCACATGGCCTGCCTCGCCAGCTGTGACATTCTCAGCCTGTTTACAACTCAAAACAAACAGGTGTAGCTATATTAATAGAAAAATAAACTTCACCATTAGCAACAATATTACAGATCTAGAAAATAGATTTATACCACTTTATTCAAAATATGGATCTGTGTATTGCTAGTATATATAGACCAAATGTTAATGACGCCTCTGATTTATACATTGATTATATATTTATATATTTTCTTCACTTTCGGATCAGTCTGAAGTCTCCCATGTGACAGCCCCCAGCACGCAGGAAGCAGGCATTATCGTGGGGGCATCAGTGGCCACAGAGTCAGACGAAAACAGGCACGACAATGCGTCGGCCTTGGTATTACGAGAGCCGGGTCGGAAAGAGATGGTGAAGTTGAACTGGCTAAAAAACAATTGCCGAATATAAAAGAGGTTCTTATGATCTGTCCAAATCAAAAACGGATGTTCGGCCCCTTCCAACCAGTGGCGCCACTCCTCTAGAGCCAACTTATACTCCAACAGCTCACGATTACCAACATCATAGTTCCTCTCCGCGGGGCTAAACCTCCGTGAAAAAAATGCGCACGGATGAAGCCACCCGTCATCGGGCGAACGCTAAGACAACACTGCTCCCACCCCCGAATCAGAAGCATCAACCTCTACAACAAACTGTCGGGAGGTATCAGGATGAACAAGGACCGGCTCGGAGCAAAACAGCTCCTTTAACAGGGAGAATGAACGCCCGGCTTCGGGTGTCCACACGCACCGTACAGTAAGGCTCGTGAGGGGGAGCACAACTAGACTGTAGTTCTTAACGAACCTCCGATAGAAATTAGCAAAACCCTAGAACTTCTGAAAATCCTTGCGTGATGGATTGCGTGGTCGGCCACTCAGCAATAACCTTAATTTTACGAGGATCCGGCCTGACCTTCCCCTTCTAAAACACATAGCCCAGAAAAGAAACTGAGTCAACAAATTCACATCAAAGAGTCTATTCTCTAGCAGACACTGCAACACCACGCGCACATGCTGGACATGTTCCTCCGCCGATCAGGAAAAGATAATAATATCATCAAGATACACAAATACAAAACTATTCAAAGAGTACTGTAACACGTCATTGATGAGACTCTGAAACACAGCAGGCGCATTAGTCAGACCAAAAGGCATTACCAAGTATTCATAATGTCCTCACAGAGTGTTGAAAGCAGTCTTCCACTCAGCGCCTTGCCGAACGCGCACCAAATGATACACGTTCCGCAGGTCCAGCTTCATGAAAATGGTGGCTTCCTGAAGGGGTTCAAAAAACAGAGGAAATCAAAGGTAGAGGATACTTATTCTTTACAGTAATGTCATTGAGACCCTGATAGTCAGTGCAGGGCCTGAGCGACCCGTCTTTTTACCCAACAAAAAAAAAAAAATCAGGCTGTTTCTCCGTGGACCTGAGGCTCATGGGAGGTGTAGTTCCATGTCCCGCGGTGCGCTCGTAAACAGTCGTCCTCCTTGATAGATGGTGATATAAAACCACCAAAAGAAGCAGGCAAATCTCTCATAACCAGCTCATACTTTAACTCAACACATATGTTATTCAAAAGAGTGCTTTTCAATGCCTCCCATCCCCAACCGGTCTCCTCAGCCAGAATCCAGCAATTGACGGAATAATCCGCCATGCTCTGTTTTCCTTGTTTTAAATTCAATAACCGGTGGGCGGCAGTGGCGGCACCAGAACCTTTGTTAAACACACTCCTGAATTTAGAAAGGAACTCAAGGTAAGCCACATCACTCTCATACGTCCTTCATTCAGACTTCTCCCACAACTCCACCCAGTGCTTCCTGCAGAAGTTCTCTGATGACTCTGCTATAGTCGGCCTCATCACTGATGGGGACGACAAGGAGTACAGAGGACTGACTCAGGACTTTGTGGACTGGTGCCAGCTGAACTACCTCCAGATCAATGCCAGTAAAACCAAGGAGCTGGTGGTAGACTTCCGCAGGCACAAACATCCTCCACTGCAACCACTGAACATCCAAGGTATGGACATTGAGACTGTGGACAGCTACAGGTACCTTGGTGTTCATCTGAACAACAAACTGGACTGGACTCATAACTCAGACGCCCTCTACAGGAAAGGGCAGAGCAGGCTGTACCTGCTGCGGAGACTCAGGTCGTTTGGAGTGGAGGGCCCACTCCTGAAGACCTTCTATGACTCTGTGGTGGCCTCAGCCATCTTTTATGGTGTGGTCTGCTGGGGTGGCAGCATCTCTGCTGGGGACAGGAAGAGACTGAACAGGCTGATCCGAAGGGCCAGCTCTGTTCTAGGATGCCCTCTGGACCCAGTGGAGGTTGTGAGTGACAGGAGAATGGTGGCTAAGCTGTCATCCCTGCTGGACAACATCTCCCACCCCATGCATGAGACTGTGACAGCACTGAGCAGTTCCTTCAGTGGGAGACTGCGGCACCCACGGTGTGGGACGGAGAGATTTCGCAGGTCTTTCCTCCCCACTGCTGTCAGACTCTACAACAAAGACTTTAACTGATCATACACACACATCCACAAATGTGCAATAACACAAATGTGCAATAATCTTTCTGGCACCGTTGTATTTTTCACTCTGTTGTATACAGCATTTGTATTCTATTTTTATCCTATTGTATATTTTATTCTATTTTATTCTACTGTATATAGTATTCTATTTTTATTCTATTCTGTACAGTTGTGTACTGTATTTATTCTTATTTTATTTTATTCTAATTGTCCTTCATAACTTTTGCACTGTCCACTTCCTGCTGTGACAAAACAAATTTCCCACGTGTGGGACTAATAAAGGTTATCTTATCTTATCTTATCTTATCTTATCTTATCTTATTCCTGCCAGAATTGTAGAGAGAGCTGAGTCAAAAACCCAGCACCTGTGTGTAACTCACCCGAAAAGCGTTCTGGGGTGGGTAGCGGCTGCTCAGGGGGCTCCGAAGGGACTGGTGGTGGTGAAAAAAAGAGCTGAGGAGCCGGGGATTCCGGGGCTTGAGGCTGTGGAGAAGGAGTTTGTGATGGTGCGCTTACCAGAGGTGCTGGGCAAGAGCCTGAGTCTGTTACAGCCCCTGGCCTCGCAGGAAGTGGGCCAGCCTTCCTGTAAGGGAATTCAAGTGTGCCAGTGCTCACAGATGCTTAGCTGACTGGGGACCCGTGTCCCCCCAACTGCATGCAGATCAGAGTGTGCCAGTTCTCACAGACCATTGGCTGCTGGGGGATCCTCGGCGCTCAGCGGACCAATGATGCGGCTGTCAGCATTCACCCGCAACTACAAAAGGCTGGGGATTCTTCACTCGAGGGGGACTCTTTGTTTTGAGGAGATTGTGTAGGCTGTCCCTCCTGTCTCTGCCTTTGTGCCTCTGTCTATGTGTCGCTGCCCTTATTAGTGTTCTTTGTATTTGAACGTGTTGTTTGAACGTGTTATTTGAACGTGTGAGAGCACTTTGGCTTTATTTATTTGCCTAGTGAGTTGCTTCACTAACGGTTTTCAGTTTCAGTAATAAACCTTGTGTTTTTTAATCTGACCCTCCTGGCTTTGGGCTCGTGTATGTTACCTCCCTCCCCTGTCGCCTAGCAGAGCTGGGTCGTAACAGAGTCAGAGTTGTCAGTTCATGGTTGACATCCTGCAGCATTTGCTCATGCTGCTCCAGCAGGGCTTCCTGAGTGGTGAGTGTCCGTTAAACTGGATCAGAGTCAATTTTGGCAGGATCATTCTGTCACGATAAAAAGGGGACCCAAGCACAATGCTTAGAACTAGAACAAAAAATTGAATTCAATTATTAGAAGCCGCCCATGCTGCTCACCATGGCTTGACAAAGCTAAAACTAAAATTAAATAATACAAGAAAACACAATTCGGATGCAAAGGCTATGTTTGGTGTTATGATTCAATGTTATCAGTACTTGTTTTTTATGTGACTCCTCCCACCAGAGGATGGCTGTTGGTTTTTCCTTTTCTCCTAGCGGGTGGACACCTGGGCGTGCCTGCTGAGTTGTTGGGTGGAGTTTGTTCCTGTCCTGGGATTGGATAATTAGTTAATCACCCCCAGTATTTAGCCACCAAATGACAGTCACCTGGCCCCTCTCTCCCAGCCTCTACCATCCAACAAAGAGCCTGTGTTGTCCAATTGTTGAAACTTAGAGTGCCTTTGCCAATTGATTCGCAAGTTTAACCTCGTGTGTGTGTGGCGTTAGAGCCTTGATCTTGTAAACAGTTGTAAATAGATTTGTGAAGTATTATTTGTGTACCTTTTTTTCACTTTGTTCACTGCAGCAGCCTTGTAGGTGTGAGTAGCCATTTTTGTTGATTTAGTTTTCTCCTGTTGTTCATTTAGAATGTTAGGTAAGTGAATTGTCTTTTGGTTGGATTTCTTTTGTGTAGAGAAGCATAGGGACCATTAGGGAGTTTTGCTTATTATTTTGGCATTGCTCACTGCTGAAGCAAATAAACAGCTGCTTAGCACTTCAAAAGGTACTACTGTGTGTGCTCTTTCTTGGGTGTTGCGTCAGTGGGGGGCAATTTACGGTGGCCCTGAAGTGCAAATCACAACAACAAATTGCTAATCACAACAACAAATTGCTAAACACAACAACAAAATTGAGAGGCCCTGAAGTGCAAATCACACCAACAAATTGCTAAACACAACAACAAAATTGAGAAGCACAAAAACAAAACTGAGAATCACAAAATCAAATTAAGAAGCACAAAAACAAAATTGAGAAGCACAAAAACAAAACTGAGAATCACAAAATCAAATTAAGAAGCACAAAAACAAAATTGAGAAGCACAAAAACAAAACTGAAAATCACAAAATCAAATTAAGAAGCACAAAAACAAAACTGAGAAGCACAAAAACAAAACTGAGAATCACAAAATCAAATTAAGAAGCACAAAAACAAAAGAAGAATCACAAAAACAAATTGAGAAGCACAATTACGTTAAGAAAACCGGAAAGGGTAGGTACCAGTCGGCAACAGGAGACATCACTGATTGGATGTCCGCGCTGTTCGTCTTTGGAACCGGAAGTTACTCTGTGGCGCATTTCGTTTGAAGAAGAACGGCGGAATGTTTTGTCCTAGCTGTGGGAAAAAGCTGGTTGAGGAGTCACCGAAATTTTGCAGCGGCTGTGGCGAGAGGCTTCATCACGCATCTTGCATCGGAGACACTTCACTCCCATCGAGTAAGTTAATAAGCATAATAAAATGTTTGTTATTTATTGATTTATTAGCCTAGCGTTAGCTGTTTCCAGACCATAGCAGACCAGAGGGCTGTTCCACTAAGCGAGCTCAGAAAATCGAGGCTCATTTAAAAATGCACGCAGCTGTCAAAATGACTGCTCAAGACCTTTCTAGTAGTGAAGGTTTGAGGGCAGTTCTAGTGTTAACAAACCTCGCAGCTAGGGTGCCACGGACCAGACTTGTCCACAAGCATATTGCATAATGAATGAGCAGAAAGACTGCAGGTTAGCCTCGTTCCTGGAACCGAATTTGGGGCAATCGAGCCTGGATTTTCAGAGTGAGCCTGGCTTTTGGGATTAGCTTGCTTCGTGGAACAGTCCTCTGAGCATTTCCACAACTGAAACGATAATAAATTAGTTCATTTATTATGTTTGGTTAACTTTAGGAACTAACACTATCTCATATATATATATATATATATGTCTATACATTAAAACTTACTGGTGTAGAATTGTATTGGTCAATAGTATCAGTTACATTGTCATTCCTTGGTAGAAATTTTTTAGTGAGATTATTCAGTGTTGTCCTTATTTGCGTGTTGTGTGGACAATGGAATGTCACATGAATGAATGTCTTTAATGTGTGACATTGTAGTACATTTTTCCTTTGTTTCCCTCTAGCATCACAGACTACCTCAAACTGCCCGACTCCAACCTTCAGCACCTTCATAGAATACAGAAAAAAGAAAAATGAAGAGAGGCAAAAGTTTTCTGAAGGGAGGAAGGGCTTAAAGAAAAAGGAAAAAAGAAAGGTTCAGGTAGTTTGGCTAGCTCAGTCTGAAAACAAGTTGAGGTTAATTTTCTAATGACATTCTTTTGTTATTCCTTAGGGGAGTTGTGTAAAAAATGTTCAGTGTAGTAAAGCTATCCAGAATAAGAACAATTGTTTACGAGTAATTGTACATTTAGGTTGTCAGGAAGATCCCTCTTTTGCAGTTAATAAATATTCAAGTTTGAATAGATCTGCTTAGAGTCATATTAGTATCTACTTGGCCCATTGTTCATGTCTTTTTCCTTACAGATAAATGTCGGCTTGATGACCATTAAAAAGGGTGGTTTGAAGCCATACCGTGGAAAAACTATTTTCCTAACAACAGACCCTGACGCTACTGCCACAAGTCTGCTCAATCAAGCTGTTAAAAAAATGAAGGACTTTAACAAAGATCTAAAAGATGGACCTTTCCTTCTTCTTTATCCGGATGGCACAGAGGTCATTACTGTCCCTGGAACACAAAGACCATTTACACTTGAGGCTTATAAGGCTGAAGTTGGCAAGCCTTATCAAAGAATCACTGTTTTCATCTGCTTGAAGAGTGACTTTGAAGATGGTAAGCTGCTAATGTTTGTTTGGATTTTGACACACATTCCCTTAGTTTCAACAAATGCTAATTTTTAAATTGTGAAATGATAACATTACGCATAAAGTACCCAAGTCAATAGCATACCTACATTAAAATGGTGAATGGCCTGTATTTGATATAGCACCTTCTAGGGTTCTACAACCCCCCCAAGACACTTCACAACAAAACCAGTCATTCACCCACACACATTCACACACTGCTGGTGATTAGCTACAATGTGGAAACAACTGTCCTGGGACTCACTGACTGAAGCAAGGCTGCTGTACACAGATGCCACCTATCCCTCCCACTACCACCACCTGGCATGGAGGGTGAAGTGTCTTGCCCAAGGACACAACGACTGTGACAGACTGAGCAGGGCTCAAACCTTCAACCTTTTGATTACAGGACGGGTTTTTAACTCCTCTGCCACCATTGCTCCCTAAATTATCTTGTATATGTTATGTTTCTTCCTGGAAACATGAAATTCAGCCATTTTTGGATCTACTGAGTCATGAGTTTTCAATGCTAACTTTATGCCTTTCGTATTAATCTATTATTGATGATCAAATAAAGTTTCATACATTAGTATGAATTTAGTTAGTTTAGCTTGATTTGTTTTCATGTTTTGTAGTTGGAGAAAACTCAGACTTGTCTGACTCTGACCCAGAGATTGTTATTAAAAGGCCCTCTGAGTTTGATCTTGCTGATACACTGGTAAGTACAATTTAAATTTTTTTATAGAGTTTTCTTGTTGTTTAGCCACCACCATTTGCCTCAGTTCAGTAAAACAGTTAATAGTTATATGTGAAATACATTTTGTGTGTGTGTGTGTGCGTGCTCGCGTGCGTGTGTTTGTTTGTTTGTTTCAGCCATGGGAACTTCAACATGAAAGCAGTCCTTTACAGAAAGCGGCAGAATATGAGTAAGTGATATTTTAAGAACATGTAATCTTTTACTGTTTTTTGCCTACACTTTGTATTAATGAGATATACACTTTTGTCATTCATTCTGTAATGTATATACCCATTCAGTAATGTATATACCTTTACATATTGTACATATATTTATTACTTTTTAGATTAGCCATTTTTATATTTTGCTTGTTTTACATTATGGTATTTTGCACAACTCTGTTGCTTGTGAAGCTCGCACACAAGAATTTCACTCACATGTACTGTACCAGTGTACCTGCACATGTGATGTGACAATAAAAGTGATTTGATTTGATTTGTATATGGTTTTTGGAACCTGGACTACATAATACTTGTATTGCTTGTTTGTTAATCAAGATGCTTAAATATTTTCAAAGTGTCAATTAATATTTTCACAGTACACAACAAAAATGCTTTTCTTTGTTCTCTAAGGAAGGGTGCTGGGGATCTTGTGCTTGCTAATGAAGTACAACAGGTAAAAAACTATTTTATTAGTAAAACAGTGCAGCAGACAATCTCCACCGCCTTTACTTTGCAATTAGATAATGATTCACTGTTTGCTTATTACATTCATTGTTATTATACAATGCATTTCACATCCTCAATTTTCATACTATCAATAGATTATAACATCCACCCCTTAAAGGTACAATAAGTCATACCGGTACATGAAATAATCACAAAGCAGTCTAATGTTGGAAGGAAGGTTACATTGAAACTAACTGTGTATGGCTCGTCTTTGTCATCTAGAATCTTCTGGCGCTGATCCGTAGCCATGAAACTCATGGAACGGGAGGAGGGAGAGTCACTCGTTTGTTTATAAAGATAGACTGCAGTACACAAATTTGACCACAGAATGTTCTTCTTATTTCATTCTTACTTATTGTACCTTTAGATAATCTATTGGGATAGGGAACCTAAGGTACATCCATCTACTTCCGGACCATGGGTCCCCTACTGCTAAAAAAATAGGAGTCTATGAGCCAATAAAAATTATTTTCTGATCCCGTTTGATGTGTGCCATGGATTTAAAATATGATGTCCGTGAAGTATATAAACACATTTTGATGCCAAAAAGTGCTTAAGCGACAGGTGGCAAAGGTTATTTTAGGTTTTGTTTGAAAAGACGTGGCGAAATGTAAATGTTCGTCTCACAAAATTGACATCATCGAACCAGACACAGAGAAGAGGAAAAGCTTAGTTTTGTTTAGCGAGCTTCGAATCCTTCTTCCAGGATGATGTGGAGAAAACCACTATAAATCTGGCCATGTGATAATTAGCAGCTACGCTGGGGGAGAAAAGCTTCTGAGGCGACGTCATATTTGCGACATCTGACTTGTAGTCATTTTAATGACGAATTTTTACAAGCTAACAAATCTCAAATTACATTACAGACATAGTCAAAACACAGTTATTTATTATTTAAATTGAAGTACAACATATGTGTGATTCAGAGAGTAAGGCAAAGCAGACCAGAAAATAACTTTTATAGCTCCATTCACTTCCATTCATTTTTCTTTTGTTCAGGGACCCATGAGCAGACCAGAAGGGGAGGAGACTTAGGCTCCCTATATTAAAATAATTATCAATTGGTCAAATATGAATTTTTATTCATCCTCATTTCTGTATTTCCAGGTCATAGATTTGGAAGAAGAAAATGATACAGGCACTACTGAATGCCTCACTGTCGAGAGCTCCTGTTACAGGTGCGTTGTATCTTGAGTAATTATTCCAGAGGGTTGCACAAAATATATACACACAATTATTGTAAATGTATGTAGTTTGACTCTTTTACATTAGATTCTTCAGAAAAAAAAATAGTAGAATCGTTCTATAAAACTGGAACTGCATGTTTATGCATTTGTCTTTTTGCATCTACTCTTTGTGTACATGTTTTCACTCTGCAGAAACTACACACAGCTGTTTGATCCGATTGTGATTGATGATGAAGATCCTACTCCTAACGAAGCCAAAGCTGAGCCCCCAGAAGAACCTGTGTTAGTAATTTAAACATTTGAATCCAATTAACCGCCATCTTGTTCTGTACAAGACATCATGCAATCATGAGAGAAGTATATACACCTTTAAAAAAAAAAAAAAAAAAAAGTTTCCCTTTTTTTTAGAGACACCAATTTGCAGGCACATGAAATTATTGAAAATTTGGCACTGGAACTTGACCACAAGAAGGTCAGCAGGTTCAATATATCAAGGTCAGCTGTATGGGATGGAGCTGTTAGAGGATTTCGACGCAGCACATACTCTGACAACTACGACATGTTCATCAAGTTTAATGATGATGCTGGCAGCTTTGAAGGTTTGGATACAGGTGGCCCGAGGCGTGAATTCCTCACACTTCTTATGGGCAGTCTGAGAAATCGCCCCATCTTTGATGGACCTCCAGAGAGCCGTTATCTTGTATATAATTCAAGAGGTGGATGTTTTCTCTGTAATTATTACAATGGAATTTTTAATAAAAATTGGCTTATTTTTTTCATTAGCATATTTAATTGCAATTAACCATGATAATTATGTGCCCTGTATAACAGCTGCCAGGCAAGATGAGTACTTTTTAGCAGGAAAGATGATCGCTGTATCCATTGTGCATGGGGGACCAGCACCACATTTCCTCTCCAAGAACCTGGTCAACCACATCACAGGGAATCAGAGTTTCAGCGCCACTGTAGAAGATGTGCAAGATGAGGAGGTCACAAAAGTTCTACATCAGGTAGAAAATTACCTAGGCTCAGGGAATGGGTTTACTTAGAAGACACCTGGGGCCAGTTTAAAAGATTTAATCAGGATAAAAGTTATCCGGGTCGGATCATATCTTGAAAGTAGGTTCAAGGTAGATTCTGTAATCTGAAAGGATAGATTTCCACCTCCCAACAACACAAGTGAAATAACAAATTGATTATTTTTTTAATCCAATGTTTGAATGAATCGTAAAAGTAGTGAAAATTATATTTTTGTTTTTCTTACAGTAAACCTTTTTTTTTTTTTTTTTTTTTTTTTTTATAGGTCCTGAAAGCTGAATCAGAGGAGTCTTTGCATGATCTTATTTTGCAAAACAGCACAATCTTCCAAACTGCTGGATGCCTCAGAAACGTCAAGCCTTGTGAGAAACAAGCATTTGTGGAGGAGTACCTCAGATGGTACATCCTTGAAAGAAACCAAAGTGTCGTTCAACGGTAAACTCATTACTCCTTTTAAATTCAGGATGGCCAGTTGCTCATCACAGCAGCCACTGACATTTTCAGACCTTCAGATGTATATGAAAAAACTGATTCAGTAGCATCCGTGTGATCTGATGAACAACAAGTTAATTCCTGAGCCACTGTCGCACGCTATTAACCTTTTGACACTAGAACTCTAATTTAGTATACATTTATTGTTCACAATGACCCATAATAATCATAGTCATGCAACATGATTAATTTTTCAGTTATTTATAAAAAGAGGTGATCCTTGTTTGACACACTTGTTTATTCCAGTGTGAAAGCACTATTTTTTTTTTTTTAAATGCTGAAATCCCAATGAGCTCTTCTTTTTTTGCTGTCACAGTTAATTTCTGAGCACTATGAATTGTTTTTGTGTATGAGTGATTCTATGCATTTGAAATCTGTCCAAATTTATAATGAAAGATCTAGTAGGTAAAGACATTTAAACACAATTTAGAAGACTGCAATAGTTATAGCTATAAACCAATTATTAGTTATTTGTCTATCCTTTGCAGATTTAAAGATGGACTGGAAAGTCTGAATTTTTTAAGTGCACTGCAACAACATTCCAGTGTGCTGGCCCCACTCCTATGCTTCTCTGCCAAGGCCCTGACTGCTTCAGAACTGGAGAGCATGTTCAGACCAGATCTCAGCCCAGCAGGAAGCAACAAGCGGCATAAGGAGGTCCTAACACTTGGCTTTTGGGCAGATTATCTCCTTGATTGTGAAGGTTTGAATGGCCGTTTTTATTTGTTTATAGTTTTATGAAAGTAGAGGTAAGGAAATAAATTTTCTGTAATGTACTACAGTGTTTACTTTCTTCTTTCAGAGAAGGCAACAGCAGTGTGTCTGGAAGATTTGATGATGTTTGCCACAGGGCTGACGGCAGTTCCACCGGCAGGAATGACACCATCACCATGCATCCAGTTTTTAAGTGATTCGCCTTTTCCAGTTGCAAACACCTGTGCAAATACTCTGAAACTACCCATCTGTGACTCATACAGCATCTTTAAGGCCAACATGGACTTTGGAATTCAAAATGCTCCAGGATTTGGATGTTCTTAAATCAGCAAGGTCATCAAGTTACAGTTACTGAGTTACCCTGTTAGGTTCAGCTGCCGTTGGCACACTACTTAACACATTCATGTGACAAGCAACTTCCATATTGTTAAACATTTAGTTGTTTTTTCTGAATATTGTGTATGTTGCAAAAGTGACAGAAATGCTGGACACTATTTGTAAATGGTTTTATTAAAGAAAATTTTAAATGTTTCCTTGTGGTTAAATGTTAATATTTAAATCCATGCCAGTTGCTGTATATTATGAACAATATTATATTCAATTTAGCAAGAGGGAAAGGAAACACTACTAACATTAAAAAATGAAGGAAAAACAGAAGGGCTGGAGCACTTAAGTAAGTCCAAAGGTTTTATTAGGTGCAAAAAAAGGGAAAGAAACTAACGTTTCGACACCGTGTGTGTCTTCGTCAGAGTAACTCTGACAAATGTCATTACAAACTGAAGTTCAGTTGGTATCTAAAACCCAGCTATGTCCTTCAGGGCCAAATACAGTTCTGTGGCCGATTCCCAGTCTTGTGGCTGCTGCAGTGTGTTTTGTTGTACAGCCTGTTGTAAATATTCCTCAATGTTTGGATCACCACACAATCCAACCAGTAGCCCCTCCTTGGGAAACACATCCAGTTCCCTCTCCTCAACAGCAAATCCACAGTCTCTTGAACCATATCTGCAAAATGAAAATAGAACAGTGAAGGATTTTTTGCTGACAATATGGAACTATATAAATCAACGCATGCAGTGACATGTTATAAACTGCTCTATCATACTTATGTGTAAAATTATGAATATATATTAACCAACTTAAGCAATAACAACACCTTGCATTTAGTTTGATGCAAAAGGTTAATTAATTTTGGTAAGAACTCAAATACCTGTGAGGCAAGAGATAGAGTTCGTTTGGAATCCCCCCTGGACACGATGCAAGTCTGCTTGGCCGGATCCTGTGTTTATTCCAGAGGTCTTTGCATTCATCCAGGTCTTTCTGTAGAACCCCTCTGAAGCAGAATCTCAGCAAGCATTGGTGTTCGTGGCTTCCATTGAAGTTTCCAGAGTCTCTTAGGTCTCCAAATAAGTCCATCCAAAACTGAGACCTGGGTATATAATTAATATTTAAGAATCAATTTAGCTTTGTTCTTGGTCATTTTATAGGGTTTGTTACATTTTGGTCCCATTTAAAACATGCCACAAATGGATGTCAAACAAAGCAATGTATATTAGTTTTCCATAAATATTGTAGCGACCCTGCAGTAATGTTCTTGTTAAAAATGCTGTATTCTTTTCACTCTGTTCTGTGTGTTGATTGTGAGGAGTGGAGAGTTTGGTCTGAGTTTTTCATTTTGTATTGGCGTCGTTAAATCTAGGCAAGCATGCTCATTTCGGCACAACAGCTGACAGTGACCATTTTGAGTTCCTGCAATAAAGTGACGGTTGTCAACGTCTATCTCATCCAACTTTTCAACACGTCCAGCAGGACGCTACTCTATTTTCTTAAATGCATGTAAAAAAACTACAACAATCTGATCAGCTTTCACTGTAGCTTACACCTACCAGACACAAATGTACCCACCTTCCTCTTCTGAAATAAGACCACCATGACTCGATGCGCTGATTCCCAGTAGATGATCCGTAACTGTGGCTTGACGATCCAGCATAATAGTCCGTGTGCGCGTGACGGAGGGTACACTGTATTGCCACCTATACATCCTGACAGGGCCAAGCCAAAGGGTTTCAGTTTATCATAGCCATCTACATGCCATATGTAATTGGGCCCCATGGAGTGATACGTGCGTCTTGTGAACCTCCTTCGAGTTCTCAAAGCGATTCCTTGAGGATTTAGTTGTCTCAACAGCCTCATAACTACATCACGCTTGACACGCAGCTTGTGTTTTTGTTTGAGAACTTGCCACATGGTCCGATATCCAAACAATTGTCCTGGTCCTCGAAGCTCGGACAAAATGGCACGCCTCACCTCAGGAAGTGGAGAATAGTTGCCTCGTCTGTACAGTCCAGATTCTTTTAAATGCGTTTTCAGTGTACGCATACTAATTGAAATGTCATGATTACACTTGAGCATATCCAGTATCACCTCGTATGTATGTCCTGAATCAAAATATTCTCGAATAGCGACAGCTATGTTTGGGTCACCGCTAATGTTCATGTTTGAAAAAAATGCGCCACAGGCAGAGTAACTTCTGGTTCCAAAGACGAACAGCGCGGACATCCAATCAGTGATGTCTCCTGTTGCCGACTGGTACCTACCCTTTCCGGTTTTCTTAATGTAATTGTGCTTCTCAATTTGTTTTTGTGATTCTTCTTTTGTTTTTGTGCTTCTTAATTTGATTTTGTGATTCTCAGTTTTGTTTTTGTGGTTCTCAGTTTTGTTTTTGTGCTTCTTAATTTGATTTTGTGATTTTCAGTTTTGTTTTTGTGCTTCTCAGTTTTGTTTTTGTGCTTCTTAATTTGATTTTGTGATTTTCAGTTTTGTTTTTGTGCTTCTCAATTTTGTTGTTGTGTTTAGCAATTTGTTGGTGTGATTTGCACTTCAGGGCCTCTCAATTTTGTTGTTGTGTTTAGCAATTTGTTGTTGTGATTTGCACTTCAGGGCCACCGTAGCAATTTCTTGTTGCGTTCAATGCATGCCTAGACTTAGAACGTAACATTGAACATAACACATAACTTAGAACAAGTTTGAACATGGCAATAAATCTCAAAAATTCTTTGCTAACCAGTTAATAGAATAGTTATTTTTTCTTAATTTTGCTTTAAGTATTTCACTGACGACATTACTCATCATTGACAACGAACAAATAAATCTTTTAAAGACTTTTATTGATACTCACCAAATCTGATGTCTTAAAAATATTATTGTACCATAACTAAACCTAAACTTCATTTCTGTGAAGGGCCACAAGTGCCAAAGTGAATGAATGAAATAAATACATCATTAAAATCAAATGTTTCAGTAATTAATTATTCATTTAAATCTGAATTACATAAATAAATCACAATCAATTAATATTTATTAATTCTTTGGGTTTTTTTTTAATAATTATTGTAAATTTCAATAATTTTTTAATTCATTAATTGATTGTGCCACTCAGTGCCTTCCATAGGGTACAGGATCATGAATGCATGTAGAGAAAGCCCCTGTGAAGAAGTAGGCTGGAAGGCAAACTCAGCTAAGCCAGTGGGAACATTAATGAAGATGCAGTAAGTTAAAATATTCATGATTTGGTTTAAACTGGAGTGAGAGAGCAGACTCTAATGGCAGCTGACAGGTAGGAATAGTTTATTTAAACTTGTGAGGCAGGGAATAAACAACTGAAGGAAAGACAGCGGCTTTGGGGGGTTTGGAAGTGTGTGGCCATATAGTAGAGTGAGTGTTAATGCAGGGTACTGGCATAACATGGAGCTAGATTATTCATTTGAGTTAGTTTACTTCTCAGACAATGGTAAGTATGATTGGAGGTGCTTTGTGTACGGTAGGCAGGAGTCCGCCTATTTCCAGGTGGAGCAGGGTTGTTTCTCATCACAACTGATGTTAACAATTAATGTCAGTCAACATATTTCAGCCTGATTGAACAAATATCCTTTGTACCAGCCCATATAACACATAAAGGGCAATTTTTGTTGCCTGTGTGGCACATGTATTTTGTGTACTTGATGCACGTATACTGTGTTCTCCTGTCAATCCTGTCAGTCTTATCCTCATCTTCTAACTGATTGTCAGACCCTGATTAGACAATGCTGCTATAGGTGAGCAAGTGACCAATTTACTGCAGGCTAGAAGCCTCAGTCCAGGGACCACCTAGGTTCCCTGTCACTTTCTCATCACCCTGCTGTCTACACTGTCCTATCCAATAAAGGTAAAAAGCCAAATCTGCAGCACATGACATGCCATTGTGTTCCACCCCCTATTTGGGGCATGGCAATTGTATAGAATAGATTCTATAAAACAGAGGGTAGCATCTGTGGGAATGCTGGAGCAGAAAAGTGTAAGTCACAGCATAACCAGTATCCAAAACAATATGCAGGAACACAAATGTGTCCCTGCATATTGTTATTCTATTTTTTTAATTGTTATTCTAGGGTCTTTACCTTACAATAAAAAGCACCTTGAGGCAGCTGTTATTGTCATTTGACTATATCAATAAAACACAATTGAATTGAATTGAATTGTATGTATGCGTTATAAAGTGCACAGTTTTATATGTTCTTCATAGAAAATGAGGCAAAAGCAAAAACATCTCAGCTTGAAATAATGTACATAAACAATATAACATTATATAATAATAGTAATAATAATATATTTCAGAACTTTCATTGTGTTAAAAATACCTTAATTTGCTGTAATTTTGTCCCACTGTGGTTGTTTAAACTATGTATTTAATTATGTTCAATATATATGTATATATATATGTATATATATATATATATATATATATATATATATATATATATATATATATATATATACATATATATATATATATATAAGGTAAGGTTTGTTGGATGTAAGGTAGACAACATCTAATAATACAAAGAAACTTCAGCAATCAAACAACCTCCTATGAGCAAGCACTCTGGCTACATTAGGACGGGCAAACAAACAGGAAGCAATCTCTGGCGAAACCAGGCTCATGGAGGGGCTGCTATCTGTCACAACCAGTTGGGGGTAAGTGCTCCTTAGGAGAGCAAAGCAAAACTCAGTATTGTCACTGTGATTGGTGAAAGATTTGGAGTAAACAACGTTGTGAAAGTCCAATACACAGTCCAATTACAAAGTTCTTTAAGAGAATGGTTCAAGCTCAATAATACTGAACACTGAAGAATAGGGCAGAAGAACACAGCTTCCACTTGGGAAATTGTTACCGGTGAGAACCTATGAAAACTGGACTCACTGGTACCAATGTTATACTGCTTTGGAAATTTTTATTTATTTTTTTAAAGATGACCAACGCTAAACAGAAGACTAGTGTAGTACTATGTACTGTTGATATCAGTGTTTTAGCACATACACGTGTGAAAAGAGAACTTAATAATAAACACTATGCATGGCTTATTTGTTCTACAGCTTGTTTGCTGACTCTGTCCTTCCTCTTGTGCGGCCCTCATCTTCCTTTCCCATCCAGCTAAGACTCATCCTGTGCTGGCCAGGGAGTAGTCAAAGCAGCTTTGCCCTGATACTCTTTTTACTAAATGATTTCTCTGGGCAGGAGTGCAAGATTGGAGGGTAAGAGGTTCATGCACCAAACAGTAAGCTGCAAGGGAAGGATATACTGCAGAGGTGGCTGAAGGCCTCCTCCAGCCCCAAAGACAGTGTTGTGAGTCAGCATGAAGAAAGCAGTTCACCCGCACAAGATGGGCCTCTTGGAAAAAAAGAAAAAAAAAAAACTCCCACAATGAAATGTTTTCTCTAAAAACTCTGAGACACTTGAGAGAAGTTTTCACCCCAAGATGCAACACAATGCACGTCCCTGTGCTTCCTCCCCCTCGGCTCAGCAAGCAGTGGCTAAAGGGAACTCCACGACCTGAGAAGATGGTGGGTGGTGGACAGTGGAGGTGCAGTAAAGCATAGGAAGAGCATATCCAGAATCTTTTGGTTGCTGCCAATGTTAACATATACCGGTGGATTCAGTATCAAAGTTTCTAGTATTTGGCTTCACAAAAAAAAACCCTACAAAAAAAGGCACTACAAAAACACAAGTGAAGAAGTTCCCTGCTGGCGATTCAAATAGAAAATGTTTAATTATGAACATCTGGGAAATCAAACTTTTCACCAGACTCCCCCCTGTGCTTAAAGTCTTTCATGCAAATATCTTCAACATTGTCATCTCCTTCTCTGAAGAGCAATGTTTTCCTATTTCAGCTTAATTGACTTAAATGTAGTTAAATGTAGTTAAGAGAAGGGGGACCACATTTGACAGACCACATTGTACAATTTTGAATAAACAGCCAGAATAACAAAAACACCAAAACATACTGTTTAATTTAATCTTCCAAATTTTTTATCATCTCGAAATGTGTTTTTGTTACTTGGTTAGGAAGGGAGTGGTAAAAGGCTGTGTAATATTAATAGAACTTACTACACAGAACACTTAGTAAGAGCACATTATATTGCCTGGTCAGCAGCCAGAAGGTAGGATTGGTTATAAAATCTAATAGCATGTCTGCAAACATAGCCGAGTTCTCTGCTCTGAAAACACTTTTCATCAGCATTTCTTTCTTAAATTTGTACATTTGTACATTTACTTAGGTTCTGTTTACAATGTTCCCATTTTATGTTGGCTCAAACAAAATGGTGCAGTTAAATGTTTTTCTTTTTTACAACTCCTAAATTTACAATAACAATGCTTTTTTTTAAAAAGTATTACCTAGTGCTATACTTAATTAATTGTGTTAATCATTAATTATTAATTGCATTTTTCAGTAATGCAGTAAAAGAATGAGTTACTGTATGAATTTCTGTGATCACATCACAATTACAGTTTTATAATTTTGTCGTTATGTATATTACAAGGTTCTAGAAGCATAGAAATAAAAAAGGGAGACAGGGAGTAGGACAGTGGCGGTGGGTCTACTAATTTTGAGGAGTTGTGATATGTGTTTTAATGTTTCTATTACAAAAGGATGGTAAAGTGCAAATTGCGTCCAGGTCATAAACAGCTGCATATTGGTAGATAATTATTTAACATTTTTAACTTTAATTTATTTTAATTTAGGTAAGAAAGAAAGAAAGATAGAGATTGTTTAATCTCTTAACTGCTTCTCACAGATTCCCATATTCTGCTGTGTTCTTATGTCCTGGGGTGACCAAACAGCTCTTGCACAGCAGCCACAGGTGGATTCTTCTACCCTGCAGCTCCGAGCTATGCTCAGCCAAACATAACAGCTGTCAGGCCCATGGGGTCCATGTCAAATAGCTTCTTTGGGGAGTGCAGTGAGGTCTGAGGGATCATTTTCTTCTTTTTATCTGTAGTGCTTGGTGTTAAGAATGTGGCTGCTGTGTCCTGCATAAGCACATTCCTTTCTGAATGCCTCATTTCCATGTTAACATCTCAGTATAACAGAGGAATTCCTTTATACTGACATAAATATATTTTGTTTATTTTTTGAAGCCCTAACATTGTATTTTAAAATTAAAAAGACATTAAAAAGTCAATAGGAGAGATGGTAGCTGATTAAACAAGTGTTATGAGATAACAATAAAATGCAAAAATTGGTGACAGCGCTTGGAACCATAAGGCAACAGATTTCAAAAACTGTGGGAAATACCTAGGCTCTGCCTATGACTCACTCTTTGCCTCTCTTCCTCCTTCCATCTCCTCATTTGATCTACCACTCTGTACTTGCTGTCCATCTGGAAACAAGGCACAATTTGCTATCTGGTCTTTAAGTGATGACGTATGAACCCTGCTTCTGGGTCCAAACTACTCTGCATTTATTAAGGATGTTGTGCTTTTAACATGTTTTAATGCTTTGTATCTTGTTCTATTTAATCTTTAACAAGCTCCTAAAATAGTCAGTGATCACTGTTGGCCTCTCTGGGTTTTTATTACCACTGTTCATTTTAAAGCTCAGTTTTTAAAACCTAACGATGCAACTACAGCTTAGCCCATGCCCATGTAGCAGCATATTAATGACTAACCTTGTATTGTGGATGGATTATCTCAGTTGTTCTCCTGACTGAAGTTTGGTCTGTTTACAGCATCCTGCCATGCGTTTGCATTTGCCCCTAACCACTGGGAATCCTCACATTAACTTTTAACATAGCTGTGTCGCTAGTGACACAGCTATGTTAAAAGTTCTTCTAGCACATCATTATCTACCAGCTAGCCCAACTTCAGTAACCCTACAAACGTCACTGCTGTTTAGTTTTCTGTCTTCATTTATGTTGGAAGTGATAGCAGAGCTGTACGTTTGAATTGTTTCAGAAATCTCTCAGTCAGAACATGCTATATCATGTTTAGGTGGAAACTAGCGAGCTAACTTCCTGCTAACTTCAAACTCTGTTAAATGTAATAAATCCTGTTTTCATGGATGCCTGGATGTTAAACTTCATAGTTACACCTGGTAAAGCAGCAACGCTGATCATTTAATTAAAGATGAAAGAATTTAGACAGTTTTTAACTCTCGGTGACGCCACAGTGTTTGTTTGACTTTGGGACCTGAAAATGGCTAATGATGTCAGACTTGAAGGCCGGATTGTATTAATCTATTACTTAATTATCCACACTTAACAACTCTTGCACCTAATCCATAATAAATGTATGATAGAAAAATGTTGTAGAACCAAAACATTGCAATTGTACTTATAGTTTTTATACTTGAATACCTCTGCAATGCAACAACTGGTACATGTGTTATTATTACCTATGCTCCTTTTAATCCAGCTGGTGAGGGAGCCACTGCCTTTAGCAGCCTCACACAGCTCCTTTTGTCACTGTTTCCTCCTCATGTCATTACGAGACATGTCTGGACAATGTTATATCATGAGTAATAATTTTTAAAAATCTATACACATAAAGCACACACACACACACACACACACACACAGACTCGCACATAAGGTGACATTTTAAATAATAAAAAAATTAAGTAATACATTTAAAATAATGTATTTATGATGATTCGATTTGTTTGACTATCTACTCTGTGCAGGCAGAAAGCTTATTAAATGTTTAAATGATAATAATTTTGCTGTTATAAAATCATCATTTTGTCATATTTTAAATATACTCTAACATAATCTGTTTCTTAATGTATTTTCTTTAAAGTTTGTTTTTGAATATTTTAATTGCAATAATTATGTGCATATGCATATTAGAAAATATAAGCCCTCCAGAACAGCAGAGAAAAGCCCTGTAACTTACTTTAAAATGGAATATGTTCCCTAAAACGGTGGGCAGAGCTACACACTCATGACACCACTAACAGCACTACTTATGCAGTTGCACACACAGCACGCTCATTTGTATCAATTTGTCCATTGCCACAAGATAACTTACAAACATGTACATAATAACCTAATACTCCTGTGTGCTGTAGACTATAGTGTACACTGTACACCCTACTTAATGGTTTTTGTGGCATCAGTCTGAGTCTCCCATTTAATCTGTGTTTCTCAGTAACCACTCTGCACCGCCAGGCAGCCAAAAATGCGCATGCTCTTTGCGAGCTCCCGGCTCATAACCAGCCTCCTCTGTCATCAAGTGTGATCATTGGTTAATGATCATCATGTGACTCATGCAAGCCAGATCCTTTTATTTAGCAAAACTGTGATTAATAAATCATAACCCAAATTTAGTGAGTTATTATTTACTTGTCATTTCTAGTCTCATATCTCTTGGAGATATATTTTTTATATTCTCACACAGGTGCACATACGGGCGCTCACAGACACAAACTACACCTTTCTTGGCTGCTACCTCAAAGCACATTGTGCGCTGTCGGTCTTGCGTCCTGCACAATAGCATTCATTATTTAGTATTTACTGTTATTTACTGTTAGCTAGATTATTGCGATGGTGTTGTGTTTATGATGTTGCTCTCTTTTTGTTTGTTTTCTCTTCTTTTTTTTCTTCTCTCAACAGGTGATCCAGGAGATTTTTTCTCTTTAAGTGCCCTTTCTGTCCCTCTTCCCCTCTCTTTTCTTTTCCTCGCTCTCTTTCTTTCTCCCTTTCCTATCCCCCCAGTCATGTCTGTCCCATCTGTAACTACTGAAAGTAAAATAAAATAAATAAATAATAATAACAAAGGTCAATCAAATGGACCAATATGGCAAGGTATGGCAATGATGGTAAAGCAAATCCATTGGGCATCTTTCTTGGCCTTCAGACAACAATTCCGATGGCTAAAGAACCAAATGGCACAGGCAAAAAAGTATATATATAAACACCCATCTCGCCCCTGCGGGCGGTTTATCCTTCAAGCTCGGGTCCTCTACCAGAGACCTGGGAGCTTGAGGGTCCTGCGCAGTATCTTAGCTGTTCCCAGGACTGCGCTCTTCTGGACAGAGATCTCCGATGTTGTTCCCGGGATCTGCTGGAGCCACTCACCTAGCTTGGGAGTCACCGCACCTAGTGCTCCGATTACCACGGGGACCACCATTACCTTCACCCTCCACATCCTCTCGAGCTCTTCTCTGAGCCCTTGGTATTTCTTCAGCTTCTCGTGTTCCTTCTTTCTGATGTTGCTGTCATTCGGAACCGCTACATCGATCACTACGGCCGTCTTCTCCTGTTTGTCTACCACCACTATGTCCGGTTGGTTAGCCACCACCATTTTGTCCGCCTGTATCTGGAAGTCCCACAGGATCTTAGCTCGGTCATTCTCCATCACCCTTGGGGGTATCTCCCATTTTGACCTCGGGACTTCCAGGTTATACTCGGCACAGATGTTCCTGTACACTATGCCGGCCACTTGGTTATGGCGTTCCATGTATGCCTTGCCTGGTAGCATCTTGCACCCTGCTGTTATGTGCTGGATTGTTTCTGGGGCATCTTTACACAGCCTGCACCTGGGGTCTTGCCTGGTGTGATAGACCCCAGCCTCTATGGATCTTGTACTCAGAGCTTGTTCTTGTGCTGCCATGATTAGTGCCTCTGTGTTGTCTTTCAGTCCAGCTTTGTCCAGCCACTGGTAGGATTTCTGGATATCAGCCACCTCCTCTATCTGCCGGTGGTACATACCGTGCAGGGCCCTGTCCTTCCATGATGGTTCCTCGCCTTCCTCCTCTTTCTTGGGTTTCTGCTGCCTGAGGTATTCACTGAGCACACTGTCAGTTGGGGCCATCTTCGTGATGTATTCGTGGATGTTTCTTGTCTCATCCTGGACTGTGGTGCTGACACTCACCAGTCCCCGGCCCCCTTCCTTCCGCTTAGCGTACAGCCTCAGGGTGCTGGACTTGGGGTGAAACCCTCCATGCATGGTAAGGAGCTTTCTTGTCTTTATGTCAGTGGCTTCTATCTCCTCCTTTGGCCAGCCTATTACCCCAGCAGGGTACCTGATCACGGGCAGGGCGTAGGTGTTGATAGCCCGGATCTTGTTCTTACCGTTCAGCTGACTCCTCAGGACTTGCCTGACCCTCTGCAGGTACTTGGTGGTTGCAGCTTTCCTAGTGGCCTCTTCATGGTTCCCATTTGCCTGTGGGATCCCCAGGTACTTGTAACTGTCCTCTATATCTGCAATGTTGCCTTCTGGTAGTTCAATCCCCTCAGTTCTGACTACCTTCCCTCTCTTTGTTACCATCCGACTACACTTCTCCAGCCCGAATGACATCCCAATGTCATTGCTGTATAGCCTGGTAGTGTGTATCAGTGAATCGATGTCTCGTTCACGCTTGGCATACAGCTTGATGTCATCCATGTACAGGAGGTGGCTGACAACCGCTCCGTTCCGTAGTCGGTATCCGTAGCCAGTCTTGTTAATGATCTCACTGAGGGGGTTCAGGCCTATGCAGAACAGCAGTGGGGACAGAGCATCTCCTTGGTAGATCCCGCACTTGATGGTGACTTGTGCTATGGGCTTGGAGTTGGCCTCTAGTGTTGTATGCCACATCCCCATTGAGTTCCTGATGAAGGCTCTTAGGGTCCTGTTGATCTTGTACAATTCTAGGCATTCCAGTATCCAGCTGTGGGGCATTGCGTCATAGGCCTTCTTGTAATCAATCCAGGGTGTGCACAGGTTGGTCAGTCTGGTCTTGCAGTCTCGGCTGACTGTTCTGTCTACCAGTAGCTGGTGTTTTGCGCCTCTGGTATTCTTGCCAATCCCTTTCTGTGCCCCGCTCATGTATTGACCCATGTGCCTGTTCATCTTAGCCGATATGATGCCTGACAGGAGCTTCCATGTAGTACGGAGGCAGGTTATTGGTCGGTAGTTGGATGGGACCGGTCCCTTCTGGGGGTTCTTGGGGATCAGGACCGTCCGACCTTCGGTTAGCTATTCCGGGTGTCTCTCGTTAACTAGCAGCTGGTTCATTTGTGCTGCCAGACGCTCGTGGAGTGCAGTCAGCTTCTTCAGCCAGTAGGCGTGAACCATGTCGGGGCCTGGTGCTGTCCAACTCTTCATACTGGAGACCCTTTCTTGGATGTCTGCCACTGTGATGGTTACTGGACCCTGTTCAGGGAGGTCGCTATGGTCTGCCCTCAGATCCACTAGCCACTGAGCATTGCCGTTATGGGTTGCGTCCTTCTCCCATATGCTCTTCCAGTATTGCTCCGTCTCCAGCCTTGGTGGTGCTGTTCTCTTATTGTTCCCTTGCCACTGAGAGTACACCTTTGCTGGTTCTGTGGAGAACAGCTGGTTTATTCTCCTGCCTTCTATCTCTCTGGTGTACCTCCTCAAGCGGCTGGCCAAGGCTGTGAGTCTTTGCTTGGCAGTTTCCAAGGCCTCAGGTATGGACAGCTTGCTGTATTTCTTATGCACCTTCTTTGTCATGCCTTTCTGCAACTCCGTTAGTTGGCTGACCTCCCTTCGTGCTTCTTTGATCTTGCCCTCTAGCCTCCTTCTCCATGGAGGGTACTGCCCCTTGTGGCTGTTCAACTTGTAGCCAAGCATCTCACTGATCACTGCTGCCGTATTGTAGATCAGCTTGTTAGTGTCGGTAATCGTGGTCGTAGGTATTGTCCGTAGTGCTGCATTGACATCATCTAGCAGACCTTCTGAGGGTACTTCACGTAATCTTGGTAACCGGCTACGGGGGAACCAGGTTTCAAGCTTGGCCATGATCCTATCTTTCAGGTCAGTTCCTCTCGCATTCAACGATCCTTCTCCTATCGCACTTGGGGCTATGTACCCAATCTCGGGTGGGGGTGATGATATCTCCCCCCTGACCTAGCGTCCTGACTCCTCCTTGCCGTAGCATTTATGTTATACCTCGTCAATCTCTAGCTGTGAGAGCAGTCCCTTCTTTCGAATGTTGGAACACTGAACTACTAGTTGTTTCGCCGTCATTGTGGATGTTGGGTATCGAAGAATCCATAGGTCCCTCATCCTATTCATGTAACCCCTTCCGCCAGGGTTACTTGCGTAGTAGCATTCCAACAACGCCCTGTTTTCGTCTCTTGCCCACCGATGCCTTCTTGTTCCAGTAGCCCAGTAGCCCAGGTTGCCCTGGTTCCTCAACACCTGACGCGGACCTTGTTGATCCGGGCGACGTCCGAGCCGGCATGCCTTCATATTTATCTGTCTCGCTCATGTCTGCGGTAGGCTTGCTTAGCATAGGGGGTCTCCAGCATGTCCTGGGTCTGCCCCGGGGCCTCCTCCCAGTGGGACATGCCCAGAACACCTCACCCAGGAGGCACCCAGGAGGCATCCTTGTCAGATGACCGAACCACCTCAACTGGCTCCTTTCGATGTGGAGGAGCAGCGGCTCTACTCTGTGCCCCTCCCGGATGGCTGAACTTCTCACCCTATCTCTAAGGGAGAGGCCAGCCACCCTTCGCTGGAAGTTCATTTCTGCCACTTGTATCCGCAATCTCGTTCTTTCGGCCACTGCCCACAGCTCGTGGCCATAGGTGAGGGTAGGGACGTAGATTGACCGGTAAATTGAGAGCTTCGCTTTTACTCTCAGCTCTCTCTTCACCACCAATCCGTCTGTCGATCTCCGGCTCCCTTGTCCTATCACTCGCGAACAAGGCCCCGAGATACTTGAACTCCTCCACTTGGGGTAGGAACTCATCCCCGACCCGGAGTGGGCACTCCACCCTTTTCCGGCTGAGAACCATGGCCTCAGATTTGGAGGTGCTGATCCTTATGATTCACACTCGACTGCGAACCGTTCCAGTGCGAGCTGGAGGCCATCACCAACAGAACCACATCATCTGCAATAAGCAGAGATGAGATTCTGAGGCCAACTAAGTGAAAGCCCTCCGCCACTTGGCTGCGCCTAGAAATCCTGTCCATAAAAATTATGAACAGAATCGGTGACAAAGGGCAGCCCTGGTGGAGCCCTTTCCCCACTGGGAATGAGTCCGACTTATTGCCGGCAATGCGAACCAAGCTCTTGTAACGGTTGTATAGGGCCCATAGCAATGGGCCAGACACCCCATACTCCCGAAGCACCTCCCAAAGGACACCCCGAGGGACACGGTCGAAGGCCTTCTCCAAGTCCACAAAACACATGTAGACTGGTTGGGCAAACTCCCATGCGCCCTCAAGTATCCTTGAGAGGAGAGCTGATCCAGTGTTCCGCGACCAGGACAAAAACCGCATTGTTCCTCCTGTATCTGAGGTTTGACTAGCGGATGAACTCTCCTTTCCAGCACCC
Source organism: Pelmatolapia mariae (assembly GCF_036321145.2). Classification (NCBI taxonomy): domain Eukaryota; kingdom Metazoa; phylum Chordata; class Actinopteri; order Cichliformes; family Cichlidae; genus Pelmatolapia; species Pelmatolapia mariae. The sequence continues at coordinate 40,691,760 of NC_086241.1, forward strand.
TGGCATAGACTTTCCCAGGGAGGCTGAGGAGTGTGATCCCCCTGTAGTTGGAACACACCCTCCGGTCCCCCTTCTCAAAAATGGGGACCACCACCCTGGTCTGCCAGTCCAGGAGTACTGCCCCGATCTCCACGCAACATTGTAGAGGCGTGTCAGCCAGGACAGCCCTACAACGTCCAGAGCCTTCAGGAACTTGGGGTGGACCTCATCCACACCTGGGGCTCTGCCACCTAGGAGTTGTTTTAATGCCTCAGTGACCTCACCCCCGGAAATTTGTGGGTCATCCCCCTTATCCCTTGACTCTGCTTCCTCCTCAGAAGACGTGTCAGTGGGATTAAGGAGGTCCTTCCTTCCACCGCCCGACAATTTTCTCAGTCGAAGTCAGCAGCGCTCCACCAGCACTATACACAGTGCAGGTAGCGCACCGCTTTCCCCTCCTGAGACGCCTGACGGTTTGCCAGAATCTCTTCGAGGCAGTCCGAAAGTCTTTTTCCATGGCCTCTCCAAACTCCTCCCACACCCGAGTTCTTGCTTCCGCTTGGCCTGTCGATACCTGTCAGCTGCCTCCGAAGTCCCACAGGCTAACCAAGCCCGATAGGACTCCTTCTTCAGCCTGGTGGCTCCCTTCACCTCTGGTGTCCACCATTTGGTTCGGGAGTTACCACCACGACAGGCACCTTGCGGCCGCAGCTCAATGCAGCAGCTTCAGCAATGGAGATGCTGAACATGGCCCATTCGGACTCAATGTCCCCAGTCTCCCTCGGAATGCTGTTGAAGCTCTGCTGGAGGTGTGCCTTGAGGATCTCATGGACTGGGGCCTCTGCTAGGCGTTCCCAGTACACCCTCACTGTGCGTTTAGGTGCACTGGTCTATCCAGCATCCTCCCCCGCCACCTGATCCAACTCACCACCAGGTGGTGATCAGTTGACAGCTCAGCCCCTCTCTTTACCCGAGTGTCCAGAACATATGGCCTCAGGTCTGGTGATACGATTACAAAATCGATCATCGACCTGCGGCCTAGAGCGTCCTGGTGCCACATGCACTTATGGACACTTATGTTCGAGCAAGGTGTTTGTTATGGCCAAACTGTGATTTGCACAGAAGTCCAATAACAAAACACCGCTCGGATTAGGGAGTTCCTCCCAATCACACCCCTCAAGGTCTTGCTGTCGTTACCCACGTGAGCATTGAAGTCTCCCAGTAGGAGAACAGAGTCTCCAGGTGGAGCACCTTCCAGCACCCCACCCAGGGACTCTAAGAAGGCTGGGTACTCTGAACTGCCACTTGGCGCATAAGTGCAGATGACAGTCAGGACGCGTTCCCCGACCCTAAGGTGCAGGGAACAAACCCTCTCATCCACCGTGAAGAACCCCAACGTACAGGCAACAAGCCGAGGGGACATTAGAATACCGACCCCAGCCCGCCACCTCTCACCAGGGGCGACTCCAGACTGAGACAGAGTCCAGCCCCTCTCCAGGAGACTGGTTCCAGAGCCCAAGCCATGCGTAGAGGTGAGCCCGACTATATCCAGCCGGTTCCGCTCAACCTCACGCACTAACTCAGGCTCCTTCCCCACCAGAGAGGTGACATTCCATGTCCCAATTGCCAGTCTTGGTAGCCAGGGATCAGTCTGCCAGGGCCTCTGCTTCTGGCCGCCACCCAGCACACAATGCACCCGACCCCTACGGCACCTCCTGCGGGTGGTGGGCCTGCGGGAGGATGGGTCCATGTCCCCTTTTCGGGCTGTGCCCAGCCGGGCCCCATGGACGTTGTTGGAATGCTACTACGCAAGTAACCCTGGCGGAAGGGGTTACATGAATAGGATGAGGGACCTATGGATTCTTTGATACCCAACATCCACAATGACGGCGAAACAACTAGTAGCTCAGTGTTCCAACATTCGAAAGAAGGGACTGCTCTCACAGCTAGAGATTGATGAGGTACAACATAAATGCTACGGCAAGGAGGAGTCAGGACGCCAGGTCAGGAGGGAGATATCATCACCCCCACCCGAGATTGGGTACCAAGCCCCAACACTGCAAATTTCTTGTAGCTTAACAAGATTTATTGTCTTAAATTTAGCCAAATTATCTTGTCCATCTTGTTTTGAACATTACAAGCTAGTTTCCAGTCTCATGTGTGAGATGATTAGACTTGTTTCAAGTATATATTACTTTTTTTTCTTATTTAGTCTGTAAATCTAAAAATGAACCATTCTACATTTATTTCAAGCAAAAATAGCTTTTAGATAGAGTGTAAAACAAAAAATGATCTCAAAATAAGAAACATTCACCTTTTTCCTTGAAATAAGAAAGTCAATCAGACCTGTCACAGATGTATTTGTTACCATGTAAAATAAGCCACTTTATTCTAACGGCATGATGTATAGCATCTTCAATCACCAAAAACTCCATATTAGCAACCTCTGATACAGGACCTAGTCCTTTCTCATTTACAAATATCGGATACTCAGTTCCTGCTTCACTTTGACAACACTCCAGCAGCTGATTGTGGTTTACAAGAGACTTGCACACATTCTTAAAGTTTAATTTGGCTGACCATTGTTTAAAAAAAACTGTATTTAGACTCAGATTTCATACACGTATGACAAATTACAGGTCCCAGGGCAATAATCTGAGAGGGAAGATGCAGCATGTAATCTTCTATCATTTTTTTTTTAGTTTGGACACAGTTTGTAAAGACACAACTGGGGTAAAAAGTATTTTAACAATTTCAATTAAATCCAAAATAAACTGGATAAAGGGATTTTTCTCTACAACACTGTCCAATAAGAATGGCAAAATCTTGATCAATATAAGCATTTGTCCAGAGGATTGTTTTAATCTGTTGTCACTTGAAGCTAAACTAGCATTAAATTTTTTTTATGAATTATAGAACATTTTTTGAGACATTTTATTAAATTCAATCAGTTTATATTCCAAAATCTCTTTTTCCCAAAGTCTGTTTTTGTTTCATAATGGGGTTTTTCATAATGGTGTATTTATTTCAGAAAGTCATTTAACAACTGAATTTCTTATTCAGGCAATCAGGGTCAGTGGGTGGGACCTGAACGCTCATTGGCTGCTGCTTAAACAGGTGCTTAAAATTAAAGTGTCTCAAAATGTTTCTATTATTACAAAAAAAGAATCGTAGTGAAATAAATATTTAATAAAATATTATAAAAATGCACAATGTAAAATAAAAATTAAATGACACATTTTAACACTTTGGTGTTCCATAGTCTAGTTCATATTAAAAAGTTAAATAATGTATTAGCACTAGGTTAGGTTCCTTTATTCCTCGGTACAACCATCAATCCCACATATCACACTAAAGTCTGGACTACTGCTATGAATTGTATTAATATGGCTCAAAAGAGACTTTAATGTTAAGGCAACAAAAACAAAACAAATCCAACACCTCCAACACGCCATCTTGTTTGGGGAAAAGACCTGAAAGAAGTTCTTGGCGGGCAGAGTAGTAGAGGTCAATACCAAGTTTGAAGGGGTGGTTTATACCAAGTCTGCATTTAACTTGTGTAGTAATGTAATTGTAAAGACGACTACAACAGTCATAGTAATTGATGGGTTATTTGTTAAAATTAGTTTTTCTAATGCCGGTTCATTATGCATGTTATGTTCACGTTTTACAAGCTTTACACAGACGAAAATGTGTAACACTACCTCCCCCCTGGCTGCCCTCAAGTGGCTCTGTCCATTATCTCACTGTTTGAATCGGAGCGAAGAACATGAGGGAGCAGTTTCGGACTGGATTCTGTTAAGGTAATTAACTTTTGCTTGCAAACATTTAAGGTTCTTTTAGCTTTGACTTACTGTAGTAACATCAGTCGCGGTCAAATATTAAGTTTTACCAAGGCAGTATTATCAGTTCACTACCAAAGGGTAGTTAGCCAAAACTGCCATCCAGCTAGCTAGCTTAGTTCATTCAGTATGCTGAATTGTTAGCATGCAGTGAGAGTTTAAAATTATTAATGGTGCTAGTTGGGTAAATTTAGTTTCGTGTTCAATATACTTAACATAGCTATACGACAAAAGAACTACAGTTGATATCCACCTTTGCAAAAGTCCGTTTTGTGTGTCCCACGCACGGAGAATAAAAAGCTGCAGTGGGTTTTTTTTTCCTTCTTAAGCCGCGCGCTCTGCACTGTGCTTGGTGTGTTTGTGTGTGCAACTTGGGAGGACCGTTACTGGTTTGAGACAAATCTCACAATCGGGCTCGTAACTTTACAATGCTGTTTTGTTTTTGTTTTTTTGTTATGGAAAAAGAAAGGGGGGTTGGACAGATCTATATTTAATTTAAATGAGGATTTACTTAAGTCATCAAGAGTTAACTGTTTTATGACCAAAATTACATTTAACCAACATGAGTTTATTCAAATTTTATTTGCAAGTCCAGTTTGGGTAATGAAATTAAAGATAACACAAGGGAATAAAATAATGCACATTTATGAATGACATCTTTAGCTATAGATTTACTTTAAGCTTCATTTCTGACAGATTATGATTAATCGTATAAACTATTGTAAGTTGGAGATGTGAACTTACTTCCAATTATTTATGTTGTAAACTATTAATATAAATCAGGTCACTTTAACCTTGGTGAACTGAGGTAACATTTTTTTCTTACTGGATGAAGTGGCCTAATCTGAGCTTTGATCATTTGTTGAATGATTTGACAAGCAGTTGGGCACTATTGGTTTTAGTTTGAAAACTAGTTTGGAATAGCCTTGTCATAAATTTTAAGTGAGCAATTTTATAAGACTTAAGCATGGAATTATCACAGGCTCTACTTGGTCTGTCTTTTGCACCTTATCCAGGTGTCTGATTGCATAGACTTTGGATCCATGGCAGGTGGTGTCTTGACTCAGTTTTTCTTTTTGACCCAAACATATATGTTTTTCTGTCCTCAGGGAAAAGTTCTGACAAAAGTTACACCAGAAAATCATAGAGGGTTCGGATGATTGCAGCCTTTCGGTTCTAAATGGTAGGCCAAGCATATGCATATTTATGCAAATTAATGTCTAAATGAATTTTGTGTTGCACACACTGACAGTGATCGTACATAGAATCAGTTTTATGTTGTCAGATCAATAATATATTTAATTACATTTAAATGTATTTGACAAAATGACAATTTGGAATTGTTTCCTTTTTTGAATAGTGAAATGTATACATTTAAAGAGATGTGCAACTTTTACATTTCTGAAAGTTACTGACTTTTATTTACAGCTGCCAACATAGATGAGGTCTTGCTCCACACCCTCAGTAGGGACGATTTAAGGGACCTGTTTAAGTGCGATAGGAGAAGGATCGTTGAGTGTGAGAGGAACTGACCTGAAAGATAGGATCATGGCCAAAGCTTGAAACCTGGATCCCCCATGGCCGGTTACCAAGATTACGTGAAGTACCCTCAGAAGGTCTGCTAGATGATGTTAATGCAGCACTACGGACGATACCTACAGCCACACTTACCGACACTAACAAGCTGATCTACAATACGGCAGCAGTGATCAGTGAGATGCTTGGCTATAAGTTGAACAGCCACAAGGAGCAGTACCCTCCATGGAGAAGGAGGCTAGAGGGCAAGATCAAAGTAGCACGGAGGGAGGTTAGTCAACTAACGGAGTTGCAGAAAGGTGCGACAAAGAAAGTGCATAAGAAATACAGCAAGCTGTCCATACCTGAGGCCTTGGAAACTGCCAAGCAAAGACTCACAGCCTTGGCCAGCCGCTTGAGGAGGTACACCAGAGAGATAGAAGGCAGGAGAATAAACCAGCTGTTCTCCACAGAACCAGCAAAGGTGTACTCTCAGTGGCAAGGGAACAATAAGAGAACAGCACCACCAAGGCTGGAGACGGAGCAATACTGGAAGAGCATATGGGAGAAGGACGCAACCCATAACGGCAATGCTCAGTGGCTAGTGGATCTGAGGGCAGACCATAGCGACCTCCCTGAACAGGGTCCAGTAACCATCACAGTGGCAGACATCCAAGAAAGGGTCTCCAGTATGAAGAGTTGGACAGCAACAGGCCCCGACATGGTTCACGCCTACTGGCTGAAGAAGCTGACTGCACTCCACGAGCGTCTGGCAGCACAAATGAACCAGCTGCTAGTTAACGAGAGACACCCGGAATAGCTAACTGAAGGTCGGACGGTCCTGATCCCCAAGAACCCCCAGAAGGGACCGGTCCCATCCAACTACCGACCAATAACCTGCCTCCGTACTACATGGAAGCTCCTGTCAGGCATCATATCGGCTAAGATGAACAGGCACATGGGTCAATACATGAGCGGGGCACAGAAAGGGATTGGCAAGAATACCAGAGGCTAGGCCTGGGCGATATATCGAGTTTTTAAAAAATATCGATATATTTTCATACGAGATATAAGATGTGACAATATCGTTTATATCGATATAGTATATGTTACGTTATAATTATACTCGTGGAGCCGCAAGTTTGCCTCTCTTTCGTCCACTTTTGTCTCTACGCAACGTTACTCGGCCTCGCCTCTCCTTCACTGAACACAACTCCCGCTCCCCCAAAGCTTCACCTGCAGGCAACGACAAGATGAACACGGCAAATCTCCGTTAACGAGTTACCGCGGATCGCCCCGTGCGTGGGGCTGGACGGCGTCAACGTGTTAGCGAGCTAACCGCGCTAACGAGCTAACCGCGCTAACGACATGCAGCCTACAAGGGCTGCATGACCTAAAATCCTTTCATTTTCTCAAAAATCGACAGTGTGCCTTATGTATGAATTCTGGTTGTGCTTACTGACCGCGAACCGATTTTATGTGGTACACGGCGGTCAGCAATCTGTCAAAAAATGTTTTAGTACGACTTTGGTAAGCTACGGAGCTGCACCGCTTGATGGATTGTCGGAGCATTACGGCTACCGTAGTCTGGAGCCTCGCGGAGTGATACGTACTGTGCTTCAGCGTAATATTACCGTATTGTGTGTGTATAAGGGCCATAAATGGCACCTGTTAAGAGACACGGTTACAAAGAGGATTTCAAACTCCAGGCTGTCAGTCACGCAGTAGAAGTTGGGAACAGAGGAGCTGTGAAATCTGTCTTTGTTATTATGCTCAGTGTCTGTTAGTTTACATTTTGACTGCACAATTGTGAGCTTTTTGTTATGCACAAAAACAACATTGTTTTCTTTTATTTATGGAGCATTATTATTTAATAAATGCTCATAATTTATTTTTGAGTAATTTCTTCATGTACATCTACGCTGTATGTTAATAAAAGTGCCTGTGTGACATCTGGGACACAGCTTTGACTAAGAACTCTCTTTTTGTTCTTACCTTATTGCTTTAAAAAAAATATTATCGAGATATATATCGTATATCGCCATCCAGCTAAAAAATATCGAGATATGAATTTTGGGTCATATCGCCCAGCCCTACCAGAGGCGCAAAACACCAGCTACTGGTAGACAGAACAGTCAGCCGAGACTGCAAGACCAGACTGACCAACCTGTGCACAGCCTGGATTGATTACAAGAAGGCCTATGACTCAATGCCCCACAGCTGGATACTGGAATGCCTAGAATTGTACAAGATCAACAGGACCCTAAGAGCCTTCATCAGGAACTCAATGGGGATGTGGCGTACAACACTAGAGGCCAACTCCAAGCCCATAGCACAAGTCACCATCAAGTGCGGGATCTACCAAGGAGATGCTCTGTCCCCACTGCTGTTCTGCATAGGCCTGAACCCCCTCAGTGAGATCATTAACAAGACTAGCTACGGATACCGACTACGGAACGGAGCAGTATAAAGCGCCTTGAGGCGACTTTTGTTGTGATTTGGCGCTATATAAATACAATTGAATTGAATTGAATTGAATTGAAATGAATTGTCAGCCACCTCCTGTACATGGAAGATATCAAGCTGTATGCCAAGAGTGAACGAGACATCGATTCACTGATCCACACTACGAGGATATACAGCAATGACATCGGGATGTCATTCAGGTTGGAGAAGTGTAGTCGGATGATAACAAAGAGAGGGAAGGTAGTCAGAACTGAGGGGATCGAGCTACCAGAAGGCAACATTGCAGACATAGAGAACAGTTACAAGTACCTGGGAATCCCGCAGGCGAATGGGAACCATGAAGAGGCAGCTAGGAAAGCTGCAACCACCTGCAAGTACCTGCAGAGGGTCAGGCAAGTCCTGAGGAGTCAGCTGAACGGTAAGAACAAGATCCGGGCTATCAACACCTACGCCCTGCCCGTGATCAGGTACCCAGCTGGTATAATAAGTTGGCCAAAGGAGGAGATAGAAGCCACTGACATAAAGACAAGAAAGCTCCTTACCATGCATGGAGGGTTTCACCCCAAGTCCAGCACCCTGAGTCTGTACGCTAAGCGGAAGGAAGGGGGCCGGGGACTGGTGAGTGTCAGCACCACAGTCCAGTCCGTGCCCCTGCACGGTATGTACCACCGGCAGATAGAGGAGGTGGCTGATATCCAGAAATCCTACCAGTGGCTGGACAAAGCTGGACTGAAAGACAGAACAGAGGCACTAATCATGGCAGCACAGGAACAAGCACTGAGCACAAGCTCCATAGAGGCTGGGGTCTATCACACCAGGCAAGACCCCAGGTGCAGGCTGTGTAAAGATGCCCCTGAGACAATCCAGCACATCACAGCAGGGTGCAAGATGCTAGCAGGCAGGGCATACATGGAGCGCCATAACCAAGTGGCCGGCATAGTGTACAGGAACATCTGTGCCGAGTATGGCCTGGAAGTTCCGAGGTCAAAATGGGAGACGCCCCCAAGGGTGATGGAGAATGACCGAGCTAAGATCCTGTGGGACTTCCAGATACAGACGGACAAAATGGTGGTGGCTAACCAACCGGACATAATGGTGGTAGACAAACAGAAGAAGACGGCCGTAGTGATCGATGTAGCGGTTCCGAATGACAGCAATATCAGGAAGAAGGAACACGAGAAGCTGGAGAAATACCAAGGGCTCAGAGAAGAGCTCGAGAGGATGTGGAGGGTGAAGGTAAAGGTGGTCCCCGTGGTAATCAGAGCACTAGGTGCAGTCACTCCCAAGCTAGGCGAGTGGCTCCAGCAGATCCCGGGAACAATATCGGAGATCTCTGTCCAGAAGAGCGCAGTCCTGGGAACAGCTAAGATACTGCGCAGGACCCTCAAGCTCCCAGGCCTCTGGTAGAGGACCCGAGCTTGAAGGATTAACCGCCCACAGGGGCTTGCGGGGAATTTTTTTTTTTATACTCTTATAAATGCACCATGGGGGGCATTTCGGTACGCTGTGTAGAGTGTTTATTGTTATATTGACAATAAACACCTTGACTCTTGAATCTAAGAGTTAAATGTTATTGTTGAGGGGCACTGGCAGGACTCCATACAGACACACATTAAAAAAAAAAAAAAAAAAAGCCTCATGAAAAGGGCACTTTGATCACCCAAGAGGAAAGGGGAAGGTGCCCCCCCGCGCAACTTGTTTGCTCTGAGATCTCCTTTCAGCTGAACATACTGACACATATCCCCTAGAAGGTCGCCAGTGGGCATCTGGGGTGAGGTGTTCATCATTTATGCTGCTGATATATCCATGAAATCTTTACTTTGGGCACGATCCACCGTTTCTGACCATAACAGAAGGTAGGAGTGTAGATTGCTCAGTACAGGTGAGAGGCTTGACTTTCATGGCAGTATTTTTGGAAAATTACTTCTTTAAATAACTTTTTTAAACTGGGAAACGTGTGAAAATTGCTGTGGATCTACTGAAATACTGTTTTATAGTTTAACTCCACAGAAACAAAAAGCTTTCACTGTTGTCCATGATTTACAAAGTTTTAAACTATACTTTCCCCTCAAAATATAACGTCCCTTCTTCTGTATATTTTCTGGTAAGATAAGATAAGATAAGATAAGCTTTATTAGTCCCACACGTGGGAAATTTGTTTTGTAAGAGTAAGAGTGTATTTCATGATTTATATAGTATTTGTGCACTGTGACATTTAATAAGGTCCACAAATTTTAACAAATCAGTAGCCCATCTCAAATGAGCAAATTTTTAGAGCATTTCCTGCTCCAATTGACATCCAATTTGCATAAAAAAATTTATGTCCAAACTTTGACCATGTATATTGATTTTTGTGAAATTTTAGTTTTATATATGAAAAACTTTTAAGCGTAATTATTTTTAAAAATGGTCTGTCGACCAACTTTCAGGCTGTTTTTTTACACATTGAAATCTGAGGCAATGTTTGCACATAAATATCTTTAAGAACTATAAACATAAAAGGCTGAAAATGTCACTAGTCTTTCTTTCCACTAAAATTAACCAGAAACTGTAATTTGGGATGTATACATCAAAAGGTGTGGATATTTACTATTTAAAAAAAATTAACTGCACTCCATGAGTGTCTGGCAGCACAAATGAACCAGCTGATAATGGATGAAACACACTGAGAATGGCTAACTGGCCCTGAAGGGACTTGGCATAAACATGAGGGCGGCAAAACACTAGCTACTGGTAGATAGAGCAGTCACTCGAGACCGCAAGATAAGACTGACCAACCTGTGTGTAACCAAGGTTATTATGGTTTTAAATTGTATTTTTACATTTGAAAATTGCCCCTAAATGAGTGTGAGTAGTTACAGTTTCATTGCTGTTATTATTTTGTACTTTTTTTTGGTGTATTGTTCCTTATTGTTCCTCAAATTTACTAGAGGCACCCCAAAAATTGTAAACAAAGCGCCACTCGCTGGTGAAAAAAAGAGCAGCAGACGAGAGCGAGCAGGAGATTGTACACGCGTGAGCATAAAAAAAAGCCCTGAGTGAGGGAAAGACAATAATTCACAGAGCAAGTTGGGAACAGATGCATCACTATCAGTAATCTTTCATGGTCTCTCTCTCTTTGACACAGAAAAGAGTTACACCACCAATTAGGAGCTGGAGATTAAATAAATTGTTACTTAAAGAAAAAGATTTAATTAATTATTTCAAAAAGGAGTGGGCACTGAATTTAGGAAGTACCCCAACCGGTTGCAGCAAATGGCCCCGCCCCTCCCTGAGCCTGGTTCTGCCGGAGGTTTCTTCCTGTTAAAAGGGAGTTTTTCCTTCCCACTGTCACCAAAGTGCTTGCTCATAGGGGGTCATATGATTGTTGTGTTTTTCTCTGTATGTATTATTGTAGGGTCTACCTTACAATATAAAGTGCCTTGAGGCGACTGTTGTTGTGATTTGGCGCTGTATGAATAAAACTGAATTAAATTGAATTGATTTACCTGTTGATCTATATCCCTACTCTCACTTATAGTCACAAGTAGTAACTGAAAGAACAAGATCACCAACACAAGAGGCAGAAACGAGCTTTCTCCAAAGGGTGGCTGGCCTCTCCCTTAGAAATAGGTTGAGGAGCTCAGCCACTGGAAGAGGCTCAGAGTAGAGCCGCTGCTCCTCCACATTAAAAGGAACCAGTTTCAGTGGTTCAGGTATCCGACAAGGATGTCTCCTGGGCGCCTCCAGGTGAGGTGTTCCAGGCATGTTACACCAGGAGGAGGCCCAGGAGCAGACGCAGGACATGCTGGACAGATTATATCTCTGGGATGGCCTGGGAATGCCTCAGTGTTCCCCTGGATAAGCTGGAGGTGGCTAGGGAGAGGGAGGTCTGGGCTTCTTTGCTTAGGCTGCTGTCCCAATGACCATTTCCCAGACAAGTGGAAGAAAATGATGTAGATTAAGCCAGTGTTAGTTGCATCTCACATGGGAGATTTGATGGAAGAAGGTAATTCAAAAGGAGTCTGTGTTCCTGATGACTGCATCTTTCATACCCGTCTTAAAAACTTTGATTCTGTTAAACATTGTGAAATGTTTTGGCGGCATCTGCCCGGATCCAAGAGGGCAGAGTTTGTCAGTCTCCTTGTTTTTGGACAGTACTTCTCAGACCAACTTTATTTGAGCATGATATTGATGTAGGCCAGGGGTGGGCAACTCCAGGCCTCGAGGGCCGGTGTCCTGCAGGTTTTAGATCTCACCCTGGGTCAACACACCTGAATCGAATTGATTAGTTCATTACCAGGCCCCTGGTGAATTTCAAGACATGTTGTGGAGGTAATTTAGCCATTAAAATCAGCTGTGTTGGATCAATGACACATCTAAAACCTGCAGCACACCAGCTCTTGAGGCCTGGAGTTGCCCACCACTGATGTAGGCAAACATACTCATCAGCAGTTTTATCATGCTTCACCACACAAGCAGCATCACCTCAAGTACATAATGTCATAGATTTAGAATGTTGAACAGGTGAGAACCTAAATGCAGGATGGAGAGACCACAACCATGAATGATAAAGAGGGACAGCTGAACCTAATCAGGTAAAACAGGACAGGGGAAGCAAAACTAAATACAACACACATGAAAAAACTAAAACAGGAAGTAACTAATGGGGAATATCAAATACAACAAAGGAGACTTAACAAAATAAAGGGAACACAGAAGGGCAGGGAAACTTAAAATCAGGGGAAAGCGATAAATGATATTCATAGTTATAAAATATGAAAGAAAACACAACCTGAGCTAAACATAAAGTCATGGAAGACTAAGGAGGAATTAAAGCTAGAATATGAAACTGTAGAGAACCAAGAACAGACTAAGAGCAGAACATTAACAAAACTAAGACATGAAACTCAAAATGCAGGGATCATGACACATGCTGGGAAACAACATTGTTGTTCCATCACACTCTAGTTGGGCTTCTCCCTGTGGGCTAGTGCAAAAACCTGTCCACACATTTTGGCCCAGTTTTCATATAGAAAGCTGCATGGACAAAAATGGTGTAGACACAAAGAACCTGGCATGATCCAGATGCTTGTAAGGACTTTATTCTATGTGTTTGCACTTTCACACTTTGCAGTGGTCTACTCTCTGCAATCTCTGCTGCCAGCTCCTCAAGCTCCACCAGCTCAGATCAGATGTCCCCTCTCTGGACTTGGCTGCTACTGAAATAGGGAAGGCATGATTAGAAATTGCTTGCCTGCTGTGAAGACCAGCCTGACCAGTCACTGCAACCTCAAGGCTCGACAGCCGTTGGCAACAGAACCACCCTGCTGTCCCGACCGGGAGCCCCTCCACGAACTGCTCAAGGATCACCGTGTTGAGCAGGGACACCTTGAACACCTCCAGGAAAGCTTGGGGGTCGTCCTTTCCCATTGCAGCATAACTGGGTGAGAGGCGGGGGGAAAGACCTCGAGGTACCGCTGTCAGCATTGACAAAATCTTGGCTGGTGTTTATAGTTAGGGCTGGATCAGGTGACCCGGACTCCTCCCTTAGTTATGCTGCAATAGGTGTAGGCTGGGGGATTCTGATGATGCACTGAGTTTTTCCTTTCCAGTCACCTTTCTCTTTTTTTTTTCTTTTTTTTTTAAACCTGTCCCGTTTGGTTCTTTTGCCATCAGAATTATTGTCTAAAGGCGAAGAAAGATGCCCAATGGATTTACTTTACCAAATGGACCATCCCAGCCTTGCCGTAATGGTCCATTTGATTTACCTTTTATTGTTTATTTTATTTTATTTATTTTTTTTTTACTTGCTAGATACGGGACAGGGGAAAAGAAAAGGGAGAAAGAAAGAGGGGGGAAAAAACAAAACAAAACAAAACAAAAAAAAAAAACAGCGGAGAAGAGGGACGGGGATAAAGGGCAAAAAACAAAAACCAACAAAATAAGCAGACAAAAAATACATATATCGATCACCTGGATCACCTGTTGAGAAAGAAAAAAGAAAACAAGCAGAAGAAAACGAGAGTAATAGAATAAACAACATCACAATGATATATGGGAATATAACACTACATACTTAATATTAAACATTATTGTGCAGCACGTAAGATCGACAGCGCACAGTGTGCTTTGAGGTAGGAGCCAAAAAGGGTGTAGTTTGTGTGTGTGATCACCTGTGTGTACACCTGTGAGCATGAGCGCGCTTGTATTTAAAAGGTTCCTTAATGTAATGATCTGCTAGAGGGTGTGGGGGGCCACAGTCCCATCCTCCAGGGCATGAAGCAGGTATGGAGGAGATCAAAACTCCAGACATCCAGAGGCCCCCAGAACACAAGAGACCAAGGAAGACCAACAGAGGGGCAGCCGCGCCACTGTCCCAGAAAGAGCTGAGGAGAGTCCCAGATGAGGGATCACTCAGCAGCCGCCAGTCACCTTTCTCACTCACTATGTGTTAAAAGACCTCTCTGCATTGAATCGTTGTCATGCACCGCAGTGCGCGCACACAAGTGGGATCCAAAAGCAGACTCAATACGTCAAATGCGAGCAAGAAGCAGTTTATTGCTTTTGACCTGGAACAACCAAAGAAGCACAGGGAAGCCGTAATCCGGACCGTGGGAGGCTGCAACAGAAAGGGGAGAAAATTACTAGTGAGCCGGAAAATAGAGAGACACAACAAGACAGGGCTTTAGTAATTGGCTTACGATCAGAGTGGGACCGTGGGACTCGGAAGGGGGGAAGTGTGTCCGTGGGAAGCAAATCCGAGGAGACAGGGATGAGGACAGATGATGCACTGGGTAAACCGAGCAAGCAGGAGGACAGGCAGGCGGCAGACACAAACGCCGGATCGTAACCATGGAGGGGTGATTAACGGACTGGCGTGGAGCATCCGTCAGCGCAGGGTTAAGGCTCACCTGTCAGCCACGTTGAAATGTTCACGCCCGAGGCCCTGCCCCTGTTGGACAAAAAGCGTGGTAAGGAAGTGGTCAGTGACCACTTGGTTTTTAACGGGTTCACGAAGTCCCGCGGGTACCACTCAGGCTAACTGGACGCCGCCAGGGGTGACCGTGCGTCCACGATCACCAGTCGCTGCCACACGCTGAGCAACCACGCTCCTAGGAATCGCCGTTCCCATCCTAAGTAATTTAAATAATTCTGGAAGCATCACTGTGGACTCTAACCGCCAGTTTATTATCTGATGCTCGGGTCCCACCCTATAATCAATGTGGGAATAAAATTTCCTGAACAAATGTCCTAATCTAATCTCTTTTCTTGGCTGACGTAACACACACACATAATACACCAACTTCAAACATACGTCACAACAATTAAAAATCCACCCCAGTATTAACAACAATGAGCTTTCATCAAATATCCCCAAACTTTACCTTTATTTATCCCAAATTACCCAAAATTATCATGGACATGTCACCTGAAATCTACTTAACAGATTTTATAATTTAGTTTAATTTCAAGCAAAAATCCTCATAGCAGTGCGGACAATACAATACACACTAACATGAATCACTCTGGGAGAGACTTCCTGAAAAGGCAGATGTGGGGGCACATCTCCCAGCCACTCTTCCCTGCACAAACACATGCTCTTCAAAAACATGAAGAGCAGGTTGAAACTAGAAATTAAAATGCTTCATTGCGATAGCAGAACCAACAGCTTCACTTTAACATCATGTGACAATTGTGTGTGATATCGGACTGTGTTTTGGGGGGGTAAAAAAATATAGTGTCTATTTGATTAATAACCCCATTTCAACACGTTGCTTCCTTTTGCTTTTGACTATTTGACATTTGTAAACATAATAGATAAAAATAGGCTAAAATATCTCTCTCTCTCTCTGTGTGTGTGTCAGGGGATTTCTTTAAATCACCCTGCCGTTCTTTCTTTAGCCAAGACTCCTGAGGTAGAAAGCACAAACACTGCAGTTGCCTTTTTTACTCGCGAGGACAGTCATAGACGAGATCTACGATCTGCGTCTCATCACTGTCTGCGTTTTTTATTTATACAAGCTTGCGTCTGTGTGTGTGTGTGTGTGTACAGAGTTATTCTAAGAACTCAGAGCTGAGGTTCCCCTTTTCTACATCTGTATGTTCTAGAACAGAAAGAGGAAGCTGCAAGTTGTTTATCACAGAAGAGTTCATGTCAAAAGTTATTAGGTGAAAAGTCACGTAGACATGTGGATTGCTTAGTGATAAATAAAAGAATACATTTCATGTAGCTGATCAAAACATAATTTTCTTCTGACAGTGTGTGTATAGACTATTTATTTTGTATGTTTTTAATCTTTGGGCGGCATTGTTTATAAACAGGAAAAATAAAAAATGACACATATAAGATTATTCTGTTTGGTTATTATTTAGGAGGAGACAGTTCTTCCTCTCATTATGTTGCACACTTGTTCGCTAACAAATCCCGCCAGTGATTCAATTCCTTATAAACCACCGAAGCAGTGATGTAGCCTACTGAATGAAGTTTTGGACGTCACTGATCATGTGACTCTGGCCAGATGAACCAAGCCTCTGAAGCAGTTTGTTTTTTTGACACATGCTCCAGCTTTAAACGGACCACGACTAACCTACAGCCACTTAACCTAGTCTGGGTTTAGTTTGGTATTATATGTACACATCCAGTTTCACTTGGCTTGTGTCAAAAACTCAACTGCATTGTTTACAACAGCCAGTTCCAGTTTGTTTTTAACCCTGTCTGTTTTGGACTTTTTTGCTAGATTTTTTTCACCCTGTTCCGGTGTGTGTCCCCTCCGCGGTTTTTTTCCACTTTTTCTTTTATTATTTACTTCTTTTATTGTCAACAGTCCTTTTCTGCATTACTTTCAACCAAAGGTGAGTATTTTCAGTTTTTAATCTGAATTTGATTAAATGTTTTTGAATATGTAATCATAGTCAGTGGATTTGAGGAGCAGTTGATTACAAAGGCATATGACTGTGAGGCAGGGTGACCCTCCCCCTCTCAGCCACTCCCATCTCCCTGCACAAACACCACCTCTTCCTACTTTTCTCTGTTCTCAGTTCTTCATCACGGGGCGTGCCAAGATGGCGGAGTGAGTAGACGCTCTCTAACGAGTTCTACACAGAAAGTTCGTGAACAATGGTAAAACCTCAACTTTATGCTGCTTACACTAACAATTCACTAAACAAGAGAAGATACAACAATCATAAGGCAAGAAGCAGCAGAATGCCTAATCAGAAAGGAGCGAAAAGGGGACTGGAAAGTTCCAAGTCTAAAATAGCGCCTGAGAATGCATACGAGGAGAGTGCTAAGCCCAGCAACGTGCTAATGGATAGCTTCCATAACTACGCAACTACTGCGGTAGCACTCACGTTAGCCGAGGAGGAAATGGATGAGTACCCACCTCTCCCTGTTACACCTCTTAAATCGCCAGCTCTGCAGAAGGTGATGTACGAACGCAGCAGCTCTGACCCAGTTGATGTAAACCAGATAATTTCCAGTTTGTCGGCATTAATAAACACCAGGTCTGATAACATTGAGAGCATGGTGAGCGAGAACTCGAACATGGTGAAAGAGAATACGCTCAAGATTGAGGGTCTCAAAAAGACGATTGATTTTGTGTGCGCGGAAATGAAAGATATGAAGGGGAAAGTTTGCGACCTGGAAAAAAAAGTAACTAAAGAGGAAGGTCGAGTGGACAACTGCCAACAGAGAATATCTGAGTTGGAAAGATATTCCAGGAGGTGGAATCTAAGACTACATGGAGTCAAGGAGACTGAGAAAGAAGACGTAAGGGGAAAGGTGATAGAGATATGCCACTCTGTTCTGCCAGAACAAAATCACAGGCTGCCTGACGTCATCGACACCGTACACAGACTCGGAGCCAAACGACAAGGTAGCACCAGACCTAGAGGCATCATCGTGCAGTTCACCTCCCGAATCTACAGAGATGCTGTATGGAAAGCAGCCAAAACATCCTCTTACCTGCAGGACAATCATTTGAGGTTCGCTGAAGATCTGTCCAGGGAGGACAGAGAATGTCATGACAAACTGTGGCCGATGATAGACAAAGCACATAAGGAGGGTAAGCAGGCTTATTTCATGGGAGGTCGAAGATTCATCAGTGGATCAGAAGTTTTCCCTCCTTCATAGAGACGCTCATCCAATCTTCGAAATGGGATTTCTGTGAGCTTATTTACATGGTGAACTTGATATACTCACCCTCAGGTTAAAGTATTATTTTGTGTTGAAGAGTGTGTTTATCTATAAATCTATAAAAAGCTATATTCAAACCAAAGCAGACAGTTAAATACTATATTTTGATAAGCTTAGTTACTCAGGGTTTTTACTGTTCTATTACCTAAATTGTGCAGCACCCGGTCCCCTTATCCTATAGATATATTCTTAGCTGAAGAAGCTTAGAACTTACTTTTTTCCCTTTATCTTTTTTCTAATAACTTTGTCTTTTTCATTTGTTTCTCTTAATACCAGGGGTTTAAGACAAACCTGTAAACGCAAAGCTTTGTTTTTGTTTGCCAAACAATTTAAAACAGATTTTTGCTTTTTCCAAGAGAGTCATTCCACACCTGCGGATACAAATTTTTGGAAATCACAATGGGGTAATGAAGTCTGGTTGTCCCATGGCTCTGAGCATTCTGCTGGAGTTGCCACGCTTAAAAATTATTTTTCTGGAGATGTGTTACACTCTGACTGTGACACCTTAGGACACTATCTCTGCTCAATAATCAGACTTAATAACAGTACTTTCATTACTGTAAATATATATGGTTACAATAATAAAACTGAAAATGATAAATTACTTGACTCCTTAGAAGAAAGAATTAATTTCTGGCTCTCCAAATACCCAAATTCAGTCCTCTTAATTGGTGGAGACATCACTTTAGATAATACGGTTGATAGGTGGCCTCCAGGGCAGCAGTCTTCATACAGTGCAAACTTAAAAAATTTTATCGGAAAATTTAATGTTGTGGATATTTGGAGAGAAAAATTTCCAGATGATAGACTCTTTACTTGGAGCAATAAGACAGGATCCAGGCAATCACGTATTGACTTTTGGCTTGTTTCTGACTGTACTGATAAAGATAATATTACTGTTAATATACTTGCCACCCCCCTCACTGATCATAGAGCAATTCACATTAACGTCCAAATGTTTACACTGGATAATATACCTTATAAATTCTCTTATTGGAAGTTAAATAATTCTTTACTAAAAGATAAAATGGTTAACATGCAGATTAATAAATTAATTGTTTATTATTGGAATAAGGCTAACAGAGAGAAGTCCTTTTGTACCAATTGGGAACTTTTTAAATTTGAAGCATGCAAATTCTTGAGAAGATATGGGAGTCAAATTACTAAATTAAAGAAAGCTGAAGAACAAGAAGTGATAAGCAAAATTGCCTCTTATTACCAGAAGTCCCCAGAAGAAATCTCAGAGGAAGATAAATTAAGTTTACTAGAACTTCAAAATAAATTGGACGGTTTATATCGACGGAAGGCTGAGGGTGCTTTTATAAGATCCAGGAAGAGGTGGCTAACTAAATATTAATGGCATTGTCTCTGACAATCCTAGAGAAATTTCACATTTCTGTGCCAAATTCTATACTAAACTATACAACTCAAAATATAATGAGGTTGTCTCAACACGATTTCTCAATAATATTAAAAACCTAAAAACTATTGTTATGGAAGATAGAAGTTATTGTGACAGCCCTCTGATGGTGGAGGAAGTTTGTAATTCCATTTCTGCACTTAAGGCCAATAAATCTCCCGGCACAGATCAAATCAAATCAAATCACTTTTATTGTCACATCACATGTGCAGGTACACTGGTACAGTACATGCAAGTGAAATTCTTGTGTGCGAGCTTCACAAGCAACACAGGTGTGCAAAAATACAATAACATAAAACAAGCAAAATATAAGAATGGCTAAATCTGAGAGTAATAAATATATGTACAATATAAGAGTGTATGCATTACTGGATGTGTATACTAAATATGTTTTTCTACGTGTGTGTGTGTGTATACATATTTTACAAATTAAATAGAGTAAACAATAAAATAAAATATATAAAATATACAGAGGTTGGTAGTTGGACATGTGCAAAACAAGTGGCATTTATATACAGTGTGGAGTGCATAATGTTGAAGTTCCAGTAGTGAGGGTGAGGTGTCTATGAAGTGTTCAGCAGTCTGATGGCCTGGTGGAAAAAGCTGTCTCTCAGTCTGCTGGTACGGGACCGGATGCTGCAGAACCTCCTTCCTGATGGAAGTAGTCTGAACAGTTTGGCTGGGGTGACTGGAGTCCTTGATGATCCTCCCTGCTTTCCTCAGGCACCGCTTCCTGTAGATGTCTTGGAGGGAGGGAAGCTCACCTCCAATTATCCGTTCAGAGCACCGCACTACTCTCTGGAGAGCTTTGCGGTTGTAAGCGGTGCTGTTGCCGTACCAGGTGGTAATGCATCCAGTGAGGATGCTCTCAATGGCACAGCGATAGAAGGTCCTGAGGATGCGGGGGCTCATGCCGAATCTTTTCAGTCTTCTGAGAAAGAAGAGGCGCTGCTGTGCTTTCTTCACTGTTTTGTTTATGTGTCCTGACCAAGTAAGATCCTCAGCCAGATGTACACCAAGGAAGCGGAAGCTGCTCACTCTCTCCACAGCAGCGCCGTTGATGGTGATGGGGGTGTGTACTTCTCTGCACCTCCGGAAGTCCACTATCAACTCCTTTGTCTTTGCGACGTTGAGGGTGAGATGGTTGTCTTGACACCAGTGGGTCAGGGCGCTGACCTCCTCCCTGTAAGCCATCTCATCACCGTTGGTGATAAGACCCACCACTGTAGTGTCGTCCACAAACTTCACAATGATGTTGGAGTTTCTAGTGGCCGTGCAGTCGTAGGTGTAGCGTGAGTACAGGAGAGGGCTCAGTACACACCCCTGTGGAGCACCAGTGTTCAGTGTGATGGGGGATGAGGTGATGCTGCCCAGTCTGACCACTTGGCGTCTGTCAGACAGGAAGCTAAGGATCCAGCTGCAGAGGGAGCTGCTCAGTCCTAGATCCTGCAGTTTCCTGTCCAGCTTCGAGGGAACGATGGTATTGAATGCTGAGCTGTAATCTACAAACAGCATTCTCACATACGTGTCTCTCTTCTCCAAGTGTGACAGGGCAGTATGTAGTGTCAGGGCTATGGCATCGTCAGTGGACCTGTTGTGGCGGTATGCAAATTGTAGAGGGTCCAGTGAGTCAGGTAGTGAAGAGCAAACAAAGTCCCTGATCAGCTTCTCGAAGCATTTGCTCACGATGGGGGTCAGGGCTACAGGTCGCCAGTCGATCAATGAGGAGATGGTGGAGGATTTGGGTACAGGGACGATGGTGGCCACTTTGAAGCAGGCTGGGACTACAGAGAGAGGGAAAGGTTGAAGATGTGTGTAAAAACTCCAGCCAGCTGAGCCGCGCATGACTTGAGGACGCGGCCGGGAATCCCGTCCGGACCAGTAGCTTTGTGTGTGTTCACCTTCCTGAAGCACTTCCGCACATCCTCCTCAGACACAGTGTGCACACTGACGTCATCCGTGGTGCTCACACTGTCCGGTCTCATGGTGTTCGCTGTGTCGAATCTAGCGTAGAATACGTTTAGATCCTCACACAGAGAGGCCGTGGTCTGCGGTTGTTAAGTCTAATTGTTGAATGTTGTCATTATGTTCTTAAAT
Organism: Pelmatolapia mariae; assembly: GCF_036321145.2. Classification (NCBI taxonomy): domain Eukaryota; kingdom Metazoa; phylum Chordata; class Actinopteri; order Cichliformes; family Cichlidae; genus Pelmatolapia; species Pelmatolapia mariae. The sequence continues at coordinate 40,713,256 of NC_086241.1, forward strand.
TTGTAAGGTCTGAGTTCAATCTATAGGATCAAGACATTCCTTTGTCGCTGACCACTGGCTGGAGAGGCTTTTATTGCAGATACATTCTATCTGGAAGATCTGTTTCTTGTGATGTTGCTTCCTGCTTTTATGATCCTTTTGGTAAGCAGGAAGTCATGCATACAGAGACACATGCACACAGAGAGACACACATTCTCACACACTCACTCAAACACACACACATTCTCAAACACACACACACACACACACATTCTCACATGCATACAGATGTTTACACATACACACACATAGTGCCTTGTCTTAGAACCATTTGGGGGGTTTTATGGTGGGCGTTGCTTTGCTGTGATGTGTATTGTGTGAATTGTAACAGTTTGTCAATAAATAGCTGCGAGGGAAGCTGCTCTTGGAAGGACTTTGGGCTGGAGACAGGTTAGGAGCGTGAGCTCCAAGAGCTGGTTCTTGACCAAACACTTCCCTCGCTAGCGGGAATTAAATTGGCTCTCTTTTCATCATTTCCCCTCCTGGAGGCAACGGGAGGGATCTCATGTATCCGATATTACTAAACGAAGACGTCAGGCTTGGATTGCAGCGGTCAGACGAGCGGATATCGAGTTCTCTGCCATCCCCAATTTTTTGTTGGTTTGCTCGCGGCATTTTCTTTCCGGTGAGTTCTAAATAAATTCATATCTCTCTTAATAGGCTTTTAGTGTTATTTTGAATGCGCTGAGGTCATAGATAATTAGATAAAACATCCTAATGTGTGATGCTGCAGAACCACGTCATGTTGACGGAGTAGCGTATTATTTGGCATTATTGCAGGCAAACCAGCAGATGAAATATGAAACAGAAAAGAAAAGTATGTTTATTTTTTTTATTCAAGATCTGTTGACATGTACTTAGCAAGTACATACACATGAAATGCAAACTATTTACATGGCAACGCACAGCTGGCAACCTCTGGCTGTATCTTGGTCATATGGTCAACGTACTCACAACGTGGAGGCTTAAAAACGGCCAAATCTTGTACCCAACCGTTTGTGAATTAGATGTGCGCCTCCAGGAATTTATAATTCCGAAAATGATTCGCCGTGTATGCGCTGACTCCACAGACAAGGTACACGAAGATATCGGGATAGGACAACGGCGGTAGGCTGTCTGGGTTTCCGCTCCACTGCCTTTTTTCATACGGGTCCACATTAACGATGCACGCTATTTTTTCCATGTACCGTCTCTTGGCGTCTGGGCGCAATCGTTCGCGATACAGTCCTTTGGCCTTCTGACATGGCGCCGCGATCCCACAATGCACTGCGGCGTGACGTCAACTCCAAAGCCCTATACTCGCTCTTTACGTCACCCCACACTTTAAGTTTCGATCAGACAGCCTAGTTGGTTTCACTTTTCGCCTGCAAAAGCATGCTCTGCAAAAGCATGTAATTTCCTGTCAGTCCTGTCGGCACAAACTGTACTAAGAGTTAGGCCTCTCTTATCCAGAAAACAATATAATAGCAGATAAGCTTTCAGATTATATTTTTAAATTCCAACATTTTCTTCATGATGAATAAGTCTCTAAACTAGCGGGGCTTGTGGAAACACAGACCCAACAGCGGTGTGCTGGTTTTCCCTCTAAAGTCTGCGATTGTGTTTAGTCCCTGCCACATACTCCGAGGGTTGTCAAACTGTTGCTCCACCCTGTCCCTGTACTCACGTTTGGCTGCTTTGATCGTCTTCCGGAGTTGGTAATGTGCATGTTTGTAGTCCGATGTGTTCGCGGAGGCAAAAGCGGTGGTCCGTGCCACCAGTGCCGTGCGAATAGGGCTGGGTATCATCACTGATTTCTAGAATCGATTCGATTCCGATTCACAAGGTCCTGAATCGATTCGATCCAGGATTCGATTCAATTCGATTTGATTCAATTCAATTCGATTTGAATCTGGGAAATTTTGCCTCAGACAGTCAGAAATATTATAATTCAGATCAGTACATTTACATATTTTTGCATCTATAAAAAGGAAGCTGACACTTTCCAGACTTTATCAAAGGTGTAAGCATCACAGCAGATGCCTTTGTGTCAAAGTAGCTGAAGATAAAACACAGAAAAACATGAAGGTGATTTTCCTGGCCTGGGATTTTATAAAAATATTCTGCAGTCGATCAAAAAGGAAAGAAAACCATTAATCAACATATGAACATTGCCTCTGAAGTTACAGCGGTTTTATTAGAGACATGACTAAGCGTTTTGCATTTTGTGTAATTTTAAAAACTTTAAATTTGTTCAGAAGCCTATTGAACGACAAAAATTAGGTTTTCTTTTCGGAAGTAAGTAAAAGGAAAAAAAAAAACATCGGCCGACAGCGCTGTAAATAATGGTAGTCTTGTGCGTAACAAGCAAGCGAATAATGCAGAAAACAGATTTCGGGGATAGACAGGAAACTGTTCTTGAAGTACACTGAGGAAGAGAGAGAGAGAGAGAGAGAGAGAGCTGTGCATGAAGTGTGATTTTATTGTGGTGGAAGCAAAACAGCAAAAGTAAGAGGGAGTCCATGACGGTGTTTATGTGAAGCTTAGTTTGGATCTTCTTTTGCTGCTGGTTCGGTCAATATTGTTTGGAGAGAGATAAAACTAACAGCTTTAGAATCAGCGCAAAAAGGGCGTGAACACAAAGCGCGGAATCAGCGAGCTGCCGGCTTTCAGCCCCGACCGTGTCCGTGCCGTCGGGTGAGAAAGGCGACATCTCACTGATTCTGATCTGTCGGCGGGTCCGAGCTTTGTGTTTACGTCTTTGTGCAGAAGCCGTGTACCTGCTCTCATTTACTGTTTTAAATGTTTGGTGGTTGTCAAAATTTTGTGACGTTTCACCTGAGATTCTGGAATTTTGGGCAAAATACATTTATATAAAAAAATCGATTCAGGATTTTAATGAATCGATATCACGTTATCCAAGCCAGAATCGATTTTAATCGATTATTAAAACCCTCCCCTACGTGCGAACATCTCTGTTAATCCAGGGTTTTTGATTTGGGAAGGATCTAACTGTTCTGGATGGGACGACATCTTCCACGCATTTTCTGATAAATCCGCAGACTGAGTCTGTGTACTCATCAATGTCATTAGCAGCCACGTGAAACATTTCCCAGTCCACATGATCAAAACAGTGTAGACTCCGATTGGTCCGACCAACTGTGCACCGCCCTCAGGGTTGGAGCTTCCTGTTTCAGCTTCTGCCTGTAGGCAGGCAGGAGCAGGATGGAGTGGTGATCTGATTGGCCGAATGGGGCGCGGGGGAGGGCTTTGCACGCATCCCGGAAAGAGGTGTAGCACTGGTCAAGTAGCCGGTCTCCACGAGTGTTGAAATGGATGTGTTGGTGGAGTTTTGGTGAGACTTTCTTCAGGTTTCCCTTATAAGTCCCCGGTCGTGATAAACGCCGCCTCTGGGTGTGCGGTTTCCTCACTGCTGATCGCGCTGTACAGTTCCCTGAGTGCTCGGTCAGTGTCGGCTTGTGGGGGAATGTAAACAGCCGTAATAATCACTGCTGTGAATTCCCTCGGTAGCCAGAATGGCCGGCACTTAATCATCAGGTACTCCAGGTCCAGTGAGCAGAAGGATTTGACTGGGTGCACGTTCGCATAATCACACCAGCTGTTGTTGATCATGAAACACACACCACCGCCTCTGCTTTTCCCAGTAAGATCCTGTGACCTGTCCGCGCGGTGCACAGAGAACCCCGGTAGTTGTATTGCAGAGTCCAGTACCTTATCCGATAGCCAGGTTTCTGTGAGGCAGATCACGCAGCAGTCCCGCATCTCTCGCTGGAATGAGATCCGTGCCCGAAGCTCGCACAGCTTGTTCTCCAGAGACTGCACATTAGCCAGTAATAAACTGGGTAACGGTGGTCTGTTAGTGCGCCGTCTCAGTCGAACCAGAACGCCAGATCTTCTCCCTCTGCATCGGCGTTTGCGGCCTCCAGGGCCAGAGAACAAAGGCATCTCAGGTGAGATGAATGGGGGGGTCTGCAAACGGAGGGTCCGTGTTGGAAAACTTGAACTCCGGAAAGTGATGAGAAAGTCCGTCTTTTATGTCCAGTAAGGTTTGTCGGTCGTACACAAGGAGACATATGCTACTCGTGAAAAAATAAAGGAAAAGTAAAATTAAACACAAAAAGCAGCTGTTGCTTGGGGTAGCTCGCGACGAGGCTGCCATACTCGGCGCCATCTTGTTACAGATGGTTTGACTGCAGAGTTTTATAAATCATTTTCTAATCTCCTGGCTCCGTTTTTACTGCAGGTTTTCACAGAAAGTATAGAGAACAACACCCTACCTCCTACTCTTACTCAAGGTCTCATAACACTTATTCCAAAACCAAACAAAGACTTACTTTTTATTGATAACTGGAGACCCATCTCCCTGCTCAATAATGACTGTAAGATTATGGCTTTAATACTTGCTAACAGAATTAAAGAGGTCTTGGACACAGTTATCGATGAGACACAATCAGGCTTTATGAGAAATAGACACATTTCTAATAACATTAGACTGGTTTTGGATCTACTTGATTACTCTGATTTGGTATGTGACAATAGCTTCATTCTCTTCCTGGATTTTTATAAGCCTTTTGATACAATTGAACATCAATTTATTTTCCACTCTTTGGAAAAATTTGGCTTTGGAGAGTTTTTCTGTAAAGCTGTCAAAACCTTATACACAAATGGCAATAGTTCTATTAAAATGATTAACGGCTCCACCCCGAGATTTGACCTGAAACGTGGTATTCGCCAAGGATGTCCTATTTCACCATATTTATTTTTACTTTGTACACAAATTCTTGCAACTAATATTTCAAACAGTGTTGTACAAGGAATCACCATAGCTGATAAGGAGCTCATCATCAGCCAGTTAGCTGATGACACCACACTCTTCTTGAAGAATGCAAACCAAATCCCTCCAGCCCTTAGTGTGATTAGTGATTTCTCTGAGGCCTCTTGTTTATGCATAAATCTAAAAAAGTGTGAGTTACTAGCAATTAAAGACTGCCCTGCAAAAGCTATCTGTAATATTTCTGTTAAACAAGAAGTCACATGCTTGGGACTGTTAATATCCAAAGACCAAAAATCAAGATGCTCTTCAAACTTCACTCCAATTATACAGAAAACCCTAAAAAAGTTCAACCAGTGGCTGCAAAGGGACTTATCTTTGAAAGGTAGAGTGTTAATTACTAAAGCTGAAGGGATATCCCGATTAACATATGCTGCTCTCTCCTTACATCTGGATAAGAAAATTAGTAAAGATATTGACCGCATGCTCTTTAATTTTATATGGAAAAACCGTACGCATTATATTAGAAAAACTGTTGTGATGAATAAGTACGAATCAGGTGGGCTTAATGTCTTAGACTTTTCTACTTTAAATAACACTTTCAAAATTAATTGGGCTAAACATTTTCTTAAAAACCCTATCTCTATCTGGAACCTTATACCATATCATATTTTTTCCCGTTTTGGTGGCTTAAATTTTTTTTTAAAATTGTAATTACAATCCAAAACGGGATCCTATTGGTGGCTCAGCTGGTTAATAAAGAGGGACAACTACTTACTTACAACGACTTTATTGCACTATATAATTTTCCAATCAGTGTTCAGGAATTCTCAATGGTGCTTGGTACCATACCCTCAGGGACTTTAATGTTATATAAAAACACTGACAGGTTAATATCTACCTCAGTCACTCTCCCTGATCCAGCTGAGTCAGCAGTAGGAAAAATCTGCTTTTCACAGGAACTTGGTAACAGCAATAAGAGAATACGTAGTTTATTCCAAGAAGATATCGTCTCTCTCCCATATGTAATATCTTACTGGAACCAATATGTTCCAGATATCAAGTGGAAGACAGTCTGGATGATCCCCCATAAATATTTGATTGTTAATAAGGTGAAGGAAGTTTCATTTAAAATTCTACATAAATGTTATTCAGCCAGTCACTACATGGTAAAATTTAAAAGAGACATAAATACTAATTGTACTTTCTGTGGGGATCATCCAGAAACTGTGACACATCTTTTTTGGTACTGTTCCTCTACACAGAGATTCTGGAAGGAATTTAGCAGTTTTGTTAAGTTCCCCAAGAAGAATGATAAATGTTTTTTTATAATAAATTTGTTAACAATTACAGCAATATGATGCAACAAACACAGCAGTACTACTAATCCAAAATACTCAAAGCTTCATAGAACTGAAACAAACATTTATTTTTAGGTCCATTCTGCTGCTGATACATACTTTAGGTTTCTGAATATTAAACTTGTTGCTGCCTTTCATAGTGTGTAACTTGAAGGCCCTGAGTACTTTCTCCCACATTGAAAACACTGGAATGATAACATTATTAGAACATTACCTAATAAGACTGATTCAGGACAGACAATTAGTTATTTTAAACTTTTCTAGCAGTCCTTCACAAACAGGGAACAGTCTGTCTATTCTCTCCATCTGTCAGCTGCTGCTGGCTCTTCCTCCTCCTCTTCCTCACACACTGCTGAGTATGTCCTGGTGGATCATCAGGGATGCAAAGCCTCACAGATGATGTGCAGCAGTGGGTCCCTCAGTCTGTCCTCACTCTGGACACTTGCAGTTGTCACACATGGAAATCAAATGTGTGATGAGCTGCAGGATTCAAACACAAGTGTAACTTATAAATACATGTTCATACTTTTATTCCACAATCAGAGAGAAAGAAAAAGAGAGAGAGTGCAGGACAGACAGACAGGTGACAGTCTCAGGTGTATACACTGCTACAAAACAGCACAAGAGAAGGAGGATTTAGTGTTTGTGTTATTACGAGTGCTAAACAAGAAGAGTTCCCAGATGGTACAGTGGACACATGTGTGACTCCTGTGATTAAAGCATCTTTCTTTCAGCTTAACGAGTGAACCGTCAGCTCGTTCAAACACACGTTAAAGTCCGTTTGGCTCGACACCATTGAACAGAGGCAGCAATATAACATAGCTAACATTAACAGTGCAGTGAATCCTGCTTGTGCCGTGATATTCAGGACTGCAAACCGAGCAGCATCACTGACTTTCAGCTTGTTGTGTTTGTGGATATATGACTGACTTTAATTATCCATAAAATCATCACATTCTCTGTAAGATTAAGGTCGACTATTGAACGGTGTATATTTTAAAGTAAAGGCTTTAAAACCAAGTTAGTACAAACATCACTAATGTCACATAACTTTGCCGACATGTGGCCAACAGTAATGTTTTAATGTTCTTCATTATTAAACATTTGCACATAAATAAGTGACAGAATATTCAGTACTTACTTTTAAAAGTTTACTCTTCGGCCGCCCCGCTTCAGCCATCTGCCGTTTTTTTCCGAACAAAATATCCACACCTAGGAATCCTGGGATAGGTTGGGTCACGAAGGACATACCGAACCCATCCTTCTAATCTGGGGAAAAGAAGGACACATTTGTCGGCCGCATTTGGAGCAGCCTTCGAATTGGGACAGCCTTCGTCGTCGTTTCTGTGACATAATCGGCCTACAAATGAGGCCTCCGAAGGATGCGGCCCCTAAATTTGGAAACAGCTATGATACTAGAGACTGCTTCTTCTTCTTCTTTGGCGTTTAATGGCAGCTGGCATCCTTGTAAATGCGGCCTTGAAGGCTGCAGACCCTGAATTGGGATACAGCCATTGTCACGTTGCTCTGAGCTAATTAAAGTTCCCAAGGCCTCAAGCTGCAATTTGAATATAGCCAAACTGCTTCATTTTGGTCTGGTTATTAACGGACTCGTTTGGTGTGAGTTTTGTTGAGTCCGCTAAGTTTTTAATGAGTTTTAGCCCGAGAATCTATATGCTAAGTTAGCCTGGTCGTTAGTGGCAGGTGAAAGAAATCACTGCAGTAGTTTTTTAACAGCATGCACGCGACAGGCACAGATCACAGACCTGTATTTCTATGTGTTGCAGGTACGGAGATGTTTTTTTTTTTTTATGTTATGGAAATGTAGTTTTTCATTATTTGCTTTTGTGGTACAGGGTTGTATTGTCTGTTGGATGGCGTTTATTAATATGATTGTATTTGAGTTTAAGGTTTAAATTATATGCACCAAAATGTTGGGTCCTGGTTTTTTGGTTGTATTTGATTGCCTGATTGTTTTTGTATTATTTTGTGTGTTGTTCTTATAAGTTGTTTTGGATGATTTTCCAGTGGTATATTATTTTATGTTATTTATTTTATGCTTTTTGTTGTTTTTTGAGAGTTTAAGTTGATATTTTATAAAGCATTTTATTGTATTATTGTGGAGTTAATACAGCTGTAGGTCACAGCTCCTTTCAGCATGGCCGGAGGAGAGGTGTCCTATAGTGATGGGTCGGTTGCGAACGAAATGGCTCTTAAAGCCGGATCTTTTACGTGAACGACGCGAGCCGGCTCCTTATCCCGAGCCGTGGGTTGGTTTTTTTTTTCTTTCTCTCACCCTCTCTCTCTCTCGCACTTTTTTTCCGCTTCACTCCGCACGCGAGCCTTGTGCTTTGCGCTGGGCAGAGGAGGGAGGGGCGGTAGTTACACTCGCAGTAGCACAGGAACAGAGCGGGAGGGAGAGAGAGAGAAAGAGAGCCAGGGACAACAACGTCACATTAGAAAGGTATAGTGATCATCCACAACTATTTTCAGTTGCGGATGATAAATGATTCAGAAAGTTTATTCATGCAGGCCCATATGACAGAGAATGTGCATCTTCTTTTTGTTTTCATATTTTAATTTATATTTAATTGTGTTGTGGTTTGCAGTGTTTTGTGTTGTTTCACTTTAAATTTGTTTAAAAGGAAAAACCTGAAAATTTAAATAGTTAAAAGTTGAAATGTGAATAGTTGGTTTTTGTATTATATGATTTATTTATTACATTTTATGTGGAGTGAATAAATAAAAGTATATTTACGGTGGCCCCTAGAGACAAAGCACGTGCAAACTTCAAAACACGTACGAACTCCGAAGCACGTACAAACCCTGAAGCACGTAAAAACTCCAAAACACGTACAAAACACGACAGAAGTGCTCCAGGATGCTAGGTGCAGTGTTGAGCTTTTGTTACCTAGTGGCTACACAAGCCAGCAAGTACCAACAACCGGATTTGGTGTGTGGTAATAACAGGTAAATGAACATTTTTTTTAATTATTTGAATATATATGAGTGCTTGTGTATAAATACACAAACCATACACATATGCTTTCAATTGTGTAATTTAAGTGATCTAGGTAGCTCTGTTTTGGAAGTTCAGTTAACGCTAGAAATGTGTTTTGGAGTTTGTACGTGCTTTTTGGAGTTTGTGCGTGCTTTTTCTCTAGGGGCAACCATATATATTTATATATAAACATATATAAATAAAACCACTTTTTTTTAACATTAGTAATTCCTTTTGTGCATAATTTTATATTATTGTTAATAATAAATTAATTAAAGCAACAAAACAACCTGAAGAGCCGGTTCGGAGCCAGCTCTTTTTAGTAGGTTGAGCCGAAAGAGCCGGTTCTCTAAAAAGAGCCGGAAATCCCATCACTAGTGTCCTAGCAGGCAAGCGACACACACAGATCACAGACCTTATTTCTATGTGTTGCCGATGTTGCAGTAAAGAGCCTAAAGATCTGGTGCTGTCTCCTGCTTCTTATTCACACGCCAGGTGTAACACACACAAATGGGTTACATATGTGTTTGAGGAGAAGCTGATTACATAGATCTAGTCTGGTTAAATATTACAGTTTATCTTTCAGTTTCATTTCTTGGTCATGGATGATTTTGTAAGAAACAAACTGCTTGAATGGCAGCTAAGTGAGTTGGAGGAACGATTTGATGGCAAATTATTATTACTAATCCTTGATAAACAAGGATCTTAATATTTTTGGAATCAGTAAACTCTGAAACAGAAACTCTGGTGATATGATTTTGCTGTACAACACTGATATTTTCTACTTCACATTTTTCCCCACTGTATTTAAAGAGAACTGTTGAGATTTTTACACGTCTGGAAGAGAAGTGCTTTTTCTGTAGCATCTTCTACATTGTCAAGTCATCACACACATTTTATCACACAAAGGCTCAGTGGCATTCAAATTAAATAGCCATACTCATTTCACTTTTTTTTTTCATGAAGTTGATTTCTGCAGCAATTTCAGATTTTGTACCTCTCCATAACTGAGATTTAATATTTAATTGCAGCTAACAAAGTTACAGTGGAAAGCATTTTTTGTCTTACCGAAAACTACATAACTGAGTTAATCCCTGAAGTTGGTCTAAGGCAAGATTCAGATGCAGACTTGAGCAGTTAAAGGTAAGTCTGGTCCTTATTTTTACATTTGGTCTTAAAAATCTCACATATATAAATATGGAAGAGCAGAAGAGTCACAAGCATCAAGATAAAGTATTTTGTGGTTTAATAATAAATTGTGCAACAAAACAAACATTAGTAAATTTATTTCCAGAATTATGTTTTATCCTTTTATTTTTTTAGGCCTAAAATGTGTAATTGGATACTATCTGTAATAAATGGGAATTTCTGAAATAAAAAAATGATCCATTTTCAATATAGTTAAGTAAAAAATGTTTAAAAAAACACAAAGAAAGCTTTATTGTTACAAAAAATTAGTCAATTCTGTGATAACATTTTATTAAATTATCACATCAAAGAGAGCTTACAATCCAAATTAGATAATATGTGTGCAAAGAAAGCAAGAAGTGCTTTTGGTAGATTGACATCAACACTGCACAGGTAATCTGACATTTGTAATTTGACATTTGTTTTTTCTGTGTCGATATAATCATAAAGGCTACAGACCAGCTTGAAGGGCTTCTACACACCAGCCCTACAAGCATGATATTAGCCCATGATCATTCATTTCCATTACTAAAACTGAATTGCCCAGACAAATCTCCAGCCAGCAACCAGCCCCTCTCTTACCATGCCTGTGTGTTCAGAGTTCAGTATGGAAGAAGTGGTTTTGGAGAAGCAAAAGGTGGAGCGGAAAAGCAAAGAGATAAATATAAAACAAAACTTGAATTAGATGTTGCAAACTTTGTTACATTAGCCAACATGTTAGCAGCTGCAACACAAAGAGGAACAAGTCACAATCACAGGTTAGTCATCACTAGTCAGGCTGCTGCTGGTAGCACCAGCTGTGGAGAAGTGCAAGAGGTGAAACAGCAGTCCTAACAACAGAGTGAGGAATGACGGTGGTAAGAAAATGGATGGAAGGATAACCGTTTCCGTGTCTGCATGTACTATACAGCTTTAGCATTGCTTTGACAACTGGTGGGCAGTCGATTGACCATTGTGGGTCACCTGGACCAAAAATGGTCAGGGTTGACTTTTTTTTCCAGTCTAAACCTGATCCAGAACTAGATGGATTAAAGAAGGGGAAACACTTCTTATTTTAGTAGCTTAAAAAAGAAAAGAAAAAACTGAAGCAATTACTTCTTACTGACTTCACGGTCCTGGGTTAGTGACCCAGTTTTGAGTTTCCTGTGTCTCAGAGTTTTGTATTTTGATCTTAGTTTTCTTTGTTGCCCTAGTTTATTCTATAGTCTAGTGTCTTAGTTTGGCTTTCTTGTATTCTGTTTAGTTTTCTGATTATTTAGTAGCTGCCCTCTGTGTCTCCTTGTTGTTGGTCTCTGTGTTTCTTACTTGCTCTGTCTCCCCTAGTCAAGTCTGCATCTTTTTTACATTTCCTGTTTTCCTTTGAAGGTCTGTGTCCTACATGAATGTACTGAGTTTCACTTCCCTTTGGTCTCGTTATGTCCGATTTCTCCCAGCTGTGCTCCCCTTCTGTGTCTCATTCCCCTCGTTATTTCCCAGTGTATTTAAGCTCTGTGTTCTTCCATATCAGTGTCGCGATCTCCTTCATGCTGTATGTTTCTGCACGGGTTTTTTTATGAAATACATTTTTTGTTTGAAGTATTTGTTAATTAATTTAACAATAATATAACAATTAATATAAGTCATTTAGAAGTATGTATTTATAATTTACTGTTTTTATTTTCTATGAACTTTGCTGAAGTCAGTCAAACATTATTTTTTTGACTTTAGCAATGTATAAATAAATAAAAGAATTAAGAAATTAATTTGCAAATACATTTACTAAATATGTTATATTGCACATTTAATTAAAGCACAAAATGCTTCATTTCAATGCGAGTGACCCTTCTGGCCCTTCTGCGTACGGATGATTTTCTGTTTGTGAGATTATGTCTTTGTCACAACAATAGCATTTACTAGAATCATATCAGTCATTTACAGTTCTGGATTTTCTTTTTGCTAGAATGAACAAAACAAAAGGCAAGAGACACCTTAATTTTCTGCTCAGGTAAGTTAAAAAGTTTAATACTGATTGGCTATGATTTTTATCAGGAGTCATACTTTCACTGTTTGCTCAAAATTTTATATGAGTTTGCACCTGTGTGTATGGAAAAAACAACAAAATTGGTTCAGGTCAGAATTATGTTAAAATTCAAGACGCCTTTATTCTTCATGTACTTGCCCATTTTCTGTATTTAACTTTCAAGGGTTAATATTTCTAATCTCAGATGAAATAGAAAATAAATTTACATTTCACTGCGTGGATTGTGGAAGTGTTCAGACATAAGTTCTTAAAAATGTGCTTAAATGATGCCTGTGTGAAGTCTTTCATTTCTCTGCAATTTTTTCAAAAACCCCATTTTAATTTCCAGGTTTCACTACCTAGCAGTTCAAAAGGTGAGACACATATTTATTATTTATGATAATCATCTTTAAAGACAGAAATAATTTTCTTTTGACCAAATACCTCCACTGAGAGAGACAACAACCTGAGCTTTTCATGTCTTGAAAAAATCTAATCAGGAAAAAGACAATCCAGATCTTCACGGGTAGTCCAGTGAAAGGCAAACACCAACTAAGGCTACGTTCACACTGCAGGCGAAAGCGCATCAAATCCGACTTTTTTGACCCTATGCGACCCATATCCGATCATGGTATGACAGTGTGAACGGCACAAATCCGATATTTTCAAATCCGATCTGGGTCACTTTCGTATGTGGTACTGAATCCGATACATATCCGATGTTTTAGAAAGCGACTGCTGTTTGAACGGTCATGTCGCATTAAATCCGTCTTTTACGTCACTGACTGAATTATCAGCGCCGGAGAAGCGCCCGAGAAGACATCGCGAACGCTTCCTCGCCATCCAGTGTAGATGTTAGTGAAACTGTTGGGAAGACAACGTGAACATTTTATTTGTACTGTATAATCTGCAGATTTTGACAGAAATCTGCAACTATCCTTTGAAGCACCGCTCCTCTAAAACAGCAATAAGGATCATTATTAGGTTATCTACATTATTATGTAAATAACAAAATAACTTAAAGCAAAAATTGGGAAACGTAAAGTCCGAAGTCTTTATATTAAGGCCATCAGTCAAACAATATTGTTTGCTCTCGGTCTAAACAGAGCGCGTTGTGTGTGACATCTTCTTTTGCGCATGCGGGCCGCTTTGAGCGTTCGCACTAGAGCGCGTTTGCTGTCGCATTTTATTTGTAGTGTGAACAAGCAGACAAAAAAATCGGATTTGATCAAAAAATCGGAATTGAGCATTAAGACCTGCAGTGTGAACATAGCCTAAAAGACCGTGTGACTCAGGTATTTACGTTTGTTTCCAAAGAATGGCAGTTTCACTCCACTGTAAGGTAAAACTTATCTTCTATAGCGTGTGTCTGATGCAAAATCAGACACATACTTTGCATTGGTTTGTTGGTGGCTGAGGTACAATAAAATACTATTTAGATCAAGTAATCAACTTACTGCCATGAACTGCTCCTTTAATAAGTGATCGGTAAGAGCCTGATGTATTTTTCAGTATCAGTGTATCACATTGAGCATTAAACTGGTTCCTGCTAAGCACTTCTTTACTCTCACAGTGACAGAAACAAGAATATTATCTGAAGTGAAAGACATAACGAAAGAAGTCAAGGTTGCCCGGAGCGGCATCGTGGTGGGGGGCGGTGGGGGGCGGCATCACGGGTATCGGCAAAAAAAAATAAAAATAAAAAAAATTGCTCATACTCATGCTGCCCTGACATCATGCTAGCGCATATTGGGAATGATACAGGCACCGATCGGTTTTCTATCGCCCATTTGCTGGGAGTAAGGGCACCCTCCGTTTGCGAGGTGCGCCTGCTGCTTGCTGCACAGGGAGGAGAGGGCGGGGCGGCGGGGGATTCTCTGGCTGGCTGGAGCAGCATCTAATAACCAACTCGCAAAATAAAACAAAATAAAAACAAAACAACAAACACGAAAACACCAGACATCATGATACAGACTTATAATTTGCACCAATGTTTTTTTGAAATTCTCTACGTGAAAAGTGAGTGCGAGAGCCCTCGGTGCGCCTGCGCGCTGCTGAAGTCAAAGTAAACTTTACTGTCATCTCCGCTACATACAGTCCAGTATATAGAGAGACAAGACGACGAGGCTCCAGTTACAGCAGTGCAAGTAAACAAACAATAAATATAAGAAGAGTAAGAAAATAAATATACACTTTAGGACTAAGGGTGAAGGGATTAATGACAATTTAAAATTTATAATTTACAGTTTGATGACCTGCCATTGGATAATGGCAGGTCATCCTGAAACAATCAGAATCAGAATACTTTATTAATCCCTAAGGAAATTATGTGGATTACAGTTGCTCCAAAAAGAAATGGTAAAAATAATAACAGTAACAGACTAAACTCCAAACAATACATTATGTAACAGATTTTAATATTAATTAGTCAGTGTCAATTGTTGATTTGTCCTGTTCTCATTGTATGATGAATTATGATGGCTGTTTGGTAGCTGTTTGCATACAGTGCATACTCTCTCTCTCTTCATGTGTGTGTGTGTTTCTCTGGTGAAATTCAGTATGGTTCCAACAACAGTTTTATGTTAATGTACAATCCTTAATATGTTTTATATGTGTGTGTGTGTGTGTGTGGGGGGGGGGGGGGGGGGGGGCGCCAGAGGGAGTGTTCGCCCGGGGCGCCAAACAGGCTAGGACTGCCACTGTCAAGGACCATATAAACGACAGAGAACAGCTTAGTGCTTTTATAACGTGAGTATTAAGGGTTCCTCATTCTGTTAAATAAACATTTAAGGAAGACATTTTACTTTGGGATTATTAAGCTTTATTTATACAGAGATCCAGATCTCTTTTTAAGACCATTCTGTTGAAAGTAAATCACACACACAAGATAAAAACAATAAAAAGCATTCACTCCAAACAACAGTTATACACAATCATGTTAATTTCAGCATTCATAGGTTAAATATTAGATGATAAAACTTGTACCGTGCCTTGTACCAGAGACTTTCCCTGAACAAACCTAGCCATTGCAATTTTTGTATCTGTATAATCTGTGGAGGCATTTTTAATTTTAAAGTACTGGGGAAAAAATACTTTACATTTCTTTCTTTATCAAGTTGTTCACAAAGTGATGGCTTTCTAATGTTGCATTGCATTTTATTGTTGAATAAATTAAGCCATGTTTAAACTCTTGTTCAACAGGAATAAAATCAGTGATTTGGAAACTGACAAAAGAGAGCTCGTTGGTGTTTTTGGATGAACTGGGGCTGGAAAGAGCTCATTAATCAATGCCATCATTAATGAGATGAATCTTTTGCCTACTGGAACTATCAGTGCATGCACCACAGTCATGATAAAGGTGGAGGCTAACACTTGCAGCTCACAGTATGAGGCAGAAATTGAGTTCATTAAAAAAGAGGTACAGTAAAATATGAATGTTTATTTTCACAGTATATGTATTTACATATATAATTATAATAATTATAATTCCCAGTGTTGTGGAAGTTCTCCATTTAAATAAAGCCTGCAGACAAGCGGTGAGCGGTAGCTAACATTCTTTAATCAAAACACAAAGAACAGAAAACCAAGCTTGGTGGAGAGCCTGCATGATCGCGGGGCAGACGGCCAGCAGAGTCTAACATGGCTCTCAGTTAAATACCTTCCACAGGAACAAAAGGCAGTACACAGTTGTTTCACACCTTAAGTGTCATGGTCCCTGTGCCTCGCTGGTCGACCCTCTATTAGGCAATATGTTTGTGGTTTTCTTTTGCTCTCTCCCTCCTCCCTCTCGCGCTCTCTCTCGCCGCGGCGATGCTCATTGCGGGCTCTCGCTGCTGGCCCACACACCTGCTCTCATCACCGTACCGGCCGCCGATCCCAGCTGATTGCTGCACTACTTAAGATGGCAGGTCTACATTAGTCTTCGCTGGATCGTTGAGCTATCAGCGTCAGTCAACTTGTGTATCTGCAAACCTGAATCTTTAAAGCTTTTGTGATTATCCCGCTAACCTGACCTCTTGTGTGTGGATCGTTTCTGGAACTGGAGAGGAGTGGCAGAGGAGGAGGGCTTGGAGCTTTTGTACAAAGAGTGTGGAGCACCTTTTCCCCTAACCCTGTTTCCCCATGGACCCTGGCGACCCGGACCCCTTTCCCCTGCACATTGTATATAGCCACTTGGTGATTGTGCTCACTGTAAATAAACGCACCGTCTTTCGCATAACAGAAAAACCTGGCCTGCGCCTGAGTCCCTTTCAAAATCCTTATCATTAAGGTTCACACTCCCTTGCTACCTCCCAGAGTCAGAGAAGAGACAAAAGATTCTTCCTGTGGAGTTGTCTGCTTCCCCCAACTTCCTTACTAGACCCCCACCATTTGTCTTACTGTATGAGTGTGAGACATGTTAAAATCCAGTGGCACCAAGGCATTATACAATAGAATAATTTGATTAATACATAAGTAAAAGAAATTCCTATACAGTTAGTCTGCATGACATGTTTTAAAAAATGCACAGATTTATTTTTTCTTTTGATCTTGTTTTAGGAGCGGGGCAATGAATTATGGTCACTGAAAACTCTCAAGGAAGCTGATGATGACTATCGGGGCCTGGATGAAAAGCTGTCAGCCCTGTATGGAGAAGACAGGGCAGACAAATCCCCTCAAACCCTCATGGAAGAAAAATATTCCAAAAATATTCCAGAATTTTTAAAGTCCACGAAGAAATCTTTGGAATGTGAAACAGTTAGATCAGAAACTCCGATGGGTTCTTATTTAAAGTATTCATGTTTCGAGTTTGGAAAGGGTTAGGGTTAGGTATTAGGAATTTGAGTTTTTGTTGTTTCACAGTTGTGATTCTGGTGCACTGGCATATGGTCCATAATTCTCCACCCATTTATACTCCTGTATCCCCTGTACCTTAAGACTTTATTCTCCACAAGTCCTCTTAGCGGGTCTTTTTATTCGCTTTTTATTGCGTTATATTTTTAAAGAAATAGACATTCTTATAAATGTTCATTCCCTTGTAACTAAAGAGGAAAAAGGATCTATATTTTTCTAACTTAACATTCACACGCACTCCCCTTCATAAAGTAGTTAGTAGGCTTTCAGTGCTCCTATATACAGTGAAATTAATAAGCATGCCAAAACCCATTCACAGGGACTGTGAATAAAACAGATCCCACAGAATATATACACTGATATAATATAATCTCTATTTCGAATATATTTCGTTAGTGATCAAAAAGTTATTTACAATGGTCTAATCTTCTGTGTTTTTGAAATCAATTTTCCCACAGGCAAAAGAGAAAATCAAACTCCACTTGGAGCTCTAACCCTCCAGACCAGACCTTCCCAAAGTGTGGGGCCATGGCAGGGGGGGCGCAGTATGAAAAGGGGGGCAAAAAAACAAAACGCTTGGACACTGCTAGCACGGGGCGCCTACAGAAACGCAAAGCAGGAGAAGCATCGCTGAATATGTTTCCAAACCAACTTCATTCTAAGCCAAAGACTAGAAAATATGGTGAAGCATATCTTCCCTTTGGCTTCACCTGCACAAGTGCCAAGGTAGGTCTCCCCTGCAGAATTGGGTTTCCCTTTGTCGGGAGCATGCGTTGGGCTGTTCAAATCACGGACAAACAGTATCCCACATTCTTGATTTTTAGTTCACAAACACTTGTTGTAATGACTAACTACTCCTGACATTTTGGAGATGTTAGCTCTTATTAGGCTGATCCTGCCACGATTTGTCCCCCGGTTCAAATCACGGACAAACAGTATCCCACACTTGTTTATGTTTTTAAACCCATTTTGCACAGAGAGGCATTTTTTGATTTGATTGCAATGTTGAATATTATCACACAAGGAAAAAAAACAACTACACGTAAAATAATCACACCGTGATGCCTCTGCCTTTCTAAATGGAGGGACAGTAACTGCGTGTATATATGTAAGCGTGTAAAACCTGAAGATAGATTAACAGAAACGGTATTTTGTCTCTATCTGCCATTCTGCAATTCATCTCATGTAAACAATAACGTGGGGTACCTTTGACGTTGCGTGACGAACTCTGTATTCCTCGTCCACACGTAAACGCAAAAAAGGAGTTTTAAAAAAAATCTCCATTTTCGGTGATTCGAAACGCCGTTTACGTGTGGACGAAACAGCTGCGTTTTCAAAAATACCCGTGTAGGTGTGGACGTAGCGTAAAAGAGTTAGTAGTTTATTTCCTTACTACCTCTAATTAATTGCAGATTACTTGTATTTGCTTAATTGCTTACTAAATGTTTGAGGTGTGAAATAAACCGCAATGGAGCAAAATATGGGTGTGTGTGGTTGGAGGATGTGTGTGTGTGTGCGTGCGCGCGTGGGGGGGGGGGCGCGAACATTTTTCTTGTAAAACAAAGGGGGGCCTAGCAAAAACAGTTTGGGAACCACTGCTCCAGACCAAGATCCCTCTCATTAAAGGGAATATTACGGTCAAGGTAAGTATACAAAGGTAGGTTTAATTAATTAATTTTTTTTATATTTTTTTTAGGGTTAGGGTTTGTGAAAGAGAACGCAATGAACCCTCCCCACCTCGTCCGACGACTGGGTGGTTGGATAGAGGGTCACTGGAAATGCACGGGCCACCGCACGTCATGCGTAGCCCCC
This sequence comes from Pelmatolapia mariae, assembly GCF_036321145.2. Taxonomy (NCBI): domain Eukaryota; kingdom Metazoa; phylum Chordata; class Actinopteri; order Cichliformes; family Cichlidae; genus Pelmatolapia; species Pelmatolapia mariae. Next base: position 40,732,260 of record NC_086241.1, read on the forward strand.
CATTCCCCTTCCTCGTCTCAGTCCCCCTCCTTCTTTCCCTGGAAAGCGACCGTATAGCCCCCAGGAGACCCTGAGACAGCCTCTTTGGTCACTTCCCATCACCTATATTTGGTCACCTATATTTAGTGACTTACATTTTGTTTTAGTATTGTAAAACATTCATCTTATCTGTCTTTTTCGTTGTCGCTGGACGATGGCCATGTAACCCCCAGGACACCCTGAGACAGCAACCTAGGTCCCTCCCTCTTGCATAAATACCTACATTTAGTTTTTCATCTTTTTGAAGTTTTACGTTCATCTATTATCTGTTGTTTGTCATTGTCGCTACAGGATGGCCGTGTAGCCCCCAGGAGACCCTGAGACAGCAATCTAGGTCCATCCCCCTCGCATAAATGCCTATACTTAGTCTTTTATTTCTGGCATTTTTTCGTTATTACTCTACAAGTTTTTTTTAGTTGTTTATTTCCTATTTTTCAAATTTTCATTTTGTTTTTATGTGTAACTTTTGATTTCCAAGTTATGTCTTGTTTCTTTCTTTTTTCTTTTTTTTTGAATTTTTACGGTCATGTATTATCTATTCATTTTCAATCTTTTATTATTTATTGCTATTATTGCATTTTCTTTTTCTTTATTTTTATTGTATTATCCTTTTATTGTCTCATTAGTTTAACATTATTGTTTGTTTTAATTTAATTTGTAAGGACACATCATCAGTAGTGGACCTTGGAATCACTGGGTGTTTCGGCCATTATCACTAGACACTCTCTTCCAAGGAAGGCCCTCCCAAGGTTGATCACGCCTTGGAGTGTGTCCCTGACTTAATAAAATTACATTAATTAATTTACGTCTATCTGGGTTTTAATTTTTTAAAATTTTTAAAGGGCCAATCAGGCCCTGTTGGGTTCGGTCCAAATCCAACGAGTATCCGTGACTTTGTAAAATCCTAACGTTATTCATTCTATCCTAATTTTAATAAAACCGTCTAAGATCAAGTATTCCCGTTGTACCGTTAATTGTCGTGCACAGTTAATGAAGTACTTTATTGTTGAGCGTATTTTAAATTTTAAAGAGCAAATAAGGCCCTGTTTGGGTTCATCGAAATCTAACGTATATTCGTGACTTTGCAAATTCCACCTATTAACTTATAATTATCCATATTTTAAATTTTAAAGAGCAAATAAGGCCCTGTTTGGGTTCATCGAAATCTAACGTATATTCGTGACTTTGCAAATTCCACCTATTAACTTATAATTATCCATATTTTAAATTTTAAAGAGCAAATAAGGCCCTGTTTGGGTTCATCGAAATCTAACGTATATTCGTGACTTTGCAAATTCCACCTATTAACTTATAATTATCCAAGCTTCTGCAAATTTAAAGTATTATTACTGTTATATAGTTGATTCTACTTCATTTGTTCTCTATATTTGTTATGTTGCATTCTCACTTACCTGTAACTTTATTCTTCAAATGAGGCTTCCTCTTCGACCTGTGTCTGCCACGTGCTCCATATGGTCCATGTGCTCCGCCTGGTCTGACTTCCTGGTTCCCATCATGCTCCTTGCCGGTATCCTGGGCAACCACTTTTGTGTCCATGAACCACCATTTTAAATCCGCCATCTTGCGTCTATGGTAACTATTTAGTTTACAGTCGCCATCTTGGGCCACTAGCTTTAGCCTGAGCTCAGTGTTGGCTCCTAAGTTAGCATCAATGGAATTTAATATAAGGTTGAATAACCATATGTACATATTGTCCTTCATCCTGCTTCACTGTTAGGGTTAGGGTTTGGGAAAAGAAACAGGGTCCCAGCAATTGCTGGTCCCCCGTTGATGCACGCTCACTCGACTGGGGTGGGCACTGATGCCCCCGGTTCAAAAAATTACCCATCTTGGGTTGTAGTGGCCATTTACTGTGTCTATTGAGCCTGTCGCGACGTTTCGGCGTTACTTCGCCTTCTTCAGGCTGGGCTCAATGATTTAGAGACTGTCTTGTCTTCTATTTATATGTTTCCTTTTACTTAGTTTTTTCTCTGTGCTTTCTTCTTTGCGACTGTCTTGTCTTCTATTTATATGTTTCTTCTTGCTTAGTTTTTTTCTCTGTGCTTTCTTCTTAGTTTTTCTGTGCTCTCTTTATGCTTCTATTTATATGTTTCTTCTTGCTTAGTTTTTCTCTGTGCTTTCTTCTTAGTTTTTCTCTGTTCTCTTTGTGACTGTCTTGTCTTCTATTTATACTTTTCTTGTTATTTTCTTTGTTCTTTTGTCACTTTGTTTTTATCTTTATCCATGGCACCCCCTTTCCTTAGTCCACTCATTTTTTCAGTTCTGTTTTTTTGGCACCCCCTTTCTTAGTAACCACTCTGTTCTTTGTTAGGTTAGGGGATTGGTTAGGGTTAGGGTAGGAGATGTGGGCAGGGGCCTCACCCACTCCACCGGGACCTGGCTGGTAAGGGTTAGGGTTAGGGTTGTGGGTAAAGACCAGGCCCGGCTATTGCCGGAACCCGAAGTGCACGGTCCATCAATGGGATTGGGGACGGTGCCCCCTGTTCAAAAAATTACCCTTAGCGGGTGTAGTGCACTGCCGTTGGGCCATCGCGATGTTTCGGCTGGGTGTAGCCTTCTTCAGGCTGGCCCAACGTCTCTATGTGTTTCTGTCATTCTGTTGCCACTCGGGGCCTTTTAATACTAGGCTGTCTCTGCCCATTTTTCTGATTTCCTTTAACTTTTATATCTTTAGTTAGTGCTATCTTTCTTTGCCACTCAGGGCTTTTCATACTCTCTCTCTTCCCTTTTGTTCAATTTACCATTTCTTTTAACTTTTTTTTTCTTTTTTTTTTTTCAAAGCATAAAAATATATTTTTATTCTTAAATGCAAGCGACCAATAATGCACATTTTATTCTGTGTTATATAAAAGTCTAGCTAAGACAATAGGAGCCTGGATTACAAATTGTAGATCTCTTACAAAGCTTCACGGCGCTACAACACTACCACTGCAACACTGCTCAGAGCAGATGTGTGATGTGGTTTTGGCAATAAGGCTGCTTTTCTTTTATAAATTGCCTTTTAATCTTTCTGTTATCATAAAATCAAAACCAAACAATTTGAGTATTTAATTTTCATCATCTGTGTCGTCTTCATCCTCGTCAACATCCTCTTCAGATTCATCTTCATCCTCCTCTTCCTCCTCCTCCTCTTTTCTCGTCTGACGACTACCAGCTCTTTGTTGCTGTAATGTCCCTGATGAGTTCAGGAAGGACCCGGTCCGATCAAGGTAAGTTTTGGAATTAGCTCGCACTATGTCTAAGCGTGACTGGTAGTCGGGGGGGTGCAGAGAACTCCTGAACACCTCCAAGTCCTCCTCCTCATCCACACTTTGAATGCTTTGGTAGGCCAGGGTGTACACCTCCAAAGCCTTGGCGTGGAATGACATTTCCACTGTCACAAACTCACAAAATGTCTTGGTGTCTTGGATCTTCTGCCTCTCAAACTCATCGATGGTCTCCTCCAGCTGCTTCGTGGTCCGTGTGGCATCCATGGTGGCTCTCTGGAGTTCACTCTCAGCCTGAGAAATGATCTGCCTGTCTGAGGGGTTTCTCTGCCTGGTCCTCTCGAGCTGAGCCATCCGTTTGGCTTCTCTGTCTCTGGCACTCTGAGTAGTCTTCGGATCCTCCCTTTTCCATTTCACTACAGCTCCATAGCTTTTTTAATAGTCCTCCAGGTAATTGCCCAGAATGGAAAGTCGGTGTGCAGGTGATGGCCCAGCCCGGGGGTGTGGCCACCAGGGCATCCCACACCCTCCTCAGACATAGGGCCACGGACCATGACAATCGTACCTGCTATTAATCTCTGTCTCTCTTCCACAGCATGTCTTTATCTTGTCTTCCTTCTCTCACCCCAACAGGTCGCAGCAGATGGCCCCGCCCCTCCCTGAGCCTGGTTCTGTCTGAGGTTTTGTCCTGTTAAAAGGGAGTTTTTCCTTCCCACTGTCCCCAAAGTGCTTGCATTTGATTGTTGGGTATTTTCTCTGTGTTTCATTGTAGGGTCTACCTTACAGTATAAAGCACCTTGAGGTGACTGTTGTTGTGATTTGGTGCTTTTTTTCCTCATGCAAATCTTTTATCTGTTTATCTATTAATTTCTATTTGTGTTATTTCGTGTATTACATTATAGGAGGATTGTTGCAATTTTCTGATACTCTGTGTCCTGAAATGCTTCTTAAAAGAAGTACAGGTCAGGGCTTACAGATCCCAGTCTTGAAACTGTACTCAGAGTTACATCTATCAGAGTGAATGTGGCTTAGCTAAGTGAGTAGAAGAACTGACAAGTATCTGGCAAGAAATAAAGCACAAATGGATTCAGGGCTGATTTGCTTGTTGAATGAGTGTCACAATAATTTCTTTAAAAGGAAGCAAAACATTTTCTTTTTGCTGAAGGAATATATGTTTACATTTGTTTACAAATGCATACTTATGTTTTGAGCTTTTTTTTTAAAGTTAATATGAAGACAGTACAAGCAGAAGTGCTGTCAGTTTAACAGCTCACAGCTCACTTTTGTACATTTTGTACATTTTTGTTGTAACTTTAAGAAAATATCAACAGAAAACACAAATATGATGAGTGATTGGCATATTTATAAAGAAAGCCATTTGAAATGTGTGTATATATGCCTGCACTTTTATTTTGTTAAATAATAGTAAAAGAAAATAATGAAGAAAATAATAGTAAAAGTACGGTTATATGTCTGGCCAGAAAGAAAGTACAAATTTATTTATTTGTTATTTTATTGAAAGGCTTCAATAGTTTTTTAAAAATTGGTAAAGATAGATAGATAGACACAGATATTTAGGGTAGATTGGGATAGATTTTAGATTTTGAGCCCTAGATCATCATTCAGCAACAATTCAGTAATTTCTGACACGTGAACACCAGTGGCCTGTTTCTTTGGGACAATATGCAATGTCATACATAGCATCATTTTCAGTTCCAAGCAACCACTTGGAAGTGATTTTCATCAAGACTTGCTTTTACCCTTCAAATCTGCTCTGATACAGTATTAGAATTGTTGGGGGTGGGGGGAAGGGGGGGGGGGGTTCCTCTTTATACCCTTTGGGGCCAGTTCTGCTGGCTCTGTAAATGTCAGCTCATTGTGTATCCATCCTGCCACCTCCGACTCAACTACCGGTTGGAAGCCATAAATGTGTCAGTCGCCTAGAGCAGCATCTATTGCGTGTAGTACCACTTACCAGCCTCACGCCCACAGCTCGCCCTTCCGAAATGTTTTGGTTTAGACAGTAGCAGTGAATGATATTTCCACCTAGCCTAGAGGACACAAAGATAAAGCCAAAGCCAGATGTAAAGTAAAATTTTACTCATACAAGGCACGTCATGTACTATACTACGTGTACTGTTTTCAGTCAGATAGGGATTGTTGTGCACTGAGTGCAGAGAATATGTATTAGGCTAAAAAAAAATCAGTTTGCTTGTAGAACCTTGAAATTTAAAGTTTAACAATAATGAATTCACACCTACAAATGTCACTATTCTCTTGAACAAAAAAAAAAAGAATTTAGGCCTTTGGCTATCAATGACCTTTGATTGGGCAGTTAGCTTTCTTCATCGTGATACTAAACTAGCAGTTTGCACTTGTTTATTACAAACATTCAAGCTGTTATTTGAGTACTTGATTGAGTGGAGTAGAAAACAAGTAGAAAACACATAAAGCTGAACTCTGGTACACACACAACAACTACCAGATTCAACTGCTGTACTGGAGGCAAAATTACAAGTAAACAATCTGTGAAAGTAAACCTGCTAGAGAGGGTCGAGTTGCTATTATCTTCTTTTGAAAAATGGGTGACAGTAAAGAGCTGAATTGTCCAGAAAAGAGCTTCCTGTGTTACACTGAAGAGTGATACAAATCCTGCACCAGGAATGCTGATTATGAAATACCAAAGAAGATACTGTGATGCACATTACTCATCCCTGTTCAAAATATAATGCCTTGTTGCCTCAATGTAGAATATAATTAGCTACACAAGCAGTAGAAACCCTCATACAGTTTAGGGATTTTAAACTTTAAACTGTAAAGTCCCAGGAACAAGCCTTCCTGCAGGAATGTATGCAACTCAAGTAACATACTTAACATAACATTCATGCAAGAACATAACTGAGAAAGAAACAATGTACTAATGAATTTATTACACTAAGGGACAAGTTCACTTACCACCCCAATTCATAAACCTCCCTGAGTGTTAAAAAGTTACTGTTTTAAAAAAATGTGAATGAAAGGAATATTACATACTTGTAAATTACACAAAATTTAATGCATTTGATTTAGTGGTGAGGGGTTAGAGCTAGATTTGGGTTAAGCCTCTTAGCCCTGCTGCTTGGAGAGTTTTTGTATTTATTCACTTATTGGCCACTTTATCAGGTAAACCAATTTAGTTAATGCAAATATCTTTTCTATCAAATGGCAGCAACTTAATGCATCTAGACGGTCTTGATGCTCAATCATCCAGGTAAGAAAATCCCGAAAGGTTGCTTCTGTTCATCTGGACATAGCGCTACGTCCAGATGAACAGAAGCAACCTTTTGGAAATGCATCTAGACATTGCCAAGATAACCTGAAGTTCAAACCCAGTGTCAGAATAATGAAGAAAAGTAATTTAAATCACTTTGAAGGTGACATGATTGTTGGTGCCAGATGGGCAATATTTCAGAAACTACATTTCCATCTAAAATATTTTGAATCAGTAATTTTCTGTATCCAGTGGGGGGCAGTTTTCTGCGTGACAATGTCTTGTTGATGCTAGAGGTTAGACTGTTTTGAGCTAATAGGAAGGTAACTGTAACTCAGATAACTACTTTTCTGCCACACATGGCTAAAAGGTTCAGTATACACCACATGATCTCATCCTGCTTTGTTCACTGGTTAAGGCTGGCGGTGTAATGGTATGGGGGATATTTTCTTGGCAGAAATGGGCCCCTCAGTAGCAGTTATCTGAGTATTGTTTAAATGCCACAGCCTATCTGAGTATTGTTGCTGACCATTTCCATCCTTTTATGCCCACAGTGTACTCATGTTGTGATGTCTCCTTGCAGCAGGATAGCATACCATGTGACAAACTCTAAATAATCTCAAACATATGTCTTGAAAATGGCAATGAGTTCACTGTACTTGGATTTGGTTGACAGTTACCAGATCGCAGTCCAGTAGAGAACTTTTGGGATGTGGTGGAATGGGAGGATCACATAATCAATGTGCAGCCAAGTGTGCAGCATCTGCATGATGTCAGTATGGACGAAAATGCGCTTTACAATTCCACTATTCATTCACTCACTGGTGGAGGCAAACCACAGTTGTAGCCACAGCTGCCCTGGGGCAGAAGCGAGGCTGCCATATCGCGCCATCGGCCCCTCTGGCCATCACCAGTAGGCGGTAGGTGAAGTGTCTTGCCCAGGGACACAACGACCAGGACAGACAGAGCTGGGTATCAAACCGGCAACCTTCCGGTTACAAGTTGAGCTTCCCAACCCCCTGAACCACGATCTTCCAAATTATAATCAGTTACTGGATGGTGTAGGGCTATCTTGGTTGACACACCTCTGCCATATCACATGGAGATCTGGGGCAGTGTATCTAGATTGGCAGAGAAGGATGGTGGTTCCCACCTTTAATATTTTTACGGGGGGGGGGGGGTCTATAATTTGAGAGGAAAGAGGAGCAAGGGAGGGAGGGTCTGGGCTTCTCTGCTTGGGCAACCCAGACCTGGATAAGCAGTTGGAGATGGATGGATATTTACAGCACAAGTGGTTAATGATCATTGTAGGTTGTTATAGGTTATGTGGGAAAAAAACAGATGCATAATTTATTCGATTATTTCAGACAAACATCAGCCTTCATGACGAATTGAAAGGGTTTTTTAGGGGACACAACATCAAAGTATTAAAGCTAGTAAAACTAACTCTGCATGCTAGCTCCAAAAATATGGCCAAGCAGTTCAACGAAAGCAACTGGAAACAATTAAAGCCAAAGGAAAAGTCATATAGATCAAAGAAAGTTATAGATCAGAATAGTCTGCTCTTACATTTCCATGTAATTCAAGCTCTTCTTCACTTTGGCCAAAATCTGTAATATAGAGGAGTTAAAGTGTGGTGTGAAGCAGCTGTTAGTGTGTTAACAAGGAAAGCCTTCACGGAGGGATTTAGGCCCTAAGAGCGAATCATCATCCAATATGCTGTCGTTATCACACCATTGATAATCACAGTAAATGTCACAGAGTGCTCAAGTCTGTGCTGGGCAGCAATTTCTTATTCAGTGTTTTCATAAAAGCCATATCTTTGATGCATTTAGTAGTAATAGGGAAAACATAAAAGGGGTTTAAAGCCTGGACATAAGTTGGAAATCTTTTGTTGTCCAGAATGAAAGATGGCTAAAAATAAAAAATTTGTATTAATTTAGTCATTTTATAAATTGTGAACTCTCCTTTGTTGTCTCCAATATCATTCAAGTGCAGACAGCTGCTGCTCCTTTCCCATTTTCGCTTGTTTCTTTATTTTTTCTTCCAAAGGGTTTGCATGTAATTCCGACTCCCTGTCTACATACTCTACATACCTGGCCTGTACCCCTACACTGTCCGTCGTCGGATTGCCACACTCCTGGCCCTCTTTCGTTCTTTTACATCATGTTATGATGTTAGTCTGTCTTTGCATGTGATTGGCCTCACAGTGTACCTGTCAAAATACAATCTCTTCCCTCCCTGCATGACAGTGCTGAGCGGCTGAAGATTCGGCTCAGATCCCCCCTCAGTGGGCGTTGTTAGGATCATCTTCTTTGCTCTTCTCTGGAGCCTCAGAAGGCTAAAAAGTGTATCGCACTCTATCACAGGGCTAACACAGAAAGACACAGAGATAACTATTCAAACCAAGCACCATTTTAGAAATAAGTTAGTGTAAGAAGGATGTCTTTGAGCTGTAGGAGAACTATGGGGACCCCAGAGCAAACTGCTTCTTTCATTTTATGTTGATCTAAACTGGAACACAATTAATTTGCTATCAACCACTAGTGCCCACTAGCATCTGTCGAGCTATGATGATAAGAAAAACCTATTTGTCCTATGTGTGGACCAATGCTTCTCACCACTTTCTCAGTACTGTTGTTAAGGTAATCATGAGGAAACTCAGCTCATGGTGTGACCCCTTTGTAGTGTCCCTTCTGCGCCAAGTTCAACAACCCAGTCACGTACACAATCTCCTGCCATTTCAAGCTGCACAGCTGTGTGTGTATCCCTGTGTACTCAGAGAGCTGATGACAAACTGATGAGTTCCTGATTAAAAGAGAAATGATGAGCAACGTGCTGGCCATCCGCTTAGCTTTTCTCTTTCCCATGGATGAGCAGCTTTCTTCCTGCATGACGCACTAAAGTAACACTACTGACAAAAAGACACACGTGGATTTCAACACACTCTGTAAGTGCTGAGCAAATCAAGGTCACTCAGTCAAATTGTTTTTAAGCTAAATGATTGCTTAGTATAACCAAAACATTACCCAGCTGACATTTTGACACACTGAATAACTGTAAGCTGGTGGTCTTTTCTCAATGTCTTCTTACAAATACTTCTAAATTTAAAGTAGTGTCAAAGTTGAGAATGTAAGTTCACCACTGATTTGACATAGCTGTGAATATGGACCTGGAGGCTCTTTGTTAGACTCTCAAGCAAAGGAAAGCTTGTTTTCAATAAATATTTCATATTTTCCTTTTTTTGATTAGAATAAATGAAGTAAAATATCCATGAGAAAAAAGTAAGAACACAAATTCTGCATGCTCGGTGGCAGCTTGAACTCTACAGTAAACGCGTTGGAGCTTATTTCTCATCCTGTACATCCCAGCTGAACAGGAAAGTGTTCCCATTATCGATGACGTGAGGGAGCAGACACAACGGTTTTGACAGTTTGACACGTTAAGTTCACCATGCAACAAACGAGACATAACATAGATAAACATAATTGGCGTACAAATATTGTGTATATTAAAAAAAACAGAGTCCTGTGAGAGATATATATATTATATATTATATATATATATATATATATATATATATATATATATATATATATATATATATATATATCTGGAAGTCCCACAGGATCTTAGCCCGGTCATTCTCCATCACCCTTGGGGGCGTCTCCCATTTTGACCTCGGAACTTCCAGGCCATACTCGGCACAGATGTTCCTCTATACTATGCCGGCCACTTGGTTATGGCGCTCCATGTATGCCCTGCCTGCTAGCATCTTGCACCCTGCTGTTATGTGCTGGATTGTCTCAGGGGCATCTTTACACAGCCTGCACCTGGGGTCTTGCTTGGTGTGATAGACCCCAGCCTCTATGGATCTTGTGCTCAGTGCTTGTTCCTGTGCTGCCATGATTAGTGCCTCCGTGCTGTCTTTCAGTCCAGCTTTGTCCAGCCACTGGTAGGATTTCTGGATATCAGCCACCTCCTCTATCTGCCGGTGGTACATACCGTGCAGGGGCCTGTCCTTCCATGATGGTTCCTCGCCTTCCTCCTCTTTCTTGGGTTTCTGCTGCCTGAGGTATTCACTGAGCACACTGTCAGTTGGGGCCATCTTCATGATGTATTCGTGGATGTTTCTTGTCTCATCCTGGACTGTGGTGCTGACACTCACCAGTCCCCGGCCCCCTTCCTTCCGCTTAGCATACAGCCTCAGGGTGCTGGACTTGGGGTGAAACCCTCCATGCATGGTCAGGAGCTTTCTTGTCTTTATGTCAGTGGCTTCTATCTCCTCCTTTGGCCAGCCTATTACCCCAGCAGGGTACCTGATCACGGGCAGGGCGTAGGTGTTGATGGCCCGGAGATATATATATATATATATATATATATATATATATATATATATATATATATATATATACATATATATATATACATATATATATATATATATGTGTGTGTGTGTGTGTGTGTGGGGGGGGGGGGGGATTGTTGTGCTTTATGGTGATTGAGTTAGTTCTCAGTCAGATGTAACTGTATTAAAAAAGAAACATTTGACTCTTTTCATTGCAATAATTTGATTGACATTTATTGCTTTGTATTACTGGAACCCTATTGTATGTTGAAACATCGTCCATGTTCATCTGTCTACACTTCAGTTTTTGTTATAGTATCATTACCAGTTACAACCTGGGAAATAATGCTTCTGTGTCTATGCTCACTGCTGAGGTCTTTAATAATCAGGTCGTGTCTTATCTTCAGGATTTGGGAGAATGGCACCTTCTCTACTTTTAGCATTAAGCTTAAAACTTTCCTTTTTGCTAAAGCATATACTTAGGGCTGGATCAGGTGACCCTGAATCCTCCAATGCTTCTGGGGGCTTCTGTGATGCACTGGATGTTTCTTCTTCACTCACTTTTTCCACTCACTGTATGTTTATACACCACTTGCATTTAATCATTTAGAAATGATTAAATGCAGTGGCTCTCTTCCACTGCACGTCTGTAACGGGTGGACTCAAAGGCAGGATAATTTAACAAAAAGTGAGCTATTTATTTGGACAATAACTGGGTACAAAAGGCAAAACATGAAAGATAAATGAAACATCAAACACAAAACTATAGCCAGACTCCTGGTGGGACAGCTAGGGCGTTGTGTGTCGGCATCAAGGCAAGAGACCTTGGACAAAAGAGGACAGACAGTTGTACCCAGCATCGGAGCAAATACCCACTCCGGAGTGAAACTGCAGGTCTCTGTCTGTCGATCTAGCTTCCACCATCAAGAGCCAAGCTTTCAAATGTGGGAAGCTGATGGCAGTGGCGGCAGAGAGCAGGCGTACTTGGTCATAAAATCAAGTACGCCTGACTCATAAAATCAGTTCCTTCTCTGGAGGTTGCTCAGAACGTACTGTCACAGGTGGACTACGACAAGTTAGAGGACCCAAACACAGATGTGCGGAGGGTATGAAAGGCGGAGGAAGAACAAAGGGTGACTGAGACAATATATAGATTAGGGATGATTAGGGGAGTGGAGACGGCTGGAGAACACAGCAGGAACAAAATAGACGTAATGAGACAGGGGAAGCAAAACTGAACATAATGCACATGAGACAAGGGACTATCAAAAAAAAGAAAAAGACAAGACATAACTGTTTCCTGACAGAGACAAAATACAGACAAAATACAATCCAGACAAAAAGGTGAATAAAGATGGAGCCTTGACTGACTGGCACAGGAGACGCTGATGACAAGACACAGAGATGGGACTGTGATAGACTAGACACAAAAGGGTACTAACACAATCGCTGAGAATTAGAAATATAGATATTAAATATGATATTTCTTAAATTCAAAAGAACAAATCATTAGTCCACAAAAGAGACTAAAAACACTGGACCATGACAGTGTCTGTTATCTTGTCTTCCTCCCCTGAACCTCAAACAGTTGTCACAGATGGCTGCCCTGCTTCTGTCCAAAGTTTCTTCCTGTTAAAAGTAAGTTTTTCCTTCCCACAGTCACCAAGTTCTCGCTAATAGGGGATTGTCTGATTGTTGGGCTTTTCTCTGTATTGTTGTTGCAGTAACCAGGAGGAAAATCAACCTGAACCTGAGATTTGACTAATGGACAGAATCTCCTCTCCTTGGGTCTTCTCCATAGACTTTTCTGGAGATGCTGAGAAGTATGATTTCCCTGCAGATGAAGTACATCCTCTGATCCACCTTCTTAAAAAGGGAACCAGTACCTCAGTCTAACATGGAGAGGCCCCATCCCAAACCTCCATGCAATGTGGTAGAAACATGTCGACTTGGACAGCCTTAAGGAATTTGTGGTGAATCTCATCCATGCCCAGGGACCCAAAAACTCAGGACTTGTTTAACTACATCAGTGACCTCACCTCTGGTAATGGACAAGTCTTCCCCCCAGCTCCAGATTCTGCAGACGTCTTGTGTATTGTATGTATGCGCTCAACATGTTGTATTTTTGTGGAAATTTTGTCCTAGAAAATGCACATTGAAAATAATGACGTCAACATCAAGTGATGATGAGCTGGTCCTGATGTTTCTAAACAAGAAAAAAAGAAACTGAGATTCTGGGTTCATTCATTCACCCATCTATTCCTGCAGCACAAGGAAGAATTTCATGGTTTCTAGGAGTTGAAGCTGTGCCACTACTACCATGCTCGTATATATTTCAGGGGTGCAGTTCGAGCTCCTGTTGACAGAGTTGGCACAACATCTGAGGAGGCAGAGAAATAATTTCAGAGAGCTTATTGACCTGGAGCAGTGTTTAGCAGTCTGTCTGAGGTAAAATATTATTATTTTATTATTTCCATATCACTGTATATTCAGCATGAGTGCGTGTTTTAAGCTACAAGCACACTTGTTGCCAAAAGCAGTGGCTGATTGGTCAGAACTGGTTATTCAGATCCAAAAACACGAGCTTGGTTAAAAATTATTATTTTTTTAAATTCCTCCAGCAAAATTATGTCGTTGGTGTGAAAAATTTTTAACACACAAAATATTTGCATAGATGTTACGCATCTGGTGTGGAAAAGTCTTAACTGAAAGTCTTGTTCGATGGTCTCACCAAACTCCCACATAGAAGTTTTTGCTTCATCTACTGCCAAAGCCAAGTCCTCTTGGCCTGCCAGCTGCCTCTGGAAACCCGCAGATTAACCAAGCTCAACGGGTATCCTCCTTCAGGCTCTGGTGTCCACCATCTGGTCCAGGAATTACCACTAGCACCAATGACCTTCCAGCTGAAACCCCCTCTATTGTCGAGGCCACAACAGCTTCCTCAATAGTAAATGCACAGAATATGGTCCACTCTGACTCAATGCCCGCAGCCTTTTTCAGAATGCTACCGTGTCTGCATTTGGGTACACTGGGCTTCTAGTAACGAATTTCCTTCTGTCACATGATCCAGTTCACCACTAGGTGGTGATTAGTTGGCAGCTCAGATCTTTTCACCCATGTCCAAGACATACAGCTACAGATCTGATGGTATGATTACAAAATCAATCGTCAGCCTGAACATGTGAATATTTAAGTTTTCAGTAGGACAATGAAGTTCCCAGATAGAGCACCTCCAGCATCCAAGACAGCTGTTTACTCAGGATTCATTCCCTAACCTCAAGGCAAAGTGACAATGACTTCCATGTTGGGCAGAAGATGAAGTTTATCTACATGTTCAAATTTCTAGATGGAATCTGTAATGACAGCGATGTTTGCAGGTGGATAAATGCTTTCATCAAACAGATTATCTTTAAGTACACACTATTTTTGAGTTTTGTGCATATATTCACTTTTAATAATAATGTACACTGTACTGTAAATGGTACCTCTCATTACTCATTACTGTCATTTTCATTGTTGTGAGTTTCAAACCATGGTGGATTGATCTAAATGTAGCTTCTCGTGACCATCTTAACTAACTTCTTAACAAATAGAATATTATTTGACTTCACACAAACTTGCACACGTGGCCATCAATTTACACTAAAATGTTTATTTAAAATGATTATTCATTTTGAAAATAAATTTAAGACATCAAGAGATATATGTAAATAATCAGGTTAAAGTGCAAAAATATGTTTTGATATAATATTTCTGTAAAAAAATAGCATGGGAATGTGATATTCAACGGGAGATAAATTTGTTTCTACACATCCACTGGTTTCTCTTCCAAGTCAGGCTTGATCAGTAAGTATACATTTATCCACTACTCCTTTATTTCTGTAAGAAATGGTTGGTGAAATGTTTCTTTCTTAAACATTATCTTAAGTTCTGAGATTAAAGTCTTGGGGTTTTTTTGTTTTGTTTTTTTTTACTCATGTTTTCTTTGGTCTTCGTTCAGTGCCCTGGTCCCTGTTGAGTGAATCACTTGATCTTGGCTGGCTTCAGTTCCTTGATCTGCATGTGTAATGTTTTGTGGACGGCCAGAGTCCTGGACTGACAGAAGCCCTTTCCACACTCCTGACATTTAAAGGGCTTTTCTTTAGAATGGATGTACCTGCAGAAGGGAACACAACACTCCAGCAAGTTAGTGTTTAGCAACAAATTATGTCAAATTTCAGATCATTATTTAAAAGGCAATAATTGTCTGGTTTTATCATCCTTTCATTATTACCCAGCAAGAAAAAGCACACAGGCTTAGCTTACAGACAGTCTTCAAGTGATTAACAAGATTTATGGAACCTGTGTACTCATTAAAAGTGCCATTGTTACAATCTGACTTTTTCCACTTAAGGCTTATAGCTTATCCGCTTAAAATGAGTTTCAGCAGCTTTTGTGAAGTTGTCTGATGTATTACAAATGTAATGCAATGCAGAGAAGTGAGTGACATTCACTGACTACTGTGCACGAACACACCCACAAACTTTAGTTAGAAGACTAAGAATTGTGTAGATATGAGATGTTTGTGTTCATCCAGACAAAGATTGTTAGGATTTTTTTAGGATGTTTTTTGCATAGTGGCAGTGAAAATACTAAACTTAGCACAAAAAGTTATGGAAATTTGTGTTTGGTCTATTATTTCTTTGTTGTAACAATGCTTCAATATTTTATTTGCCAGTTCTTCACTGCCGATGCCAAACAGCTTATTCTGCTTCTGACTCTTCTGGTACCAGGTGCTGACAATCAGGTGCCATTGGTGTGATATAGGACAACTTCAAGCTAATGTTCCACAAAACCAAGTGGCAGCATTATTTGGAGTGAGGCAGTAAAGGCAGCCTAGGCCAAGTTCCACATAAAGAAGATTGTCAAAGACAGGCCACTAAGTGGGCGTCTCAAGAAGTAAATACCACAAGAAGACAGTTTTCTCATCCTATCAGCACTTAGGAACCATAGGTAGTCTTCTACAGTCTACAGTCAATATGGGCAACGGCTCTCTCCCTAGAAAACACACAGTCCATCTCCTGTATCACAGGGCTGCCAAGAGGCCTGCTATGAGAACTCTTCACCATGGTGTCGGCAACATCAGGAACCTAGAACCTGAACATGTGGAGGTACATTATGTTCAGTGATGAGTTCAGATTCTGCCTATGGCAGCTGGCTCTCAGGGTAGCACAATAAGCTGTTTGGCATTGGCAGAGAAGATTTGACAAGTTTTCATGGGCACAACCCACATTCTCAACTTTGCTGCTCAACCCACAAATGCATTTTCCTTACAAATGTGGCCCCATTTAAAGGGAAATAACTTGGCTTTCCAGTGGTATACGATTTATTGCCAAGAAACATGTTACATGTTACAACAAAGAAATAACTGACCAAACACAACTTTATGAATAGAAAAACTGGGATTTATGTTAATGTGAACAAAATTTGAGTGAAAACTAATTTCATTGTGTTGAACTGGTTTGATAAAGTTGGATAAACCAGCATCTCACCTGTGGTCCCTGAGGTGGTCCTGTCTCCTGAAGGCCTTGTGACAGATATCACATGTATATGGCCTCTCATCTGTGTGTGTCCTCTCGTGGATCAAAAGGTTGTAGGATTTGGTAAAATGTCGGGCACAGAACTTGCAAACAAATTCTTTCTTGGTCTTTGAAGGCAGTCGGCCTCGACTAGACTTGCGCTCTGCTGAATTAAGTTTGGTCACATCAAGCATGCATCCCAGGCTGGCTGCGGTCAGGTGTGGAGATGATGCCTGCGCTGCAGAAGCACTAGCGCTCACTGTCATGCTCAGGTCCTCCACCTCTAACTGATCCTCTTTGGTTGCTGCTGCTGCCAGGTTGGCAAAGTCAAAGCGAGGCTTGTTTTTGAAGGTCTGTAGCAACCCTGCCGAGTCTTGCTTAGGTGGCAGAAGGTGAGGGAAAATGGGGATGGATGCCATACAGGAAATCTGGGAAGGCAGCTTAGAGATGGTGCAGCGGGGCAGGGCAAAAGCTGGGTACCCCAGAGTCCACTGGTGAAGGTGGACGGCGTGCAGGGCGCTAAAGCTGTAGATGCTGTGAAAATGATCTGCAGGCAGCTGAAGACCTGTTGAACTCTGGATGAGGGAACAGTTGGCCAACTGAAGTGATGGGTGGAGAGGAACTGGTGCTGGCAGAGTCTTGCTCCCCATGTCTGCTAAATCAAATCCAGCAGGCTGTCTAACTGAGACAAAAAATATTAGCTGATGAAAATATCAAACTTCAGTTGTTTCTTTATAAACATTTATCTATGAAATTCATCAAATAAAAAATCTGTTAATAAAAAGAAATAATTAAAAAAAAAAGAATGTACTTGAATGTAATGCATAAAACCAGTGTTAGTATACACACACGCACACACACGCGCACACACACACACACACACACACACGAACACACACACACACGCGCACACACACGCACACACACACACTGAAAGCTCATGCACATGTGGTTGGGTGTTTCTTGTTACCTTCCCAGGTACATGCCTGGGGGTGTTGAGGGCAAAGAAACAGAATGACAGCATTCAACCAGAGAAATACCTGTGAGCTATTAAATCAGGTTTGATCAGCTGGAATAACAATAGACAATAATGCATCTTTGTCTGAGGCAGACGCTGATGGACACAAGCCATTGGAACTTCAAGTCCCATTGTCTGAATGAACAAAGCCCACAAACCACTCCTCACCTCTTCGTCTCAAACTGCTTGTTTAAATAAGGCTCTTTTACTCAAGTGCCTTTCACTTAGATTTGAATTTATACAAATATGTATAAATTCACTTTATTATAAGCTTTGTCTCGCTACAGTAACTGTAGTAGTTACAATTACAGTTACTACCATAAATATACAATGTTTCAAACTGAATATTTAATTCCAAAAATGAAAACTAACCAAAATATATTATTTTGATACATACAAAGTTAATCAGCTGTTATTAGTGGTTAAAAACCATTAACACATTGGTCAACAACATCAAAATGCTGCTTATTCATGAAATGCTGCTTACTTCATTTGTAACAATACCCATTAGCATTTTCGATATTTAATCATTCAGGCTTTGCATTCAACAACAACACTTACATTGTACAATATACTATATCATCAAATATTAACGTTTAAAATCTTAAAAATGTGAAAGTCAAGAGCTTTTAAGTTAATATTCCTATTTTCCTTGTGTTGTCGTCTCGACTGTGTGCATCACAATTTAGTAAAACTCATTTCTAAGAAATAAGAAAACTCTTTAAACCTGAATGAACTCAAGAAAACATTCCAGTCCACATCCCTAATATATTTTATGAATCTGTGGTCTACACTGATGTACTTTTTGTTTGTTTGTTATTTTTCCCAGGAAGCATATAATAGGTAGTATTTTATTATTATTATTATTTGCATTAGTTTTATTCAGATCAACATTAACAGTTATCATTATGTTCTTTGAATGCTCATTACTCACATATTAATGCTAGAGCAACGTATCACAAATGAGGATTTGTGGGAAATATATTTGAACTGCTGTTATTTGGAGAAAAATAGAATCTGACTGTAATAAAGACAACACATTTGTTTTAGAAATATGCATGAAGGATCATTTGTATGAAGCCAGACAACTTTTTCATTTCATTATATATCTAGAATGAACTTTTTGAATCTGCATAGTTAGTTTTATAGTTTATAATTATTGGCCATTCAGTCCAGTCGTTGGAAATAGCAGTTGTGCAATTTATAATAAAGAAGCTAAATGCAAACTTGACAGATAAATATATTTAAATAAAAATATAGAAAGCCTTAACTGCAAACCTGAAGCTACTCATCCAGGTAGTTGCAGTGAGGACCAGTGAAGCTCAAACAGCCCCCTGGGGTCTGCTCCTTTCTGATCATGTAGCAGAAGTAATTGATTTTTACATAGGAGGTAATTAGAGAAGATACATGCTATGCTGCTAAGCCTTTCCACACCTTTAACCCTTGCTGTCTGCATATCACAAGATTCCAATCTAAACACCCACTAGCCTGATTCAGCCCCTCAGGGGTCTCTGTTGTGAACATTGGAATTTCACATTTACCTTCTTTAAGAAGAATAACTAGTTAGTAGTATTACACACGCCAAAGAAAAGAGACTTTTAATAGATTAATAGAATAGAATAAAGAAACAAACATATATTGTGAAATA
This sequence comes from Pelmatolapia mariae, assembly GCF_036321145.2. Lineage (NCBI taxonomy): Eukaryota > Metazoa > Chordata > Actinopteri > Cichliformes > Cichlidae > Pelmatolapia > Pelmatolapia mariae. The sequence continues at coordinate 40,751,348 of NC_086241.1, forward strand.
CTCACAAAATATGATAATATTTCACAAACTAATACTAATACTACCTGCTGTGAAACTTCCTTGTTCTTTTACTAATAGTAATGTTATGAAGCTCGTTGATTTTAAATCTGGCAGCTCAAAATGTATAAAGTATATTTCTTATGAACTATGCAAAATATTAAACTTTCTATTTCAAATGTGAGTAACATTGTCCAAAACCGAAGCACTGAAGTAATAAAAACGTGTTAATTTAAGTAAAGAAACAGGTTTATTTTTACAATGCAGTGTAAACTACAAACCTAATATATATATTTTTTTTTCCTCAGTGAAATATCTAAGACTTATGGTCTGGAAACTGATATGTAATCTAGACTTTCAGGCCCTCTCTGCTTGTTGTGCTGTGTTTGCACAGCGTACGCAGACCTCAGAACAGTCATTTCTCACAGTGATGCTGTATTTGCTCCTTTATTTAGACAATGTTTGGGCTCTAAGGTCATTTAGTGGATAATGAAATGTCGATTAAAAAAAAACCCCATACTGTTTTGGCCGTCACTCTTTCCACAGACCAATTATGCAACGCATATACTGTATATTTCCTGACCCAGGTGACCGTGAACAGTATCAATTATTAGTTAGTTGCCATCATAGCCCCGAGAATGTACCCATTTCATCTTTAAGAAAATAGGTTCACTTTGTTTCCTTTTTCTTTGTGTAATTATGTGCTAATGTTTGCTGAAATTTTATCTGTGCACTTCCTTCATTACTTCTTTATTTACAGGCAAAGACAATCAATAAAAATAACCTGCACTACTAACAGAATTAAAAATAAACTTGCAAGTCTCAATGTATATATGTACATATTGTATTCAAATTAAGATTTATTCAATTGTGCTAGGCAAAGGTATAACAAATTGCATGACTGAAGTGGAAACAATTGTTTTTAGGGCACCACAACAAATGTAAGTTTTTAAGAGCAAACTTTCGCTTTATTTATTGGCATTAATTTGTAAAATATTTGTTATAAATTTAATGCAAAAATAAGTTGTTTTTAAAAAAAAAAAAAAAAAAAAAAAGGGCAATAATGATGATGGCAACTTAGAAAACTCGAAATAATTATTGAAAAACAGAAAATGAGCAATGACATGTCATTTTAAACAATGTTTGCAATAACTGTAGCCTAATTTAATTTTTAATTTAAAAAAATTGAATATGAAACTTTTTTTCCATTCAGTATCTGGATGGTCATTATCGTTTTTATGTTTAATTAAAACAACAACGTGAAACAAAGACTTACCAATACAATAAAAAGTTTTAAAAAGCTGTCCTTGCGTCACAACCTTATGCAGCCTTGTTTTATCGGTGTGGATGCGTCACTGGTATGGTCGCATGTGCCTCCGTGCTCCTGTTTTCCTCCAGTGTGACTTCAGTGACGAGGCTGAGCTGAACAGGAGGCGCGCTGTGGCGGTGTAGTTGTTATGTTGAGACGCTTATTCCAACTGCCTCTTTATTGCAGCGCAGCCTCCGACACCTAGGCACGTCACACAAGCATGCCCATATACAACACAGCAGGCAAAGAACATTGCTAGTATATATCGATCATTGAACAGTTCCTGCAGGTGTGTTTCACGTTAGTATCCGGGTGCGCCATCGGCATGACTATGTGGAGTGTGCATAACACATTTTATAGATAATTAAATTAAAAGTGTAGTCAAACTTTCAGTGAACAAAATCTGCCACCTGGTGGCAAATGCTTTTGCAAAAAAACAAACAAACATAAAAGTGGATTTTTGACGAAGGAAAAACTGAAATTTGCATAAAGCGGAATATCTTGGCATAGTATTTTATAAGAAATGTTTATATGTCATGGATAGATAAATAACAAACTTCCTATTTTCAGAAAGAAAGTAGATTAACCACAGTATGAACATGTAAAAACAATCTGCTGTGTCCTTGTAGAGCTGGAAAGACTTTGTTTTTGAAAACAGATTTTCAAAAATTTAGCTGGCTTAATGTTGCCATGGGCATCGATAACATTTTATTAATTCAGGCTTTGATGTTGTTTGGGGTCCTAGTTGGTGCTGGGTTCGAACAGAAGGAGATGGTTAGAGAAAAGTAGAAAGAAGACAAAACATAATGAAATTAGAGCTATCTTTCTCTTGTTGTCACTGTCTGTAATCTTGATAATTTCTTTTATTTTTTAAATGGATGTAACGGTCTTATGGCACTAAACTTCATGTATTTTAACACTTGTGTTGAGTCATAGCCAGGGGGTCTATACAAATGTGTAATTTCATGACTATATGAAACAATACAGGGAGGTTGTTTACGGGGACCAAAACACTGTTGACTCATTGTGGAAATATTTGTGGTTAAAGCTGCTTTTGATTTGTGCAGAATTAACACTGCGTGCAGGTGCCCTGGTGTGCGTTCCCAAACACATGTACATTTTCAGGCTGGCTGTAGATCAAGAGGTAGAGCGAGTCTACTAATTGGGAGGCTGCTGGCTGCTCTAGTCTGCAAAGTATCGGGCAAGAACCATAAGTTGCACTCCAACATTGTAATATGAATGTGTGTGAATGACAGAAAAAAACTTCTTGTATGAGTGGGTGAATGAGATATATGAAGTGCTTTGAGTGCTACAGTAGGGTAGAAAAGTGCTATATCTGTCACAGGTATATTTCAGGGTTGTCAGTCAATCCAGTTATCCAGGATTAATTTTACCTGCTTTGGTGCAAATGAAAGTGACAACTATACTAAGCATTTTGTCCAATTAATGTCAGCATTAACTGTGGGGTTTTTCACTGTTAAAGTAACTTGCTCCAGAGCAGGTTAAGTTTGATTAGAAATCAACAGCCATGAAGTCAGCACCTAATGACCAGTCAATTCCCCAGGGTCACAGTTCCTGGAGGATACCTCAGACCTCAGTGCACAGATGTTAAAAGGGTTTTTCAGTGGTTTCTAATGCTTTTGTGTTTTGTGATAACCATCAGTAGCAAATATAAAATATTTTCCTTCATTTCTTTTCCCTTTCAGGTGCACACAATGTTATTTTTCTATGAGCATGGCGACTTTACATCAACTGTGCACATAGTCTAAGCCTACATTTAAATTCTGTTTTTACACTTATTCTTTTCTTCCTTTCAGACCGTTAGACACCAGTTTCTTTACTGACTTCAGATGAGTTTATTAATCTTGTCAAGAAAAACAAAGATATCTTATTTTGAACTCACTTTGTAGCACATGGACAAGGTGCAACGGAGAAAAGACAACAAGACAACCCCAAAAAGGGCATGAATTTGTACGTGGAGGCCACAGACCACAGACTCTTTCCTTAGTGCTTCTGATCTGACTTGATTTTTCTCTAGTTTTACTTTTTGCTAGCATCTTTGTCCCTAGCATGTGTGGTATGTTCTCCCTATTCAGGTTGCACAAATAATCTGTTTCCGTGGTTGCAAAAAAATTTGCTATCTCTCCCGCACAGATTTGAGGGTAAAGAAGATTCCAGGAAATAAGCAGTTATGTGAGGAGAGCTAGACAGAGCTCCAGAGCAACACCAGTATCTGCTCCTTTGTGTGAGAAAGAACAGGAGGAACAATGCAAGAGCCCTACAAAATGACTTCGACCAGTCTACTCACGTGCCTGCATCAGACCAAACTGCCAGAAACAGATTTCATGACAGTTGCATGAGGACTTGACATCCTGTAGTGGTAAATTTGCACATTTGTCATTCTTTGTTTAATTAGTTTATTAGTTGAATAGCGACAATGTACATGAATAAACATTGCTGTAAATGCACCAGAGTTAGCAACAGGCAAATTTAGTCACTTTTAGATCTTAAAAGAAACCTAAAAACAATATACAATAGCAACATTTTAAAAACAAAAGGTAGAAAGAAGAGGAAAGGTAAAGAAGACATTAGAAAACCCATACCAAAGAAAAGCAATATGGCACTAGGAGAATAAAACCAAATCAATATTGACAAAATTATCCTACAACCTTTCTTTTAACTGACATTTGAAAATATTATATGCAGTGGTGTTCTGTCAGGACAAGCAAGGCTTTGTCAAATCTAGAAATAGACATAAATTAAAATGTACCAAAGAAAGGTCATCTCTCTTCCTTCATCTCAGACAGTGCTGGCATAAAGCTCCTCACCTGTCAATTAGTAGTTGCATTAAGCCTTTACATTACTGCCATCTTGTGGCCATTGTCGCTGAAAGCGGTGCTTACTTCAGTCTCAGAGAAAACTAGTCGTCTCAGTCTCTGACGGAGTGTCCATCTCCCGTCAGGACTGATTGGAGCAGAGCAAGCGAGAGAGGCCAGCAGCTTGCTTCTGGTGGTTTGGCACATTGTTAATAACCCGCTGTTCTTTGACTGGAAACATATGCTTTGTAGCATAAGATTCATTTAATGTATAACTTTTTGACATGAGCGAACGATGAGCGATGAAGGATGAGGAACTGTGAACTGGTGCTGCGGTTTGGGGAAGGCCTCGAAGGGGACTGGAGACAGCTCCCAGGCCGGGCGGATCCCCATGTACTAACGAGAAGTGAATGAAGGAAAGGAAGAGAGGAGAAGAGAAGGAAAAAGGGGCGAAGGGGGGCATGAAAATGAGAACAACAGGTATTAGTGAAGGGGGCATATATAGCTTGAGGCCAGAAGGGGCGTGAATGAGGAGTGGTCCCGCTCCTGAAATTCAGATGATATCTCCACTTCATTAAGTTGTCAATAATAATCTGGTCATCTGTCAGAGATCATAAATCAGCAACGTGCTGTAAGAAGAAAATGGACAGATTATACAGATGTGCAGTACTGCTTCAATTCAGTTCAATTCGGTTTTATTTATACAGCGCCAAATCACAACAACAGGCGCAGAAACAGAAAAACTCCCTTTTAACAGGAAGAAACCTCCACCATCTTCTTCCAAGATGGCGCCGCGTATGGATGCCCTGGTACTTCAGTGCGTTACTTCTGTTTTGTTTTTGTGCATAACTAGTGTGTCTGGGCACTCCTCTGGATATTCTTACACCAGAGAAGAGCTTCTTAACTACAGGACTACAACATCTGTGGATTTATTTCCAATATTTGTCGCATCTGCGGCAGATTTATTACAGACTTTGATCAGGAAAGTGAGACGCCGAAGGAGAGGACTACGGACTACGAACTGCTCTTCCTGGGATCTTCCTTTTGAACGTACGCTCACTCCGGAACAAGATGGACGAGCTGGCCCTGATGAGAAGCATGAACAGAGACTTTGCCTTCTCCTGTGTCTTATGTTTTACGGAGTCATGGCTCTGTGAGGACATCCCAGACTGTGCGCTCAAGTTGGAGGGTTTTCATCTGCTGCGTGCGGATCGGCAGGCCTCTCTCTCTGGTAAGACCACAGGTGGAGGCGTCTGGTTCTACATTAATAGTGGCTGGTGCACAGATGTAACAGTGATTGCTCAGCACTGCTCTTCCTCTCTGGAATACCTTTTTATTCACTGCAAACCATTTTATTCTCCGCGGGAGTTTGCTTCATTCATCTTGGCTGCTGTTTACATCCCGCCAGATGCGGATGTGCAGGCAGCTCAGTGCGCCCTCGCGGAGCAGATACTGCACATGGAGCGGACATTCCCGGACTCTCTCATTATTGCTCTTGGGGACTTTAACAAAGCCAATCTGAGCCAGGAGCTTCCCAAATGCAAGCAGTATATTAAATGCCCGACCAGAGAGGAGAGGACATTGGACCACTGTTACAGCACGATCAGCGGGACCTATCGCGCGGTGCCCCGCGCTTCACTCGGACTTTCTGACCACGTCATGATCCACCTGATCCCCGCGTACAGACAGAGGCTGAAGCTCTCCAAACCTGTCGTGAGGACTAAAAAACTGTGGAGCAACGAGGCTGTGGAGGAGCTTCGCACGTGTTTGGAGGGCTGCTTCTAACAGCTTGGATGAGTTTACAGACACTGTAACCTCCTATATCCACTTCTGTGAGGACAGCATTGTGCCATCACACACCAGGGTGAGTTATAACAATGACAAACCCTGGTTTACTCCTAAACTCAAAAAGTTGTGGCTGGAAAAGAGAAAGGCGTTCAGAAGTGGAGACAGGGACTGCTACAGAGAGGCCAAGTACAGGTTCACTAAAGACGTGGACATTGCTAAACATCAGCACTCTAAGAAGATGCAGCAGCAGATCTCAGAGAATGACTTGGCATCTGTGTGGAAAAGTTTTAGGAATATCACCAACTACAAGCCTAAAACCCCCCACTCCACTGATGACTTGCTCTTGGCCAACACCCTTAATGACTTTTACTGCCGTTTTGACGAGCCATCAAGCAGCCTTCACACCTCCAACGGCCCCAACAATAGAGACACTTTGGACACTCATTCCCCCACCTCTCCCCCCTCCATAGAGCCATCACCACCATCAAACACTTCACCTACAACACCCCCCTCCTCACCCCACACCAAGGAGGATTTCACACCACCTTCCCCCACCACAACTCTTCATATTCATGAAGCAGATGTGAGGAAGCAGTTTAAGAATCTTAATGCTCGGAAAACTCCTGGCCTTTCCGAGCATTAAGTCTCCTGCCACCCTCAGACACTGTGCAAACGAGCTGGCCCCAGTGTTTTCTGGCAACTCCCCACTGCAGGCATATCATGTGCCTGCCTGCTTCAAGTCCTCTACCATAATCCCTGTCCCCAAGAAACCAAGGATCACTGGACTAAATGACTACAGACCTGTGGCTCTGACATCTGTGGTCATGAAGTCATTTGAGCACCTGGTTCTCTCCTACCTCAAGACCCTCACGGCCCCCCTCCTGGACCCCCTGCAGTTTGCATACAGACCCAACAGGTCTGTAGATGACGCTATCAACATGGCTCTACACTTCATCCTGCAGCATCTGGACTCCCCAGGAACCTACGCCAGGATCCTGTTTGTGGACTTCAGCTCTGCCTTCAACACCATCCTTCCAGACCATCTCCAAGGCAAGCTTTCCCAGATGAATGTGCCTGATCCCATCTGCCGGTGGATCACTGACTTCCTGATGGACTCCCGGACCATCAGCACCGGCTCCCCTCAGGGCTGTGTTCTTTCTCCTCTGCTCTTCTCCCTGTACACTAACTGCTGCACCTCCACCCACCAGTCTGTCAAGCTAATCAAGTTTGCAGATGACACCACCGTTATTGGACTCATCTCGGACGGGGATGAGTCTGCCTACAGGAGGGAGGTTGAACGTCTGGTGTCCTGGTGCAGCCACAACAACCTGGTGCTGAATGCCCAGAAGACAGTGGAGATTATTGTGGACTTCAGGAAGCACACAGCCCCACTCCCCCCCATCATCCTGACTGACACCCTCATCACCACTGTGGACTCATTCCGCTTCCTGGGCACCACCATCACCCAGGACCTGAAGTGGGAGCCCACCATCACCTCCGTCATAAAGAAAGCCCAGCAGAGGATGTACTTCCTGAGGCAGCTGAGGAAATTCAACCTGCCAACACGGACGATGATGCAATTCTACACCGCAATCATCGAGTCCATCCTCACCTCCTCCATCACCGTGTGGTACGCTGGAGCCACTATCAGGGACAAACAGAGACTGCAGCGTGTTGTGCGCTCTGCTGAGAAGGTGATTGGCTGCAGACTCCCATCTCTGCAGGACCTGTACACCTCCAGGACACTGGAGCGTGCAGCTCGGATCACAGCTGACCCTTCTCACCCTGGACACAGTCTGTTTGACCTGCTCCCCTCAGGCAGGAGGCTCCGGTCCATTTGCACCAGAACCTCTCGCCATAAGAACAGTTTCTTCCCCTCTGCTGTTGGACTCATGAACAATAACCATATGACTGTTCGCACCACTAACACATGACCCTACACTGTGTTCACTGCATCATTCCATCTTCGCACTGATCACCACCTGCATTCATGTATATATCTATCTACTTAGCACTTTTAATTTTTATTTTTATGTTTATTTAAGCGTTATCTGACAGTATGTTTTGCACTAAGTACCGCAGCAATTTCCTAATGTTGTAAACCTGCTCAACATTTGGCAATAAAACCCTTTCTGATTCTGATTATGATTCAGAACCAGGCTCACGGAGGGGCGGGGCCATCTGCTGCGACCGGTTGAGGTGAGAGAAAGAAGACAGGATAAAGACATGCTGTGGAAGAGAGACAGAGGTTAATAACAAGTATGCTTCAGTGCAGAGAGGTCTATCAACACATAGTGAGTGAGAAAGGTGACTGAAGAAGAAATACTCAATGCATCATGGGAGTCCCCCGGCAGCCTACACCTATTGCATCTGCTAAGGGAGGATTCAGGGTCACCTGGTCCAGCCCTAACTATATGCTTTAACAAAAAGGAAAGTTTGAAGCCTAATCTTAAAAGTAGAGATAGTGTCTGTCTCCTGAATCCAAACTGGAAGCTGGTTCCACAGAAGAGGTTCCTGAAAACTGAAGGCTCTGCCTCCCATTCTACTTTTAAATACTTTAGGAACAACAAGTAAGCCTGCAGTGTGAGAGCGAAGTGCTCTAATAGGGTGATATGGTACTACAAGGTCATTAAGATAAGATGGGGCCTGATTATTTAAGACCTTGTATGTGAGGAGCAGGATTTTGAATTTGGATTTAACAGGGAGCCAATGAAGGGAAGCCAATACAGGAGAAATCTGCTCTCTCTTTCTAGTCCCTGTCAGGACTCTTGCTGCAGCATTTTGGATTAGCTGAAGGCTTTTCAGGGAGTTTTTAGGACACCCTGCATTGGAGGACATATCCTGGTCAAAAATGACTCCAAAGTTCCTAACAGTGTTACTGGAGGCCAAGGTAATGCCATCCAGAGTAAGAATCTGGTTAGATACCATATTTCTAAGATTTTCAGGGCCAAGTACAATAACCTCAGTTTGATCTGAATTAAGAAGCAGAAAGTTAGCGGCCATCCAGGTCTTTATGTCTTTAAGACATTCCTGCAGTTTAACTAATTGGTGTGTGTTACCTGTCTTCATGGATAGATAAAGTTGGGTGTCATCAGCATAGCAGTGAAAATGTATGCTATGTCTTCTAATGATACTGCCTAAGGGAAGCGTGTATAATGTAAACAGAATTGGTCCTAACACTGAACCCTGTGGAACACCATAATTGACCTCAGTGTGTGAAGAGGACTCTCCATTTACATGTACAAATTGGAGTCTATTAGGTAGATATGATACAAACCACTGCAGCGCAGTACCTGTAATACCTACAGCGTGCTCTAATTGTGCTAATAGGATATTGTGGTCGCAGGATCAAACGCTGCACTGAGGTCTAGCAGGACAAGCACAGAGATGAGTCCACTGTCAGAGGCCATAAGAAGATCATTTGTAACCTTCACTAAAGCTGTTTCTGTGCTGTGATGAGCTCTGAAACCTGACTGAAACTCTTCAAATAAGCCATTCCTCTGCAGATGATCTGTTAGCTGTTTGATAACTACTCTTTCAAGGATGTTTGATATGAAAGGAAGGTTGGAGATTGGCCTATAATTAGCTAAGACAGCTGGGTCTAGAGATGCTTATTAGAGATAGGTTGATCATATTTAAGATTGAAACATTAATTAATGGCAGGAGTTGCTTATTATTGACATTATTTAGAATAAGACTCCAACTGACTGTCCAGTTCTATACATTAGCCAGATACATAGGCTGGGCTGGATGGTTCCCTGGCCTAAGACAGGTGATGGGTGTATGTGGCGGGGTGTGGTGAGTGGCTTGGCTGCAGGGTGGATTGCGCAGTGAGTTCAGGGGGCAGTTCCAGGGGAGCTTGCTTAATGTGGCTGGTGGTTGTTGTCATGCCATCCCTTATTTCAGTAGTGCGCCAGGACCTCGAGGTGTGTGGAGTTGGTGAGATGACGGCAAGCTGACTAGACATAGAGGACTGGAAAGAGTCAGCCTGAGGGATCTTGACAATGTAAATAAAGCAAACTCACATCGTGAACACAAACAGTGTGTGGCGTGTGGGGTCCCCAAGAGCACTTGCGATGCCTGTAGCTTAGTGATTAGAGCAGTGCATCCACAGCTCACAAGGTTGGTGGTTTGATCGCTGGCTGCTCCAGTCTGCATGCCAGATATCTTTGGGCAACCCAAAGTTGCTTTCTGATGCATTTATCAGACCACAATGATGTATGATTGGTAGATAGAAAACACTCAAGCATAGACGAAACAGGTTGTGTGAATCAGGCATGTTGTATAAAATGCTTTGAGTTCTCCATGAGAGACAAAAAGTGTTAAGACTCGGTCCATTTTCAGTTACTCATCGTGTTACATGCCCGTTTATTTTTGTACAGTTTTCTCTTGTGGTTTTACAGAGCTAAGGAGTTAGGGATAGCACTCGTCTGTAATCTCAAAGTTTGTGGTTCGATCCCTGGCTGCTCTTCGGTACATCCATTGGAGTGTGAGTGTAAGAATGTTAGAAAGCAGTTAGGTAGAGCATGGGAAAAAAGAACTTGTGTGAATGAGGTACACTGTGATTTAAGTGCTTAAATTGAGTAAAAAGTGCAACATAAAAACACCTAACCCAGCTTTTCCAAAAACTGCAGACCTTTTGTTGTTCACTTTGAACATTCCTCATTATTTGTTGTATGAGGTCACCAGACATTAGTTTTTAGTAGCCATAGACACCTATTGCTACCCCATGAATTAACTTAAAACAATTAAAGTGAAGTAATGTTTGATGAAGAATGCTTCTGGTTTTGAAGTACATGAAGAAAAACACCAGTTTACTGCATTTTATTCCACTGTTTACTCCTCGTGATGAGAGTGGGAACAATGTGGAGAAACATGGCAGGGGGCTGAAACCAGATCCCCTTTTACAACCACTTGCAAAACAACTTCTCTCTATAATGTAGTGTTGATCAGAGCCCTGCTGAGCCAGCAAGCTGCAGAGGCATCTTTAATTGTTGCAGGTGGTCTGGTTCAGGGAACACAGCTGTGACGCTTAGGGATCTTCAAATAAAACTCCAAAGCATGCATATGTGAATGGGTACATAAACAACAGAACTGGGTCCAGCACAGCTGTGTGTGAGATTGCTGTGCCAGGGTTCACAGTCTGAGTTAACAGCATGGCTTCCTTTTGCCTTGTGTCAGTGATTATGAGTGTGGCAAAAGCCACCGCGGATTCAAAAGCACACTTATCAGTTCTCTACAAGTGTTTTTTATTTAAAACAACTCAGAATCTGAAGGACTGGAATTGCTAGTTCAAAAAGTCCTACAAAAACCAGCAAGTAAGGAGATTACAATTGAAATATTGATATGTGGATTGTAAGTGCTTTCAGTGGTAACTAAGGCAGTCTTAAGAACACTGCAAATCACAGTGTTTGTATGTAAGAACGAGTGAATCAGCTGCAGGTGTAGGTTGATAGGCTGGGAAATAGGAAAATTCATGCTGGAAGCCTTGAGAGTAGCAGCGTTCCTGGCCAGAAGGAACAGAAAGAAAGTGCTTTCTGAGATACTCGACTTTTACTATCATTAAATGGATAAAAACTAATTATCAGATATTCTTTATAAATTAGCTTCAGGTTTTATTCTAAAGGTAAATAGATTATCAAATCACAATGGACTAGGCTTCATTAAAAATGTCCATTACTGTATACACTACAGGTCAAAAGTTTGGACAGACTTCTTATTTTATGGTTTTTCCTTATTTTTGCTACTTTCTACATTGTAGGTACACACTGAAGACATTAAATATATGATACAAGATATAAGGAATTATGCAGCAAAGAAAAATGGATAAAAATGTCTTATATTTCAGATTCCTGTAAGTAGCCGCCCTTTGCTTTGTTGACAGCGCTGCAGACCCTCAGCCTTCTCTCAGTGAGCTTCATGATGTCGTCACCTGAGATGGATACCATTCACAGGTGTGCCTGTCAGGGTTTGTTTGTGGAATTTCTTGCCCTTTTAATGGGGTTGGGACCATCAGTTGTGTTGTGCAGAAGTCAGGTTGGTACACAGCTGACAGCCGTATTTGACAACTGGGCAGGGATAGCTCAGTAGGTAGAATGGTTGCCCCATGATCAGAAGATTGGGGGTTCGAATCTACTGAACAGCTACCCTGAGGTACCCCTGAGCAAGGTACCGTCCCTACACACTGCTCCCTGGGCGCCTGCTTAGTGGCTGACCACTGCTTCGTTGAGTGAATGGGTGAAATGCAGAGAGAGTAATTTCCCCACGGGGAAGTATACATTATTATTGTTGTTAGAATTCATATTATGGTAAGAACCAATCAGCTAAGTAAAGAGAAACAACAGTCCATCATTACTTTAAGAACTGAAGGTCAGTCAGTCTGGAAAATGGCTCAAATTTTTTATGTGTGTCCCCAAGTACAGTTGCAAAAAACCACCAAGCGCTACCACGAACGATGACCGCCCCAGGAAGGGAAGACCAAGAGTCACCTCTGCTGCTGAAGATAAATTCATCCGAGTCACCAGACTCGGAAAACCATTTCAGGTGACGACCTGATGAAGCTCATCGAGAGAATGCCGAGAGTGTGCAAAGCAATAATCAAAGCAAAGGGGTGGTTATTTTGAAGAATCTGAAATATAAAACATGTTTTGAGTTAATTCACACTTTTTTGTTTACAACATAATTCCACATGTGTTCTTTCATAGTTTGGATGCTAGTGAGAATCTACAATGTAAATAGTCATGAAAGTAAAGAAAAACCATTAAATGAGAAGATATGTCCAAACGTTGGACTGGTATTGTACGTCTTGTGGTAGCAGGTAAAGTCAGTAAGAAATATTTGCCATGCTTTTTCAGTCACTGTTCAAGACAGCAATGACTGTCATAACAATCATAATAAAAAACATATATATAATTTTAAATCTATAAAAGCATTTGAATAGATGATAGTTTGCATTTCATAAGTTTAAATGAATAAACGGTTCTAGGGTTAGCTGTAACTAACTATATCAGACATTAACACAAACAAGAACAATAACTGAATGAATAAATTATAAACACTGGGCAGTTCAATGACTCATCATCAGTGGTTGATTTACATAAATAACTAATCTTTTTTTCAGATTCTTGTGTTAAAAAACAAGTAGTCTAAACTAGTTAATTTATAAGGTTAAATTAACTAACTAATTTGAGGTTGTTTTTTTGTGTGTGTGTGTGTGTGTGTGTGTGTGTGTGTGTGTGTGTGTGTGTGTGTGTGTGTGTGTACTTAATGAGCTGTACTTAACTTACTTAATGCTATCCAGTGTTTAAAGCATTGTTTTTAGTTTAATTGCAATACTCTCACAGGTACAACACCAGACCTGTAATTAGTTATTAAGGAGCTGAACATTCAAATTTTAAAAGCAATTCAGAAAACGATGAGTGTGTTGGGAAAGACTTTGTGTATTTATTTTTTTTAAATAACATTACTAACACACAACAATATATCCACTTAAACAGTTCTTCCTGTATATGGTGTCACTTAATTTCTTAGCTTAGGTATTTCATATCTTTTTCTGAACTATATTTTGAGCTCTAGTTTCAGAGTGCAGATGGATAAAAACATCCATCAAAGTCCAGGAACTCGCTATGTAATAAGCTACTCTACTAATAAATTGGAACAAACAAATACACAAGCTGATGTAAATACAATGAAAAGAACTAACAGATGGTATGGTGCTGCAGAGGTCACCACAGTTCACAGCAAGAAGCTGTCCTGCTTCAAACCCAGAGTCCCCTCTGTGAGGGGTTTGCATGTTCTTCTTGTGCCTGTGCAGATTTACAAATGACAAAAAGTGACTTATAGTTATTATGTGAACTGTGGTTCACAAGTGATTTGTGGTGAGTGATACTAGAAATGTGTTATAAAAATGCCTAGTTCTTATTTTTTGTGTATACTATGTTAGCAAATGTAAGACTGTCCCTACCATATTACTATATATGATATATGATAGTACTATATTCCTGGATAGGAAAAGTGTGTAGCTGAAAAAAAATATCTTTCATATAATACTCTTTAAAAAAAAAGTACCACAAATTAGAACAAGATGGTCAAGTATAATGGTACAACACAGAGGAAAATGAGTCATAGCCTAAATAAACAAACAGGTGTGCTATGAACCACCCCCCACATCTGAATACAAGCAGCAGCTTTATCCCACGCCAAGTCCTTCAGTGAAGTTAAATGATGACCTCAGAGAAGTGTCACATACTGACTCACTTAACAGCAAGGTTGCTGCTATAAACACAAGCAGTGGGTATGGACAATTTACATGTGCCCATCATTAGCTAACATTACTGACTAACAAATTAGCCATCCAAGCGGTTAGAGCAGTGATCATGATGTCACTAAAAAGGTTGTTTTTGCAGTGGGAATAGACAGTTTTTCATTGCAAAACTGAAAGATTAATTGAAGGACTGTCAACCTGCATGGTCAGGAGAAGAGCACTGATCAATGTAGCCAAAATAAGATATATATAAAGCGCCTTGAGGCGACTTTTGTTGTGATTTGGCGCTATATAAATAAAATTGAATTGAATTGAATTGAATTGAATTGAACCTTTGAGGAAGCCCCTTTATAACTCAAGGCTTATGTGAAACGTCTGCAATGTGGAAATCAGCAGTGCTCTGGAAAAAAAAAAAAAACATTTTGAATTGACATAATTTCCGCTGGGATTAATAAAGTATTCCGATCCTGATTTGGAGTACCGTTCTCAGCCTGTAGGGGAAAGTAAGTGGGTGAATAAATTGTCCTATCTGCCCAGCAATGGAATAGTTGATGCCAGCATTCATCTACATTGACCCTATGCTCACATAAGTGATGGGAGCACTACGAGAATCCTGGTTTTTTTTTTTCTTCTTTATTTTCTCCAGTATTTTCAGCACCATTGTACCCACAATCCTGAGGCCACTTCTTTACATTTTCATTTAAATTTATTCTTATCAAGGCATATTCCATTATATTTAAATATTCAGTCACATATCTTAATTCATGTTTAATTTAGTTTATGGAATCTTACTTCAATTAGATTTCATTAGTATATTTTCATATGAGCATTTTAAAAATCCATTTCCAATTCAAATACAGAGGAAGACATTCTTTTTCTTTTCCTCTTTATAACTCCATATTTGCCAGTCACAGTTTACTCAGTATTTTTTTTTTTAACATTTTTTAAGTCAGACATTCTTTAGTGGCACAGTGTGACACTGTCACCCATGTCTCACCTCCACACAGATACACACTCATATATTTCAAGACCATTTCTACCCAGACTTTTGATGAAAGGTCTTTATTAGAATCATCCATCCATCTTCTTCCGCTTATCTGGGGCCGACCATCACGCTTCCTCCTCCATGTTTGACAGTTGATGCTACACACTGTGGAACCATCGTTTCACCTACTCGACGACAAAGATCCTGTGTGATGAAGCCTGGCTAGACTAACTGTAGTAGTTGTAGTAATTGTTTATTGTGCACAAACCCAAAAGGGAGAACGCAGGTTGAGTTCCGGCCTGAAACACAGAGTGGGCTTAATACACAAATGAACAAGAAGGGGAGAAGAGAGAGAGAGAGGTCTCGAGCCAGCACAGGACTGAGAGACTGTGAAAATTTTTTAAAATTAAGACCTTTTTAAATGACTAAAATATAAATGTCCAGGGTGAAGTCTCTAAATTATTTGTCCAATACTGTAATATGTGTGGTAAAATATTTACAGGTCCATCACAATTACCCTACAACAAATACACACACATTTTCATTTAGTAGTTTTTATATATTATATATTATATTTATGATATTAATAGAATAGAATTTAACTTTATTGTCATTGCACATGTCACAAGTACAAGGCAACGAAATGCAGTTTGCATCCATCCAGAAGTGCTTTAGTCATGATATAGATATATTACAAAAATATATTAGCAATAATATAGGTATATAGACATGATATGGTAGCTATATGGTATAGCTATGATATTGTAGCTATAATTATAGAACAAATATAGATACAGAGTAGGACTATGATTTGATTTTTTTTATTTGAAGAACAGCTATGACAAAATGGCCTGTAATGGCCTGTATTTGTATAGCGCTTTACTAGTCCCTAAGGACCCCAAAGCGCTTTACACAACCAGTCATCCACCCATTCACACACACATCCACACACTGGTGATGGCAAGCTACATTGTAGCCACAGCCACCCTGGGGTGCACTGACGGAGGCGAGGCTGCCGGACACTGGCGCCACCGGGCCCTCTGACCACCACCAAAAGGGGTTTTCAGTGCACCAGCTTTCTAAACTGCTACAATTAAGAATTAGAAAACACAAACACACACACATCCAAGAAAAGCAGTTCTTGTTGACTAAGATGAACAGGTATGCAGACCGAATATTTTTTCAGGTTCTCTTGTGCTTTTAAAATAGTAGTATTATTCTGCCATCTGCTGGAGAAAATATGACATCAACCCTGCATAATGGGTAATACATTTGTAAAAGTCAATTAATTGTGCATATGCGTTTTTGCTAAGTTTCAGAAATGTACAACATTTCAGCATCATATCTGAAAAGTACTTTTCAAACTTTTTTATTTTGAAAATATAAAAGCATTTATAAAAAGCCTCAATGAATGCTTAAACAGAGGTGGTGTGCTTTGCTGACCCCTGTGCCCTTTTATAAGTTCTTAACTATTTTTTGCATTTTTTTATTTATATTACATTAACATTTAAATCTATAACTAACTATATATAAATGTCATCTGTGAAACAGAATATTGCAAGCAGGTTCTTTAATATTCTCCAAAAAACACACAATTTCAGTATTTTAATAACCACCACAAACAAAGATCTTAGGTTTAAGACAGTAAGAGTTCTGTGTTATTTTAGAATCAGCATAATGAATGTGAATACAATAACGTGCAAGTTTGGAATTACTTATGTCTCCTCAGTACGGTGCTGAAACCTTTAAATAAACCATCCCTTCAATAAATAACCACATATTAAAAGGTAAAACACTTTGACTTGTGACACATGCATTCAACCACAATTAAAAACACAAAGTCAGTGTCTTGAGGGAACTTGAGCGCAGAGTTTCATATGTGATGTTGGATCCGCAGAATCATCATTTTCACCGAGTGGTCATCTCTGTTATGAAATTTGGCAAGATTAAAGACCTCAAAAAAGAAGGTCTCCATCTCCAGCTCATGCAACTGCATACACGTATCAATATTATCTTCACAATAGTCACAGTTTAATGTGGGCAGCTGCTGCTGTAAAGTAACGTTATCACAATATTCTGCACAAAATAAGCAGATGTAGAATGCGTCTTCAGCGCAGGACTTCTGGAGCTCAAATACGTTAAATATAGAAACACATTAAATGTCTTTTCATGAGACTTTGTGGAGTTCCAGAATGGAAGAAAAGCTAAAGTGAGGTAATTTATGTAAAGACAAGTGATAATGTCAAGTTTTTATCTTTGATAGTCTTTGAGATAATCATCTTCAAATATTGCATCAGATTTCACATGTAAAAGGTTTCAGGTATGCCTCTTTGCTCTAAGGCTTTTATCCAGTTCACCTTTATATTACATTAAGTAGGGACTCATTGTTTTTTCTTCCCACAAAAAATTGAGACACGAAATATACAGTCAACATTTTAATATTACATTGTAAAGTCAAACTTTTATAACCCAATAATAAAATTCAAAGTATTCCCTTATCAATGAAAAATACTGAAGGAAAAACCTTGTGTGTAATTCAATTGTTATACTATATCTTAATGCACTCTGACTGATACAATAAGTAAGATCCATTATTTTGAAAAAACGACTGTCTTTATTATCTTATTAAATCATAACTGTTAGTTTGTCTCAGTATACACACTATCCTGCCGTAGATTATTGAAATGTAGGCATTTGCTTGTGAGCTTTATTTAAAATACTCTTAAGTAGTTATCACGTTCATTGTATTGTACTACATATAACACAACTGCAGTTTTAGATTGCATTACTGTTCATTTCTTGTTGCTGTGGGAAATAGAATAGCTGTCTGTGTTGTGTTGTGATTTTTTAAATGTTTTTTTAAACAGGACATTAACTCTTTTGTATTTCTCTCGACTTAATATTAGTTAAACTTCTGCAACATATGATGAGTTGCCACAGATCACACCAGCATCTTCATAGTGGGCACAGTTATGTGTCCCCACACCAGCATGTCTGCAATCTAAAAGGCTGGATTCAGTGCCTACACACTGAACATCATCAAGAAGAATTCGCAAATCCTTTCCCTCACCAAACTCAGAGTTCTTAGCTGCTTTCAGAGCATGTTGGAAACCGAGCTGCCGGCAAACCACTCTAGCATTGACAAGGGTCCACAGGTCATCACACACGGTACCCCATTCCCCATTAATGTAGATCTCTACACGTCCACGGTCACTCCTGGCATCCCCAACCAGTCTCACTGCTCCCTTCTGGATGTGAGGTGCACTTTCCAATTTGGATTTATTCTTCCTACGCCGGCCTTTACGCCTTGAATTTTTGGTTGGTTTGGAAGTACCTGTGGCTGGTACAGGAGTAATCAGGCTTGCTCCTATTTCACCTCGATGATCACTTAGCTCTTGGTGCCATTGATAGGATTCAGTGGATTGTGGCTCAAAGTTTTCATTCGGCAGGTCAATGCCAACCAGTGCTAATGGAAGATGATGAAACAATATAGACCAAATGATATTATAAAAACTGAGACAGCTGGTTTATCATTTCAGTTTGTGTGAAGAGAATGTGTATGTGAACTCACTTTCTTGAGGAACAAACTTGATGAGATTACTTTTTATTCTCACTGGAAGAGGGTCGTAGTGGCACTGTCTTGGTGGAGCACGTCTAAAACACAATGACAAATAACTGTTTATTGATAGATTCTCTGTTTATTCTTATTTAACCGCTGACAGTCTGTTTTTAACAGTCAAGATCAGACATGGTGATAAAGGAGGAGTTAGGTTCCTTTTTATTGCTTCTCTTTGCCGTCCTTTAACATTTAACATTTATTGTCCTTTTGGAAATTGACCATACCAAGGAATCATTGACGTCTGTGGAGACCGCCATTGCACTGGCTGCTGTGGTTTTAGAGGGGTCTGCTTTAAGGCAGTCGTGAAATTTCCTCCCCATATGAACAGCAACAATTACTAAAAACTACTCTTCCATCTATTTACTGACTTCTGTTATTAATTAATAACCTGACATTAATAACCTGAATTAATCTCCCAAATTACTTAATTTTTCTCAGTGATTCCATTCAAACTTACACCTAAACTGTTTCATTTGTTAGACTCCAACATCATAAGGTTCAACTGGAAAAACAAAAAAGCTAAAATCTCTCCACTCACCAGAAAAACATGTAATGGGCATCTTGAGGCAGCTAATTTTTACTATCTAGCTAATCAGATACAATATATTGTGAAGCCCACAACTCAAGAAGAGAATTAGAACAAATACATTGTAATCACGTCAAACTTCCAGACCTCATCTTTATTACTGCCTCTATTAACACAAACCCGTTGATCTCCTCCACTTTGACAGATTACAATTGTAGTCTCCCTGTAGTCTCTCTCCAGTTTGGCACAATCCAGACTTTCAGATTAACAGAGCAACTCTTCACATTAGAAATGGGAGCAGGAAGGAATCACACATTTCCATCAAATCTTCAAGTTAATACACTCATGTTAGCCTCTAATCTTTTTCAAAGTTTCTGATTAGACAACAGAAATGTTCTTTACTACCTGCAACTACAAAACACAGTTAAGAAGAGAATTCCTATACTTCACAACCCCACATTTGTAAAAGAGATCTCAACTCTTCTCCCAACAAACAAACAATAAAAAACATGATTTGAATCACAAAATCAATATAATTATTTGCAAATGAAAACAAGACTGTGTTCAAGAGTGGATTTTTGGACATGGATTTCTATGAGTGCATTTTTGCCTACATTTATTCTATAAGTCCATGACAAAAATACCAATTTACAACTGAACTGACAGATGTTGAGACCTGCAGCTAAAGATGAGGCACTGAAACGGTTTATATAAGAAACAGAGAAAAGTCCCAGGGCTGCTCAGTCACTAACTAATGTTACCGTTAGTTAACGTTACGGTGGTGAGGCTGGATTATTGTATATGTGCAAAGAGCGCATGTTAAACTCCTGTCTCTCTCCACATCTGTAAGAAGAGTAACACCAAATAAAAAAAAACGAAAGTGCACTTGAGCAATCCCTCAGATTTAATGCAGGAAGATGCATTATTGAGATTACTGAAAATGTTCTCACTGTATTTTTTACCTTTCCATCCCCTGATACAAATGACTGGAAAATATTTTGGAATCTTGATCACAGGTCTTGATTAATAGTATGCACATGTGGGCTGTCAAGTAGCCAGGAATGCTTCAGTGACTGAATCTTACTGAATCTATATCTATGTACAGATGTATGCATGCACGCTGTTTCTCTGTACCTGACAAAAGGAACTAAACAAAAATAATGGTAAGTGGAACAGTGTGCAGCGTGGTTATACTTTCTCTACAAAGATGTTTCTCCCTCTAAACAACCTGTCATTGATTCAGGTGAGTTTGCCTAAATTCATATTAATTTCATTTAAAACAAACTGAAAATAATGAGTAATTCTATCACTCACCTTGAAGGATCGATGACTTTATAAACGACTCCTGAAGGTGATGTAGCACTTGGTATTGCAGTGGACATGAAGTAAAGCTCACCTGAAATGAATAACATATTTAAAGAATATTACACAAAACATTCATTTCAACTACTAAAACCAGCTAAAAACACTACAGGAAAAACATTAACTGTGAGATTGTGAGATGATTCATTACCAGATTCATCCTCAGCAAAGGAGATGATGTACTGGTGATAGTTGTTGATAAGTCCAGGAAAGGCACAGGTTAGCCCCATCCCCATACATATCTCGTTGTATTTCCAGTTTCCTGTTTTTTTGTCCTCCTGCAGGCTCATCAAACGCCTGGAACATAAATAAAATCTATGATTTCTAATGTGTAGGCACTTTATGCGTTTTTTGTGTTTTTAATTTCACACCCCTTAGTACCAGTTACTTCTGCATTTTTAGAGTACTTATGAATTCCTTCAAATAACTATAGTACATTTGGTACATTGCACATCGGAGTTTTGGATAAGAAATGAAAGATACAGAAGACCTGATATTGACCTCTGATAGTGAAAAAATATGGTTGTTACAGGGACTAGAAAGAGAGAGGCCTGGACTTGGACACCCCTGTCTTAGACTATTTAAAAGTAGAATGGGAGACAAAGCCTTCAGCTTTAAGGCTCGTCTTCTCTGGAACCAGTTCCCAGTTTGGACTGGGGAGACAGGCAACTTTTCTACTTTTAAGATTATACTCAAGACCTTTCTTTTTTATAAAGCATATAGTTAGGTGACCTTTTTTAGGCTTTAGTGGTTTTTGGTTGGTTTAGGGCCCGGATGGCTTGGGGATAGAAGCTTCTCTTGAGTCTCTCTGTCCTTGCCCGGATGATGCGGAACCTTCTTGCAGAAGTTGGAACAGTTTGTTGCCAGGATGAGACGGGTCCTTCAGTATCTGCGCTGCTCTAGTCCGGCATCTCCTGGTGTAGGTGTCCTGAAGCGGGGGGGCAGAGCAATCCTGCAGCAGCATTCTGCTGTACAGATCACTCTCTGAAGAGCTTTTTGGTCCTTAACACAGCTGTTCCCAAACCAGGATGTGATGTTCTGTGTGAGGATGCTCTCCACAGCGCCTGTATAGAAAATCCTGAGGATCGCTGGAGAGACCTTAACTCACTATGTATTTGTACACCACTCTGCATTTAATCATTAGTTGTTATGAATGCCTGGCTCTCTTCCACAGCTTGTGCTTTATCCTGTCTTCTTCCCATCAGCCCCCTCCAGTTGCGGCAGATAGCTGCTCCTCCTTGACCCTGGTTCTGCTGGAGGTTTCTTCCTGTTAAAATGGAGTTTTTCCTTCCCACTGTCACCAAGTGCTTGCTCGGTTGGTTAGTATCTTGCCCAACAACACTTCCACACATGGCCTAGAGAAGCAGGGACTCAAACCGGCCCCTCTATTTCAGCCACATAGCTGCCATCCTATTACAATATAAAAGTATTTTTATTTCCTAAATTAGGTGGACACTCTGAAAGTCTACACAAAAGGTTAAGATTAGCATCTTTGAGTAAGACTTGTGGAGTGGTTCTGGTCTACCTAGAATTCAGCTATCAAGACTAGTCCAACGAGGAATAGTCTTGATAGCTGAATCAATATTGATTTTGATAGATGAACCAATACCGAAATAATGATGACCTGAAGAAGAGAAGGTCTTTCATTTTATTTGGTGAGGAACATGGTTCTGCAGAGGAGGGTTTGTAAAAAAGGAATTTTTCAAGTAGCTATAGGAATGATATCATGCCATTTCTGAAATCCTAGGATGTGAATGAAGTTGCATCAAACACAGCAGTTATTTTTAATTTTTTGACAGAAACAACAGTTATTTCAATTTTTGGGGGCAGACATAACACTCCTTTAATTTCACAAATGATTGGTATTTCACTACTGTTATCAAAATAAAAATAAATGTTTTAAACAATAAAATAATATCTTTCAAGTGAATCCTACCCACTCATGAAGTCTCCAAATATATAAATGCCATTCAGGTTGGGGTATTCACAACCTCGATACACATAACCACCAGTGACTGACTTGCCCATCCTATGAGGATATGCATAAACAGGCAGGACATCATCTGTGAAAAAATGAAAAAGGGTCGTTAACTGCATTATTATGGATCTCCATTATCAGAGCATCAGAACAGGATGTGCCATTGTAGCCATTTTAGATACATCTTAGTTCAACATTGGGTTGGGTTCAGTCAAGTACCAACAAATGATTTGTCATCCATATTTGACTGATAAGCTAAATGTAATTCTGAATTTTTAAGCAAATATTTATTGCATTGCTAATTAAGAGTGATTCTTTTTTTTCTTTTTTTCTTTTTTTTTTCCCCTGTCCCGTTTGGATCTTTAGCCATCAGAATTGTTGTCTTAAGGCTAAGAGAGATGCCAAGCGGATTTACTTTACCAAGTGGATCATCATGGCCTTGCCATAATGGTCCATTTGATTGACCTTTATTATAATTATGTATTTATTTTATTTGATTTTCGGTTGTTACAGTCGGGACAGACATGACTGGGGGATAGGACAGGGAGAAAGAATGAAAGAAAGAGAGGGAGAGAAAGAAAAATAGAGGGGAGAAGAGATGGTGAGAAAGGGGAGAAGAAAGAAAGAAAAAACAAACAAAACACCTGGATCACCTGTATGGAGAAAAAAAACAGAAGAGAAAACAAACAAACAAAAAAGAGCAACATAATAAATACAGCACCATCACAATAAACTAGCTAGCAGTAGATAACAGTAGATACTAAATATTAAATGTTATTGTGCAGCACGCAAGATAGACAGCACACAATGTGCTTTGAGGTAGCAGCCAAGAAAGGTGTAGTTTGTGTCTGTGAACACCCGTGTGTACACCTGTGTGTACACCTGTGTGGATAAGCATGCTTGTATTCCAAAGGTTTCTCCATGTAACGGTCTGCTAGGGAGTGAGGGGAGCCATAGCCCCGTCCCCCAGGGCATGAAGCAGGTATGGAGGAGATCCAGGCCCCAGACATCCAGAGGCCCCAGTGTACGAGGACCCAAGGAGGACCACCAAAGGGGGGCAACCGTGCCACCCTCCTGGGAAGAGCTGAGTAGAGCCCCAAACGAGAGGTCACCCAGCAGCCACGGAGCAGAGGCCAGGGGGGGTTGCAGTGGCGTGCCCGTGGGCTCTGCCGGCAGCCAGCTGCGCCAGAGAGGACCGAGCTTCAGGCCCAGAGGCCTGAGGGCACCCCACCCAGCCGGGCCACAGGCGCCAGGCCCCGCCAATCGGCCACCAGGAGTGAGCCGGTACATACATGAGCGCCCAGCCCCAGTCGACAAGAACCACCAGCACACCAACGTCTGAGGGCATCAGCCACCGGCAGGGAGTGTGGTAAGGGGAGATGGGCCTCCGTACTTTGGAGGGCCTGAGATGTTCCCAGAGAGGTGGAGTCTAAGACCCAACCTGACATATAGACACAGACGAACAGGCGCACGCAGACTCAAACGTGCATTCCCACCCCCATATACACAAACAAATACTCTGCACTTACCCAACGTGTAGACAGACACAAATAGACACTGCACAGACAATCACACTCCCCAAACATACTCTATATCCCAGGTCCAGGTACCCCCGCCCCCAGAGGGGCAAGCTGCACCTAGACCCAGGAGGTGTAACCCTTCTCTCTGGGGTGGAGGCAAGCGGACCGCCTCCATTAAGAGTGATTCTGAATATAAACTTTGCCATTAATTTGGAAAAATGTACACTGTAAAATGTAATATTGTGTTTAATTAAAAATATTAAATAGGCTGAACTCAATTTTTATCAATTTGTTATTAGAACTCGATTTAAATACGTTACCAGTACTTTTTATGCAAAAACGCTGATAAACTCAATTTATTTGAGTTGTCTTAACTTAGAAAAACTAAGTAAGCTGGAAGTTTTGCTTCTCAGTGCGGAAGGATGAAAGATGTGTTTTGAAAATGCCACGTGACTACCGTCCTCCTCCCTCCCGGATCAGTCCGCATGTTCATGGCGCCAGCATTTGTTATGGAATAAGTTGAGCAAACCTGGAGATATTATTGTTGTCATTGCTGTGGATCTTTACTGACATGGTGAGTAAATGTTTACTCTTATTCAAACTGATTTTGTGGCTTCTCTTAGTTTAGCACCAGGGGCCCGTTCTTCGTACCTCGCTAAGTAAGTTAGCCGGATTTGAATGTTGACGATTTCGCGTGATCTTGGATCGTTCGGTTCTCCGAAGCTCATCTGGGACTTGCTGTCATAGCAACAGATCCGTAAGCGTAAACCTGCTCGGGAGCAGGTTTACTTTATGTAAACAGGATTAGATCGCGGCCACTCAGGTATGTCCGCTGCAGTTATATGAAAGCAACAGCGATATTTCGCCACTGTTTTACCATAAATAAATATTATCAATGTAACTAAATATAATGCAGCATTCTTTTATTGATTTCATACAGATACATACATGTCATTTCCGAAAAAAAGGGAAATGTACTATTAATCATTCTATGTCATGTAGTAGATTATGTCAGATGTAATTCATATTTTAGAGTAGTAATAGTAAATGACTTCGTGTAATCAAGATGAGAGACCACGGCTATAAAAGCGAAGGTGGATTTGGGAAGTCTGTCGCAGCCATGTCCTGTCCGTTTGTACGCGAGCAACCCATTGCGGAAGGTGCAAGATTGATAAGAAGGGTTTTCAGAATTCAGCGTATATTGCGGGATAGACAGGATCCTTTAGCTCAGAGCGACAGTGTGCTCATAGAGGGATATCGATATTCCCGTGAGGGTATTATTTTCTTTCTTTCTCTCTCTCTCTCTCTCTCTCTAGATATATAGATATATATATATTTCCCAACTTACTGTGCATGCTTCAGTCACCCCTTGCATGGGAACAAGTAAAAGTGATGGAGTGTTATGTAAAACTACACACAAAAAACCCCACAATGTCAATAAATGTCACAGTACAAAAAGCCGGGGTGTGGCGAGGGGGTGCAGGACCACCACCTGTCTTTATTTGCTCTGCCCTTTTCTTGGTTGCTGTTATGAACAAACAAACAGATTATTGCAGGGTCTCTTTTCAAGAGACTAAAAGCAATATAAGTGATAAATATTACCATTCTGTAGAATATTCTTATATTTCACTTTTACTTGTTCCCATGTTCTAGTGGGTCCTGTTGTGGCTCTAATGTGACAGAGGATATGGTGTAATATAATATAATGTGGTATAATATAATATCACATGATATAATGTAATATAATAAATTATTTACGACTTTAATTTGTCAGCAACTTTCTGCCATTCCTCTCTCCTTGCTTTTGCAGCCTTTGCAGTGTTCCCTTGCGTTTTAATTAGACTCTGAAACTCCTGATATCCCTCAATCAAGAGTTCTTGGTCTGCTGCCGTAAAATACTGAGCGCGCTCCTTTGACATCTTCGCCGACCAATCACAGGGTTGCCGATCAATGTTTCTACTATCGATGCGTAGCCCCTTTTAAGCCACCCAGTGATCTCAGATTACTTCATCCAGCTATACTAATCGTCAACAACAGGTGTGTTCGGAGAACCGGATTAGCGAGCTCAAGGTTAGCGCGATGATTTGATCTTGGATGTGTCATTTGATCTTGGATGTAGTAAGCGAGGTACGAAGAACGGGCCCCAGGTTTCTAATCTTGCTAGCTAGTTAGTGTTAGCCTAGCGTTGCTGCTGCCGCTGGGGCTCATATTACTTAAAAATTAACACCACAGCCTTTAAAAACCTTACATAAAACTATGTCTGTGAAATTTTCTGTTGATTGTTTGAAATAAAAAAGTGAGATAAGAGCCCAGACAAAATTCTTCAGGAGGTGCAGCCGTTAGGGGTAGGGTGGGGTGTGGGGGATATTTTCAATCCATAGCCATAACTAACTAACTAACTAACTAACTATATATATCATGTTTAACCTGAGTAGTAAAAGACCGCAGGGGGGTTGAAAACAATATGCCAGGAGTTGGCTGTGCTCGCGGACTCTATCAGGCCTTGACCTCCAGGTCAGCTATCGCGCTGGTGGATAACAGAGCTCTCCGAAAACGTGGAAGCACTTCTGCAAATATGTGATATTTTGATAAATTAAGTAGATATTTGAGCATTACACAGCTCATTGCAAGCTCATTGCATCGCCAACCCACATCCACTGCCACTGTACTTAAGGGAAGTTAAAGACTTTCTTCTGCACCTACATTTGGATCACCTCGATCCATGACAGTCATTCAGGCAGTAACGCCTGGACTGGAAACAAGCCATCCTTAAAATATTACAACATTCCAGCTCATGTGTTGGAATGCAAAACAAATGTGTTGTTTAAATTAGAGACTGCACTTGTGACAGAACAACAAATATTTTATTTTGATTATATAAGTAATGTAAGTACAAAACAAACTTGTGGTAGGCCTAAACTTATTTTCAGAATAATTACATCTGAGACTTTGTTTCATTGTAAGATTATAACAGTGATGGCAATATAATTGTTTGTTGTTCAGCAGAACAGTGTCCAGTATGTTGGCTGTTATACTTTAGTGTGTTTGAAAATAAAAGTTGGGCTGATTTTAACATCATTACAAAAAGTGTTGTTAATTATTTTTAGTCATAATCAGGTTACCACAAATTGTTTTTTCATTTAGTTGAACTTGAAATGTTTGTCAGTAGGTAAACAATTAGTATTGTGCAGTCAGAAATATCAAGTTATTCTTAATACTGCAGACTTGCAATGTATAAGGTGTCCTAACAGTCATCTTAAGTAAGCTTTACTTAGTTTTTTTGAGGCAACGAGTTTCCTCAATTTTTTTGAGTTCTGGGAACTAACACGGCTGTACAGTGTACTCAAAATGAGTAAGTTGCCCTAACTTGGTCATCTTATGTAAACTTGATCCAATTTTTTTGAGTTCTGGGAACAAATGAGCTTGTACAGAGTACTCAAAATAAATAAGTTGTCCTAACTTAGTCATTTTTAGCTAAGCTTTACTCAATTTTTTT
Source organism: Pelmatolapia mariae (assembly GCF_036321145.2). Lineage (NCBI taxonomy): Eukaryota > Metazoa > Chordata > Actinopteri > Cichliformes > Cichlidae > Pelmatolapia > Pelmatolapia mariae. The sequence goes on from NC_086241.1 coordinate 40,779,007, forward strand.
GAGGCAACGAGTTTCCTCAATTTTTTTGAGTTCTGGGAACTAATTAGATTTTACAGTGTAGGACCTGATTCAGAATACGAAATGTGGGGGGAATCAGTGACAATGAATCATGTAATGGCGACAGTGAGAGAGTAATAGTGTCTCTATTGAACAAGACATTTATGTAAACTATTCAGCAATTGTATGATGTTTTTGTTCATACAAAAACTGCAAAATATACTCAGCATCCGATTTATTAGGTACAGTTATTAAACTGTTTGTTAATGCAAACTTCTAATCAGCCAATCATGGCAGCTACTTAATGGGTTTAGACACGTAGACACAGTCAAAACAACCTGCTGAAATTCAAATCAAGCATCAGAATGAAGAAGCGATTACTTTGGATATAGCATAGTTATTGATGCCAGACAAGGTAGTTGGACTATTTCAGAAACTGTTGACCAAATTCTGATTTTTCCACATAACATGGGCTAACCAAAATAAAAGAATGGAAAAAAGTTGCCTGAAGTGATGATTTTGGATGATAGGCTGGTGGCAGTGGTATAATGGTGTGGAGAATATTTCCTTGGTCCACTTTTTGCCCCTTCACACCAACCGAGCATTGTTTAACTGCCACAGCCTAATTTGATGCATGTTCAGTCTTCCATGTAAGAAAAACCAGAAAGTTGATTTCACCAGAAGAATTAACGCACTTCTGAGTGCAAAATGGTGACTAGTCTGAGACAAGTGTAGACTGATTATGCCATTTTTAATGCAATGGATAAATTACACAGACAAATCATTTAAAGTTATGCTCTTCTCTATACTGTTTGCCATAATAATAGTACATTGATGTAGCATACCTACCTAATGAACTGTTGGCACATAGTTTCTTATCGTAGCAAGAGAAGCCTTCTTTAGCTCTCCAGCCATAATTTCGACCTTTCTCGATTATATCGATTTCCTCGAACTTGTTCTGGCCTACATCCCCACAGAAGATACGCCCTTTGCCGTCTTTGGTCCATGGCTCACCCCGGTCCACCGAACACCTCCACATATTGCGAACACCGTAAGCATAAACCTCCGGGCGTGCTCCCTGTTCATGTATAAACGGGTTATCTGGAGGAATTCTGTACAATGGACCTCTCTGGTTGTCATCCACATCAATTCGAAGCACTTTACCCAAGAGAGCTGACCTACAACGTAAAAAATGTTGATCTTTTACTACATATTGATTGTCAGTGTTTCCACAGTTTTTAAACAGCAATACCATCAGTACTTTCATCCTCTCCTCTGTTTAACAGACACACAACAATTCAAACTGTATATTTTTGTATAGTTGTCATATTTATCTTTAAAACATTGTAATAAAAAATTGAAGATTTTTACTGTTTTTGCAATTTCTTACTGAACACGAACTGAACATAATTTTCACCAGATTGTAATGAAGGTTATAATGTCATAACAACATGCCTGTGAAGAAAGCACATGGCAGATTTTTTCATCTAAAATGTCAAGAAACATACAAGATTATACATTCAAATTAGCTTTTTTACATTTTAATGTATAAATGTTTTACATTTTTCATTTTTGGATGTCTAATTATGAGCTCCTTACCTGTTCTGAGCATTCCCATATTTCCCAAATGGGTCTCCTGCCATTCCACCATCACCTGTGAAAATATACAAGTACCCATCATCTGCAAATAGCAGCTGCCCTCCATTATGGTTGGATGCCGGTTCATCAATCTCCAGAATAACTCTAAAGGAACATGTTGATACAAGAAATAAGGAATAGATTGGGTGTTAAAACAAATTTACACAAAAAACACAAAAGAATTGGTACAAACCATTTGTTTCTCTCTGATAATGGTCAATATGACAAAAAGTATAAAACTGCAAAACAGTTCAGGTTTTAGAAAAAGGTAGTGCTTTTTGCTAACCAAGTACAACAGTTCATACCTACCGCTCAGAGGTGTGGTCCACCTCATTCATGTCATTGGCTGATACGTGGAACTCACTGATTCTGATTCTCTCATCAAAACCCACCTCCACTGAGTAATACACATACAGCTTCCCATTGTACTTGTATTTGGGGTGAAAGGCAAGTCCGAGAAAGCCTCTCTCATCACCTTCCCACGATGATGTTAGCACTGCCTGGGTAATGTTCAAAAATGGTCTCTCCAGCTTGGACCGATCTGGAAGATAGGTCCACACCAGGCCGACCTGTTCTGCCACAAAGAATCTATGTGTGCCATCATTGGCATGCACCATAGCTAATGGATTCCGGAGACCATTGGCCACTTCTTCCAGGCACAGCTGCAGACAGCCATCTGAGTTCACCTGAATGCCACCCAGGTTCTGGGTGAGTTGCTGGTTGTTAAGCAGATATGGATAACAGTAGTCCTTGTCTTGTAACTCCAGGTAATGGCAGAGACTGGTCTGATTTTCTCTGAAGTTTGCTATATATGGGTCACCAGACAAGAAAGGAATGGTGAAAGAACACTTATTCCAAAACTGAAAGCAGTACTCAGAACAGAGGCCTGGGATGGTCCTGACCGGGGTGTTTGGATCCTCAGCATCAAAGAGGTGAGCCGCATAGGGAGAACACTCCTGAGATCAGACAGATGGAGGAGAGGCAAAAAAGGAGGAAAAGAAGAGACAAGCAACACACGAAGAGACATGCAACAAGAAGGAACAGTTAGTGCCACTTATAGCATGTAAAGTGGTCTTTAAACCTGCATTAGTTGTTTTTGTTACATGGATTACAATATGAATAAGTTACAAATACAGCGGACATAGGACTGAAGTTGATATGACAAGAGTGATTTTAAATAAACTGCTTATTGCTGCAGTTTAACATCTGTCAAATGTAGAGGCTTTGCATTCACATTATGTATCCTTTATATAAATCTTAGTCCAGTACTCTCAGGAAACTGTCAACCCTTTACCTACTTGTTCTTCCATTACACAGAAAAAAAAGTCTGTAACTCTCTTTGCCCATTGTTTCTTGCTGAGCAAAGTCTTATATAAAAGCCTCTCTTGTAAAATATTATTAGTGATGTCAGTGAACTAAACCAGTAAAGTTGTGGGCCATAACACAAAATATTGTTGAGCTTAAAAACCTAAAATGGTGACACCAGCAATATTTCTTAATGTTAAGAAAGTTCATTCAGCCCTTATGACTAAAGGAGATATATAGAAGAGATATATAACTTTAGTCTTGACCCATATTGATCCGTATATATAGAATGATATGTCACGGTCAGGTGTGCTAAATTTTGCATAGAACTAGGGTTCTCCCTGTGCACTTTAACCACCTTGTATTCGGACAATTGAATAGATGATGGTAAATGAATATTAATGTTAAGAATGAATAATAATGTACTTCATTAATACATACTTGCAAAGCAAGATTACTGCAGGTTATTATATTGAGATATGCCTGTAGATGATAAGGAGCATAATTCCATCTATTTCCTATAGCCTGCATTACCAGTAATGACAGAACATAAATAAAGCACTAGATTTTCAGACAAATCTTTCATAGCCTTTACTGTATATCAGTGTACAGCTTTCAAAGTCGTCATGACATTTTTTAACTAAAGACACTGTACTGCTTTGTTGTTTTGCTTCTGTTGCTTATTTCACAGCAGTTGTTTTGTTTGGCCAGTGTAATGGTAGGTCCTGGACTCAGCCAACCGACCTTTGTCCATGTGTTCCTACCTGGCAGAGCAAGTCAAAGACGAACCCGGCACAGCTGGCATATCCACTGTAGTCAAAATTATCCATAATCTGGTAGTATTTAGACATCAGCTCCTGGTCCTTCTGATAATCACAGCAGCCAAATTCCTTGTACATTATACAAAATTCCAGCTCCTTCTGCGGTCGGAAGGGCGGTTTAAAATCCAAACACTGCGGGTGTAACATCACAGGTGCAAAACACAGTGTCAAAAACGACAGAGTAGACGAGAGCCACAGATGGCTGGTGATTTTTCCACAACACCGCTGCATTACGGCTCACACTGCATGACATGGGAGGACAGATTTTTCGAAAGAGGCTTCCCGTGTGGACTTTGATCATTTGCATTGCTCAACGCTGTGACGTGGTGAAGCGCAGGTCTGCATTTATTTTTTTATGTTTGCTCGAGTTTTAGCAAACATAGTTTTAAGCAGTTTGAAATTACAAAGAAATGTCAAAATTCAGTCATTTTAGTAAGTACTGCATCAGTTATGCACAACAATTTTTTCAGTACTGACGAAGCAGTCAGTCCTCCGAACTTTGCGACTGACATTATTTCATTTCGTACATCAGAATAACTAACCCATTTATTTCCAGAGGGGGGCTGAGAAAAAATCTTATGCTTCCGAAAGTAGGAAACAGAAAAATTATGACACGCAAACATGTTTTAAGTAGTTTGAATGAGGAGTTATAAATTACACTGAAACTGTAAAAAATAAACTCCTGTTAGCGAGAGGAGAAGATTCAGTTAACCTTCTTGTTGCCTTCGGTTGAAAAACTAAGCCAAGCTGTTTAATAGCAGAGAAAACGCCTTAAATTTTACTTTATCACCTTGAAACCCTATGTTCTGTTCCAGTTAAAACCAACATTAGATAAATCGAAATATCGCCTTTCTCCATATTTCCATTTAAGCTGTAAAACGCTTGTGTACAAAGATTGTCGTCGGCTCACTCTGAGCTAAACTCACAGTCTGTCACGGACCCTGCTCTGGAGGACTCGGGGGTCCGTGAGCAGGATGGATTATTATTATTATTATTATTATTGTTATTATTATTATTATTATTGGTATTGTTGTTGTTATTTGGGGATGTGTGTTTTTCTGCACTATGCTGTGTTGTTCGGTGTTCCACTCATTATTTGTAGAGGCAGGGTGTGGGTGTATACATGTGTGGCTGGAGGATGGAGAACAGCCACATGCAGGCCTGATGGGTGTGGCCCTGCAGGCGGACTGGCCACACCTGAAGTTCCTGCCACACACCTGTTGGTGATCAGGGCTCGTCGGGGGAGCTACTTAGGAGAGTGTTGGAGCTCCCACCGGCGTGGGATCATTGAGTTGTCATCCCAAGTTAGTGTGTGTCAGCTTACGACGGTACAGTTCGTGTATGCCTGCCGGGGTTGGTGTTGATGGCTGTTTCTTTATGGTTTTCCCCCCAGGTGGAAGAGTGGACCTGAACGGCAGCACGCACGGGGCGTGCGAGAACACAACAGCGGGGAGCACGAGCACTGACGTCGGAGGGGAGCGCACACACACGGGAGACAAGGGAGCTACGGGGATTTATTGTATTTACAGCATTCACTGTAAATAAAGAGCACTGTTTGCATCGCAGAGACTGCGTTTTGGGTCCTCCTTTCCCCACATCCCCACGGTCTGCCTGGCGGACCGTGACACAGTCAGTGAGTCAGTCAGGCAGACTAAACACATGCAAACATAAACACACTGTTGATTGATCTTTGACTGAAATTTTGTTTATTACATTATGTTCCACCAGTTTTCTAATTTTGGCCACAATACTTTCTCAGGAATTTAACAATTTTGTATTTTAAGGCCGAACATATTTTCCGTTACAGCTTTGTTCCAATACTGCCAGATCATATTTTCAATGTTCAAACACACATCGGGATGTTGGCAGATGCTAAGTTTCCAAAAAGCAGATTTAGGGCAACATGAAGAAGCAGCAAGAGGAATAAGGATACAAATAGTTTCGTGATCACTCAGTGATGACGGTGTCTGCAGCTACATTACTCAGATGTTTACTGACCAGTTTGATAGTGATTTTCTTCCGATCTGGGTGTGTGTCCCTCTTAAATTAAATCTGCTCATAAACATTTTTAGATATAGACTCTAAGAATCAGAATTTCTAAAAGACCACCTGTCAAGACAATTATTTACAATATTAAAGTCCCCACCAAAAACAATGTGAGAATTGGGAAATTTAGTTAACCAGTGAAGTACTCGCTCCCCTAACCTGTCAATGAAACCATTATTTTCAGGTTAGGAACTGAAGCCATAAACATTTACAACAATAAAAGTCACATTTGCAATATCAAGCACTAATAGAAAATAATGACCAACTTTGCCACATTCAGAGATCAGGATTTTTCCATTAAAATGATTTTTAAGAATGAAAACAACTGCTAAGAAATAACTCAGAGCCCCACTGCACCCTGGTTCATCCTTTTTGGGCCTAGGCAATGCACAGTATCCACAACGTAGCTCATCTTTGGCCTCTGGCAGACCAGCTTGATCTGTTTGAATGACTTCTGTCCTTATGTCCTCTCTGTCCTTTTCCTCTCAGCCATAAAAACTTTCCAGGTGAGAGAGCCATTTTTCGTGTGACTCGCTGGTTTCCTGATATTTTGCAAGTGGTGTGTCAAAGTGGTCGACTCTCTCCTTCATGGTTTTAATGTCAGCACAGATAAACTCAAAAATGTTGTTGGTGTCTCCTCAACCTTTCTCCATTTGACTGTTGGGGATTCAGATGGTGTAAGAGGAAGAAGGGGAAAATCCTCTTCTGTTATAGATGCAGCAGTTGTTAGTCTGAGCCGAGGTAGTTGTGCAATGTTTCCCTTGATGGTACTCGAGGGCACTCTTATCTGCAGTTTGCTAGTGAAGTTTGCTTGCTAGTGGAATTATCAGTTATTAGCACCTTATGAGCTTCCATCTTTCTTTTCTCAGAGCTTTTCATATTCTATTAATGTTGCAAGTAAAAAAAGAGTAGAACAAAGTTAGCAAATAAGGCTCTAATTGCCCTATAGCAAACAGAAATACCAGTCATTTATATAGACCAGCTTATATATGACCAGCTTCTTTATATAGTATACTCATAGGTAAATCAACATGAAAGTACTGAGGAAGACTCTAGTGGGATTTACAGTGTGATGTACTGATGTCCCTCACAGTGACGTTGTGAGTTGAAAAGCAGAATGTGTGAATCTGTGACTTGAGAGAGCGCAGCTGAGCACTGGTGGCACTAATGAGAGGTCGTTATCACAGAGTTATGGTTGTAAGTAGTAAAATAAATAAAACACATACAAATAAAATTTGAATTACACATTTGAAACTTTCAGTATATTTATGCAAATATCAAATCTACAAATTTTTGAATATTTTTCCTGTAACTTAAAATTTCAAACTACAAGTCAAAATGTCACGGCAGAGGCTGGAATAGACGGACTCAGCAGCTGAACTCACACGGAGGCACAGGTTAGCAGGATTAACACAACTTTATTGTACAAACCATGAAACTGCAAGGACAATTAGACGTGAACTATGAACTGAGAATTATTACGTCTGTGAGGGTAATGTAAAGCAATAACTAGAAACAAAACACAATTGCATTACCAAGACAACTAGACCATGAACTATGAACAAGGATTTCCTAAGTCTGTGAGTTTAACGTGAAGCTATGATTAGAAACAAACATAATTAGACTGAAATAATTCACTAGAAAGGCTAAAGCTCAGGGGCATGAAGGAAAGGCACGGGCTTCAGGGAATGCAACTGGGAGTCTCAATACACTGCAAATAGAGGAGAGTGGATTTAGTGGCTGAGTCCATACGATCCAGAGGAACTATAATCAAAGCAACAGGGGAGGTAGGAGGTCCGGGTGAGGTGGCTGGGTTCTGAGAGCGGGGGAATCCGTGGAATGCAATGACGGCGGCTGGAGGTCAGGCAGGTGAGGTGAGCAGATCAGTGCTGCCAAGCATAAGCCAGCGACAGCAGAAAAGGTGAGTATTGTCTGGGATGTAGCGTGGAAGTCGGCTGAGCGGCTGCAGAGAAAAACACAAAGTGAGTTTCTTTCTATAACAATCTCTTTTTAAGCAAGCGCTGTGACAGCCAGCACTAACTGTGGTTAACAGAACACTTGGTGAAGAGCAGTGGTGAGTGCTGATCTTAAATGCTGGCAGCTCAATTGCCTGCAGGTGTGGAGACACACCTACACCAACAAAATAAAAAGCCTATACCAACCAAACCATAACCATAATAAAATAACAAACTGAAAGTAAGTTACCATAAGTACCATTTAAAAAAGTGAAGTGAAAAATACTCCTTCAACCTTAATTACCTGAAGCTCTAACATCTAATTAAACAAACATTTATAGCTCTAAAACGCTTTAAATCTTTACTAGAAAGTTAAGCCTGCCAGGTGAGCAGGCAGGCAGCATGGACACCCAAGTTTGTGAATGCGAAAGCCAGAGAACGAGGTGACGCAGGATTTTGAAATTCATACCAAAGTGAGACAGGTAAGTGAGGAAAGGTATGCTGTAGCAATGCCAGACACAGCATTGATACAGCATAGGGGTTTGTTGTGGCGGGTGCTGGCCCCGGGTTGGGTCGCTGGCCACCACTGAGTGGTGTTGCACTGGGTGCGGTCGACACAGGTCCCAGGTCCCTGCGCTGGGGAGTGGCAAGTGTGCGCATACACAGCAAAATTGTATATTTGTTTGTGTACCTCCCTCTGTTTTGTCTTTTTGGTGCTGTATATGATTTGAGTCTGCTTTGTTACAGAGGCAGGAGTTAGAGACCCAGTGTGTCCGTTTGACTTTTTACCCCCCTTTTCTTATCTTTTATCTAGCTTGTACCCCCTGTCCGCTCCAGCATAACAGCCACAAGACTCCACTATGGTGCTCCGCTTAGGTAAGCAAATATGTTTGGCACAACAAAACATTCAGACCATAATTCTGTTTGCTGGACAGGACAGGTTTAAAAAAAAAAAAAAAAAGAAAGAAAAAAGAATAATTCATACCATTTGGATCGATGAATTAATCCATTAAAAATACACAGGAGCAGGCACCGATGTGTGGAAGCCGCCATGTTCCCCTGCACTTTTGAATACAGTGGACACCATGGACACCACTGTTTTAGCTAATCTCATTTTATGTATGTGGCTCACATGCATACATTTTATGCGACGACTGCATACATATTAGTATTGTCACAGTTACTTATTGTCAGCAGATTAGACCCTCCCGTTTCTGGACAGCTGACAATGACTCAGCTAAACAACTGCATGAATTGTTTTGTAATTATTTTTACTGGTCCATTAGAGAAATTTACTGTTGCTCTTTTTCTTTAGGTCCTAGCACACACGTGGAGATGTTGATGTTTGTTTGAAAAACGTAAGAGAAAGACAGCAAGTAATTTAATTTTCACATTCAGTCTAAAGAAAAATATGGGACAGTTTGTCAGTTGAGAGTGCCACTATTAACCTCACTGACATAAAACAATGAATAACTGAGGATGAATTCTGTCACGGCCAGGAGGATCAGCCAGACGCTGATCAGCCGTCTCTAGCTTTTTCTCTCCTCTCTGTCACCGAGGCGGAACTCATTGTGGGTTCACGCCCTCAGAAAGAGGAAACACCTGAACCTCATCAAGGTGATCAGCATTTAAGCTGGGAGGTGACTGCTGTTCTTCGCTGGATTGTTGTCTGCCACGCGTTAGTGAAAGTCAAGTGTTTTCTTTGAGCTTTGTACTTACCCACGTCTCCCTGTCTACAGACCTCCTGGATTCTTCCCCGTGTGATTCCCGAGTGGTGAGTGTTGGAGAGGGAGCCTGCTGTCATGTGTGTGGATTGTTTGGAGAGCGTGTGCCTTCCCCCTGGATTTCCCTGGAGCCCCGTCCCTCACCTCGTTGTACATAGCACTTCCCCTGCACCGTTTTGTATATACACCTGGTGGACTTGTAATAAAATTCTTGTGTGCATCTGATCCTGGAGTCCTCTACGTCAAACCTTAACAGAATTAATTTATGGATGCAGGTAAAAGATATGTAATCCCCTGATGTTTACTTGGTTCATAGTTTGACTGACTTTGTAATCTGTCCCTCATACAAAAATAAATGTGGTATTTAAATTTAAACCATTAACCTATGGGCATTCCTTAGCTCCATGTTAAAACAGTTTAGTATTATACACAGCATCGTTATAATCAAAGAAACTATCAGTACACAATAGCTGTATGGGCACTACCTGACTACAGTTTAATATTGTTTGATTAAATAATTATTTATAATAGAAAGGACATCAGTCATCATAAAGAACAGTACAGGTGACCAGTTGCAATAAATAAGCATTCTGACAATATGTCAAATGACTAATATCTGAGCTGTCATACAGTGAAAAGCAGGGGTCATCCTGGACAGGTTGCCACACAAGGTAACACAGAGAGAGTTAGACTTCTCTAACATGCTTAGGGGCTGGCCTTGCACAGAATAAATATAACTGAGCCTGTAATTTTTGCTAATTGTTAAACCCATTGTGTAGAATATATATATACTGGAGGTGCTGGGTATACAAGTCTGGCCTAAGTCTTCGGTCAGAAAGACTGCAGCAGTCCAGGAGTTTAGTTCACTGTCTTTAATTAAGCTTCACAGAAGAACTGGTTACAGCAGGCTGCCAGGATAAATCCAACTGTGCTGCAGCCAGATATGAACTTATAACTAGCAGATGCAGTATAGGTGACTATAAGCATGGTTGTCTGGAAACAGAAACAGGTAATACTATAATTAGCAGGGTCTAAAATAACTAAGCAACAATCAGAACATATCATCTACTCAGTCACAGCAATATTTTACAATGTCCACAAGGGGTCACCGTAAGACCACAAGTTGGCTAAATAGCACATATATTCCCAGTTGCTAGTACTAAGGCAAGAATGTGGCAAGCTAACAACAGCTTAACTAAGCAATAAACAACAGAAAAATCTTTTAACCGCTGGATGTAATCGTTGGAGGAGATTCTGGCCACTGTTATGAACTTAGTGCAAATTAACTAAATAATTAAATAAACCTACTAACGTGATATCAGTGTACCGAGGCATAACTTTAGCTTGAAACATGCACAAACAACTATGACTATTATCGTACCAGTTAACAAAGGTCAACTTACAGATTCATTAACGCACACGGAATCACACAAACTACGTTACAACTGCCATGCTCTGTCGCTGCGCCTTTCGTCTCTCACTCCCACTCTCCCTCTGCGTGATGCGCACATGATCAATGATGCGCTCATTTGGGTGCGCTTGATTCTTGCCTCTAGCCCTCTTAAGGCCGAGTCAGCAGGGAATTTGCACACATTGAGCAAAGTAACATTGTCAAATTTTTGGTTTTATCCTAAAAAATGTGCATTTATTGGAATACCACTTTAAATTACCACAACAGACACTTTAGATTCGCTAATCTATTCCACCTGAACAGGAAAGGAGCCCTTCCCGACCCAGCAGCAACAGGTGATGCCACAGCAAAAGGCCTCTAAGTGGACAACCAAGTTAGATTAAGCAGATAAAACATCCACAAATTCTGTGCAATGGGAACAACATACATACCATGTCAATGCACCTGTTCACAAGCAGCGAGCGACAACAGATGCCAGGAAATTTGCAACACGTTCGCCCCGGGAGTGAGAACGGGCTGGAAATTTGACCGTCAGTGAACATAGAGAGGGAGGTGACAGAGCCTCCTTAAATACACAGCGCCCCTGCTGGCACTAGGTCAGCATATTCAAAACGGGCATGTTACTCATTGAGAGCAGGCTTAAACCATCCTGCTACACTATCATGTCAATATGGTGAAAAAATCAGAGGAATTCTTCCTGCACCTTGTTGAATTTATACTATAAATTTTAAAAAGTCAGTTCAGAAGGAAAAAGGGGTCTAGCCTGCTACTAATGAAGTGGCCAGTGTGGCAGTAATTCCTTGTTTATAAAAGCCAAAAATAAAATACATGATTTCAGCATTGTATAATCTTATATAGCTTTGGGAGGGAAACAGCTTTGTTGCGCTATCTGCTTATTTCGGATGACCCCGCAAAAGTCTGCTGACAGTCCAAGGAAGTTTTTGGACACTTGCCCACAAATAAAATACAGAATTACCAAAGTGAAAAGAAAAGTGCTATACTGCGTTATTGAAGCTCATATGATCAGGGTTAAGAAATTGTTTCATGTTCTTGTTTTTAATTCAAGATTAATGAAAACGACTCCTCTGGCAGTAAAGCGACGATTACGTGGCTCTGGCGCTGAGTCCCCTGCTATCCTCTCCTTGCCGAACACACGTTCTTCCCTATTATCAAGATCTGCTGTGTGTGTGTGTGTGTGTGTGTGTGTGTGTGTGTACGGGTTCGTACTATCCTGGTGGGGACCAAAATCTGACTTTTACTATCCTGGTGGGGACTTTCTGCACCGTGGGGACCAAAATCCAGGTCCCCTCGGGGTTGAAAGCAATTTTCACACTCAAAATGCGGTTTTACTGTCAGGGTTACAATTAGGTTATGGTTAGGTTTAGGGTAAGGGTTAGGGTTAGGCATTCATTTTTAATGGTTAGGGTTAGGGTAAGGGGCTAGGGAAAGCATTATGTCAATGGGATGTCCCCACGAGGATAGCAAACCAGACATGTGTGTGTGTGTGTGTGTGTGTGTGTGTGTGTGTGTAAGGGAATATTAGCGTGTATTTTGCCTCTGATAATGATGCCATTATGTATGGGCTAAGATGGTGCAAAATTGCACACAGGTTACCATGGCAACTTTATGAGACGTCGATCCAAGTTTTGAGCACGTTCAAACAAGGCGTGGCTTCTTCGAGTGAGTGAGCGAAAGATAGGTTATAGTAGAGAAGAGAGAGAGAGAGAGAGACGCGATGGATGCTGGAGCCGTCCTGCACTCGCTTGAAGCTTTGTTCGTTTACAGTCCGTTTATTGCGCCTTCGGTCTCAGTTTATTAACACCGTCCTTAAATCAACCAACAACATGGCTACGGTGGTCTTCTTCCGACGATTTTTTTTTAAATTTTTTGAGTTAATTTTTTCATAGCGACGCCGAACACAACGGTGATAGAAGAAGAAGATAGACTGAATTTGTTCTCCATACAAAGGCTTCGAAAGGCCCACATCTCAACATCATGATCTAGCACATGCCTAGGACTGCTCGTAGGTACTTTTGGACGGACGTGTGAATATGATGGTTTTCCTGGATATGGAGCCTGCTGTGTGCTGTAAGGATCAGAGCAAGGAAAAGGCTCGATGGACTCTGCTGAAAACAGCTCAGGACACATCCGTATAACCGGCGTTTGGAGAAAATGACTAACACAAAGGCATCGTTTGTTTGTGTGGACAGTGTAAGAAAACGACTGAGGTAAAAGGAGGAAAAGACTGAACAAATAAAGACTTCACAAGCGAATAGCGAGCTTTAGACTATTGACATGGCTGCACCTCAAACGTACAAGGCTAATGTGAACCAGTCCGCCTATTTAACAGATAGGAGGAAAACGTAACAGGTGAGGACCAAACGTATTTAGCTGATATTCAGTTTAATGATGTTTAATTAAAGATTTTGTTTCTAATAGCACAAGGGTACACTTACAACTGCTAACTAGCTTTGTAGTAAAGTAAACAGATTTTCTTTTAATATTCCAACACTACCTTAGAAGTTATGTCTTTTCCAAATCACTGTAGCTACGGGGGTATACTTTAAAAAAAGTTACCAATATGAAAAAAAAGAAGCAAAAAAATGACAGAGGGAAGCACAAACTCATCGACAGATATGCATTTCAATTTGAAATGTGTATTATGTGTATTTATTAATGCATTAAATAAAAACAGGCAACAGGTGGCTCCACTTTGAACTAGCAGCTTACAGTTTTGATCAAACAGTGAATCCCAGTTTGATTCTGTAGAAAGTTCTTTCTTACTTTATAAACTTTATAAACAAAGACAGGAAATGGAAAACATCTCAAACAAAATGATCTACAAAACCAAAACAAAACGGAGCAGGAGGCTTATCCAGATAAGCTTGTCGACAATTTCTTAATTAAAATGGTTACTATATACAAATATACATATACAAATGCATAGATGTGCATGCATGTATACAAATACATCTTTGAACCTACAGACAAATACTTTTTCATATCACCAACATAATGATATTCTCATTCTATACAATAGCACAGCTATATAGTCATAATGTGAATATCTAATCTCTTTCATTTTTATACACATAAAATATGTATTGCTTATATTTATCTTAAATTGTGCAATATTTTTACTTTAATTTCTTTGTCTGGGCTGTTCCACAAAGTCACTCCACAAACTGATATGCACATGTTTTTAAGAGCGTTGGCTGCACATGGCTGCTTTAAATTGCATTTTCTGCTCACGCCGTACCTTCCCTCTCTATTCTTAAATAAATTCTAAATATTACTTGGAAACATAGTATTTCTTGTTTTGTACATCACCTGTGTGGTTTTAAATTGTACTAAATTCATGAATTTCATAACTTGTGGTTTTAAAAAAGGTTTATTTGTGTGTTCACAATCCCAAACATTGTGTATTATCCTTATTGCTCTTTTTTGCATCGTGCATATTTTTTGTAAAGAAGTTGTTCTGTGTTGTGTAACAGCTAAAACAGATTCATGTAACAGGAAGGCTATAACTGCAAGAATATGTACTGATGATGCTTTCCTTCCTTGAGTCAATCTAAGAATCACTCAGTGAGGTCATAGTCCTTAAAGCTGGGCTTTATTTCATGCAGGTCACTGTGGAGTGTTATTGAAATGGCTTTTACGTAAAGACAGAAAGGCTCTATGACGCAGCAAGCATGGAGTGCTCACAGAGCTATTTACAAACAAAAAATGTCCAACAAAATGGACCATACCACTATTAAGCAGCCAGTTTAACAGTGGCGTGGTCCATGTGTTTTCCTTTCCCGTGTCGATGGTCTTGGAGACAGTGAGAATAAAGACCACGATTAAATGAGTTATCAGCAGCTACTTTAGCAATCATTAAACCAACATAGAGACTCTAATCTAAAACTGTGTCTGAAGCAAGGGATGTGGCTTTTTTTTCTTTTTCTTCCTTCATTAACAGAGTTGCCTTTGAGGACGGGCCTGCAGGATAGTGTGCCTTTTCCATCTTTTATGCCTTCATAGAAATAAACATGCACTCCATTTACACAAGGAATAGCACCAAAAGTACCCCTGCTTTCTGAGATCTCAGGCCCCTCTCAGTCTGACAACAGCATCGACAGAACTGATATGAATTCTTAGAACTGACTGCCATGGATATTAGTGGTGTAGTGACACATTCAGGCCTTTTACAACAGCTCACCCAGGGGATGAAACAAAAATACAATAACTCTTGTTAAACATGAATTTTTTTTATCAAATTAAACTATAGTGTTGCTAATTAGTTTTATTCACATTTCTTTAGATCAACAAATTATTTTATTAAATGTAATGTAAGGCCATGCGAAACCTTTCAAAGGCCTTCTTTGCACCTAAAGACAGAAGAGGTTTTTTTTGGTTTTTATTAATGTTATATACCCTGCCTTCCATTTCTCAGTTTTTTGTTTTACCAGGACTAGTGTAAAGTTTTTATATAATGCTTTAACAAAAAAAATTGTAATTATACAAATCAGTTTGAAAACCATCTGGTCCCACTTGTTTGCAGATTTTATACTTAACACCTAATTCCAATTTCTTCTTTGGCAATTTCTGCTACAGGTTTTCACAAATTGCTCTAAAGATTCAGTTTATTTCAACAGGCTCTGTAATAGTAATGTAGTTTTCTCGGGTCCCCTCCCCAATCAGACCAGGAGTGACATGTTTAGCCGCATGTTCTCCCTAAATTGCTGGCTGTCTGAGTGGTCTCCAAAAAACGATGTGGGCTTCATAGATAATTGGGAAACTTTCTGGAGGAAACCTGGTCTTGTTAGGAGACACGGCATCCATCCCACTTTGGATGGAGCAGCTCTCATTTCTAGAAATCTGGCCAAATTTATGAAACCCCCCAAAATATGACTATCCAGAGTGGGGACCAGGAAGCAGAGTTGCAGTCTTAGGCTGTGTCCCAATCCAGCGACCGCACGCTTCGGAGTACGCACAGTTCGCACACTACGTACGGGGCGTACTAGGAGGTACGAGAAGTGCGGAAGTGCAAGGCTTGTGAAATGGGACGGTCTAGCCTTCGTCAATTCAATTCAATTCAATTTTATTTATATAGCGCCAAATCACAACAAAAGTCGCCTCAAGGCGCTTTATATTGTACAGTAGATCGCACAATAATAAATACAGAGAAAAACCCAACAATCAGATGACCCCCTATGAGCAAGCGCTTTGGCGACAGTGGGAAGGAAAAACTCCCTTTTAACAGGAAGAAACCTCCGGCAGAACCAGGCTCAGGGAGGGGCGGGGCCATCTGCTGCGACCGGTTGGGGTGAAAGAAGGAAAACAGGATAAAGACATGCTGTGGAAGAGAGACAGAGATTAATAACAGATATGATTCGATGCAGAGAGGTCTATTAACACATAGTGAGTGAGAAGGTGAAAAGGAAAAACTCGATGCATCATGGGAATCCCCGGCAGCCTACATCTATTGCAGCATAACTAAGGGAGGATTCAGGGTCACCTGGTCCAGCCCTAACTATATGCTTTAGCAAAAAGGAAAGTTTTAAGCCTAATCTTGAAAGTAGAGATAGTGTCTGTCTCCCGAATCCAAACTGGAAGCTGGTTCCACAGAAGAGGGGCCTGAAAACTGAAGGCTCTCCCTCCCATTCTACTTTTAAATACCCTAGGGACAACAAGTAAGCCTGCAGAGCGAGAGCGAAGTGCTCTAATAGGGTGATATGGTACTACAAGGTCATTAAGATAAGATGGGGCCTGATTATTTAAGACCTTCCATGTGAGGAGCAGGATTTTTAATTCAATTCTGGATTTAACAGGAAGCCAATGAAGGGAAGCCAAAACAGGAGAAATATGCTCTCTCTTCCTAGTCCCTGTCAGTACTCTTGCTGCAGCATTTTGGATTAGCTGAAGACTTTTCAGCGAGTTTTTAGGACATCCTGATAATAGTGAATTACAGTAGTCCAGCCTGGAAGTAATAAATGCATGAACTAGTTTTTCAGCGTCACTCTGAGACAGGATATTTCTAATTTTAGAGATGTTGCGCAGATGGAAGAAAGCAGTCTTACATATTTGTTTAATATGTGCGTTGAAGGACATGTCCTGGTCAAAAATGACTCCAAGGTTCCTCACAGTGTTACTGGAGGCCAAGGTAATGCCATCCAGAGTAAGAATCTGGTTAGATACCATATTTCTAAGATGTTCAGGGCCGAGTACAATAACCTCAGTTTTATCTGAATTAAGAAGCAGAAAGTTAGCGGCCATCCAGGTTGTCGTCGCGCTGCTCAGGTTGCCTAGCAACCATGATACTAACCGCGAGAAATGTTTCATACATTGTTTGACAGAAATGAAGGAGAGAAAATGTTTTTTGGTTCATTCATTTTTTTTATGACATCACTTTGATTAGTTGAGTATCTGAGGCTGAGACCACAGGACTGTAAAACATGATTGTTGGGCTTAATTTCTGTACTGAACAGTCATTTTAAGATTAGTTAGTAAATAACAATTAGCTGATGTTGTTCATGAGACTAAAGTCATCTCACTTCAGCAATGTAAATATAATATGGCCAATATTATATTTATTGTCAGATTATTATTATATATATACATATATATATATATTACAGCAGTGAGCTTGAACTCTGTGACGAATAATGAGCTTCAATAAAGATTCAAGTTGCATTTATTCAAATTTCCTATCACCTTAAATCTTCACTCAAAGACAAGTATCTTTGACAGTGTATATATAGATGTATTATACATAAGAGACAAATATTGTTCGTTTAATATGTTGGCATTACTACATTTGGCTCAATGCTTACATATATGTGTAAAAAGAAAATGTACGAGCTGTGATAACTGTTTCTGATAGAATGAAGAGTAGACTGATATATTAAATATTCCTTTATTGGGTGAGAAAATCATACCATGTCATAACTGCTTTAAGTCATACAGAATAGATATCAGAGGCCTTAAACAGGCTGACTTTTGCTAAATGGGTCAAACTGGGCAGAAAGTAAACAAACACATAACATCCTTATAGAATATGATGTAACACTATAGATCAACTTAGCTCAGAATATATAAAGCATATAAACAATTACAGCAATATGATGCAACAAACACAGCAGTACTACTAATCCAAAATACTCAAAGCTTCATAGAACTGAAACAAACATTTATTTTTAGCTCCATTCTGCTGCTGATACATACTTTAGGTTTCTGAATATTAAACTTGTTGCTGCCTTTCATAGTGTGTAACCTGAAGGCCCTGAGTACTTTCTCCCACACTGAAAACACTGGAATGATAACATTATGTGAACATTACCTAATAAGACTGATTCAGGACAGACAATTAGTTATTTTAAACTTTCCTAGCAGTCCTTCACAAACAGGGAACAGTCTGTCTATTCTCTCCATCTGTCAGCTGCTGCTGGCTCTTCCTCCTCCTCTTCCTCACACACTGCTGAGTTTGTCCTGGTGGATCATCAGGGCTGCAAAGCCTCACAGATGATGTGCAGCAGTGGGTCCCTCAGTCTGTCCTCACTCTGGACACTTGCAGTTGTCACACATGGAAATCAAATGTGTGATGAGCTGCAGGATTCAAACACAAGTGTAACTTATAAATACATGTTCATACTTTTATTCCACAATCAGAGAGAAAGAAACAGAGAGAGAGTGCAGGACAGACAGACAGGTGACAGTCTCAGGTGTATACACTGCTACAAAACAGCACAAGAGAAGGAGGATTTAGTGTTTGTGTTATTACGAGTGCTAAACAAGAAGAGTTCCCAGATGGTACAGTGGACACATGTGTGACTCCTGTGATTAAAGCATCTTTCCGTTTGGCTCGACACCACCGAACAGAGGCAGCAATATAACATAGCTAACATTAACAGTGCAGTGAATCCTGCTTGTGCCGTGATATTCAGGACTGTAAACCGAGCAGCATCACTGACTTTCAGCTTGTTGTGTTTGAGGATATATGACTGACTTTAATTATCCATAAAATCATCACATTCTCTGTAAGATTAAGGTCGACTATTGAACGGTGTATATTTTAAAGTAAAGGCTTTAAAACCAAGTTAGTACAAACATCGCTAATGTCACATAACTTTGCCGACATGTGGCCAACAGTAATGTTTTAATGTTCTTCATTATTAAACATTCGCACATAAATAAGTGACAGAATATTCAGTACTTACTTTTGAAAGTTTACTCTTCGGCCGCTCCAGTTCAGCCGTCTGCCGTATTTTTTGGCAAAATCATCCATACCCACCGCCACGCTATGAATTGTGGGATATATGGGACCACGAAGTGTACACCGGACCACACTTCAAATTTGTGGAAATCGACGGCGCATTTGGAGAACACGGCTGTCGTCGCGACGCTGTGATGTAATAGGTATCAAAATGCGTACTCCGAAGCGTGCGGTCGCTGGATTGGAACACAGCCTTACACGCCTCTCTGCAGCTTCTCTCCTCCTGTCCCCCCCCCCAAAAAAAACCCCCATCTCCATAGAGACTGTGTCAGCTCCCAAACAGACAAAAAACAAACTAAAAACCAGCAAAAAATGCCTTAAACATAAAAAATCAAAAAGAAAGAACAATACAGTATCCACATCTGAACCAAAGAGTAACACAGTGAAATGTGGATTATTAAATATTAGGTCTCTCTCCTCCAAGTCTCTGTTAGTACTTGATTAATAATTGATCAACACATCGATTTACTCTGCCTTACAGAAACCTGGTTGCAGCAGGATGATTATGTTAGTTTAAATGAATCAACACCCCCGAGTCATTCTAACTACCAGAAACCTCGAAGCACAGGCCGAGGGGGCGGTGTGGCAGCAATTTTTCACACCAGCCTATTAATTAACCAAAGACCCAGACAGACTTTTAATTCATTTGAAAGCCTGATGCTTAGCCTTGTCCACCCCAGCTGTAAAACTCAGAAACCAGTCTTACTGTCGTCCACCTGGGCCTTACACAGAGTTTCTCTCTGATTTCTCAGACTTTTTATCTGATTTAGTGCTCAGCTCAGATAAAATAATTATTGTGGGTGATTTTAACATCCATGTAGATGCTAAAAATGACAGCCTCAACATGGCATTTAATCTGTTATTAGACTCAGTTGGCTTCTCTCAAAATGTAAAAGATCCCACCACTTTAATCACACTCTAGATCTTGTTTTAACATATGGCATAGAAACTGAACACAGGCCTTCAAGCTGGCAGTAGTTCGACCATTACTTAAAAAGCCATCTCGAGACCCATCAGTCTTAGCTAATTATCGACCAATCTCCAACCTTCCTCTTATTATAAAGATTCTTGAAAGAGTAGTTGTCAAACAGCTAACAGATCATCTGCAGAGGAATGGCTTATTTGAAGAGTTTCAGTCAGGTTTCAGAGCTCATCACAGCACAGAAACAGCTTTAGTGAAGGTTACAAATGATCTTCTTATGGCCTCTGACAGTGGACTCATCTCTGTGCTTGTCATGTGCTAGACCTTAGTGCAGCGTTCGATACTGTTGATCATAATATCCTATTAGCGTGATTAGAGCACGCTGTAGGTATTACAGGTACTGCTTCTAAATTCAGATCAAACTGAAGTTATTGTACTCAGCCCTGAAAATCTTAGAAATATGGTATCTAACCAGATTCTTACTCTGGATGGCATTACCTTGGCCTCCAGTAACACTGTGAGGAACCTTGGAGTCATTTTTGACCAGGACATGTCCTTCAGTGCACATATTAAACAAATATGTAAGACTGCTTTCTTCCATTTGTGCAACATCTCTAAAATTAGAAATATCCTGTCTCAGAGTGACGCTGAAAAACTAGTTCATGCATTTATTAGTTCCAGGCTGGACTACTGTAATTCTTTATTATCAGGATGTCCTAAAAACTCCCTGAAAAGCCTTCAGTTAATCCAAAATGCTGCAGCAAGAGTACTGACAGGGACTAGAAAGAGAGAGCAGATTTCTCCTGTATTGGCTTCCCTTCATTGGCTCCCTGTTAAATCCAGAATTCAAAATCCTGCTCCTCACATACAAGGTCTTAAATAATCAGGCCCCATCTTATCTTAATGACCTTGTAGTACCATATCACCCTATTAGAGCACTTTCCTCTCACACTGCAGGCTTACTTGTTGTTCCTAGAGTATTTAAAAGTAGAATGGGAGGCAGAGCCTTCAGTTTTCAGGCCCCTCTTCTGTGGAACCAGCTTCCAGTTTGGATTCAGGAGACAGACACTATCTCTACTTTTAAGATTAGGCTTCAAACTTTCCTTGTTGCTAAAGCATATAGTTAGGGCTGGACCAGGTGACCCTGAATCCTCCCTTAGTTATGCTGCAATAGGTGTAGACTGCTGGGGGACTCCCATGATGCATTGAGTGTTTCTTCTTCAGTCACTATGTGTTAATAGACCTCTCTGCATTGAATCGTACCTGCTATTGATCTCTGTCTCTCTTCCACAGCATGTCTTTATTCTGTCTTCCTTCTCTCTCCCCAACCGGTTGCAGCAGATGGCCCCGCCCCTCCCTGAGCCTGGTTCTGCCGGAGGTTTCTTCCTGTTAAAAGGGAGATTTTCCTTCCCACTGTTGCCAAAGTGCTTGCTCATAGGGGTCATATGATTATTGTTGGGTCTACCTTACAATATAAAGCGCCCTGAGGCGACTGTTAAGTATATGTTGACAGAAAAAGAGAAAATAATGAAACATAGCTGTGTGACTGAGGTTACTCACATAACCAAGTGCCTTAATATTAACATATTCTTAACCAAGAGGTTAAATGTTAACTCAGTAGCACAGTATTGCAATGATTAACACTGCTGTTTCATAACGGAAGAATCTGTGTTTTGTCTGTTTTACCTTTGAGGGTTCTTTTTGACACTCTCCAATGTTGTACAAGAATTTTTTGTTTGTAGGTACTAACGTGTGCCTCTCTGTGCCTGCCCTGAAATATGCCAGCGACCTGTTCAGGATGTACCCAGCCTCTTACCCAATGAAAGCTAGGACAGGCTCCACCTGCATCCTTACTTAGATAGGCTCTTAAGCAAGTGTTAATTGCTCTTAGCTGCTTGTACTACAACTGTCAAGTTGATGAAAAAAAAAAATGCATTACTACATATCTAAAACCTTAACAAAAGTATTACAAAGAGTACGACAGGTTCACCGTACTGCTCTCAGAAGTCAAAGTTTAATGCAAATCATATTTGGTCTAACTAATGAGAAGTAGCTAAGTTCCTTTACTGCACTTTATTTCACAGAATTCATCACTGGAGAAGTGAAAGGATGAGTACACGGACAGTTTTTCACATTTTTATTGAAATTCAGGTATTGTATCATTCTGGTATCAGTCGAAACAACACCCTGCCTTCTGAAATGCTTTTTTATGAACATTATTAGCTGTAAGAAGCAATGAAAACATTGTGTCCACAGTTTTTTGAACAATAATTTCTCCATCTTGTTCTTTAGGGTTATTTCCATGGTGACCAACCTCATGGCTACCACTACAGAGACCATAGTGCAAACCACAGGAAACCTGTCAGACCATAAAGACCAAAGAGGAGGTGAATTTGATCATACCCATCAGGAACTAAACCCGTCTGTGCTGAGTGCTGCTGAGAGTAACTCTGTTCTCCAGGGAATCATAGTGGCAGCTCAGGCACTGATACTGCTGTCTGTATTCCTTCTCTCCTGTCTTGGTAACTCAGTAGTTGTCATCGTTATCATCAAGCACAGGCAACTTCGAACAGTGACTAATGCTTTTATCATGTCGCTGTCGCTATCGGACTTCCTCACGGCTGTCTTGTGTCTGCCATTCTCTTTTGTTATGCTTTTCAGTAAGGATGGAGTCTGGATGTTTGGGGATCGTTTCTGTGTTGCCAATGGGTGTTTGAACACCTGCTTTGGTATCATCTCCACCCTGACAATGACTTTGATCTCCTTTGATAGGTACTATTCCATTGTCAGACAACCACAGGCTAAAATAGGCAGACAGAAAGCAGCCCAGTTATTGATTGCAGTGTGGCTAACTGCTGTCATATTCTCTCTGCCTTGGTATCTGGTAGTCCGAACACCTAAAGAAATCCATAAGCAAGGTTTTTACCACTGCATGTATGTGTTCCACTCTGGTACCTCACTCATGGGAACAGCTTATAGCATCTGTCTGATCATTGTATGTTATTTATTGCCTTTTTGCCTGATGTGTTTTTGTCATTACAACATTTGTAAGACTGTTCGGCTCTCAGAAATACGAGTCAGGCCTGTGACCACATATGCATACTTACTTCGATTTTACAGTGAAATGCGAACAGCCACCACAGTTCTGATAATGATTGTTTTCATTATTTTTTGCCGGGGGCCATATTGTCTAATGGGGCTAGTTACTGCTATAGGGGACTACACATTTAATCCTGCAATGGACACAGTGGCCATATGGCTAGCTTGGGCAAATGGAGCCATTAACCCTCTGATCTATGCTCTGAGGAACCCAAATATAGCCATGTTACTGGGACGCAGTAGAGAAGAGGGCTATCGGACCAGAAATATTGCTGCATCCCTCTCCAGCCAAACTCAGAACCATGAGGCCCGGTTTAACAATGCAGAGAGGATAAAAGATCGCTACCTGAGTCGTGCAGGGCTTAACAGCCAGCTGTTGACTTCGAGTCCTGGAAAAACAGGAGGGGGTGGAGAAGTGACAATGTGGGCTTGTAAAAACCCTGCTGTGTACTTCTGTAAGGACACTCAGCAAAATACTGCATCACTACCAAACTCAGTTGGCGCTCAAAAGACAAAGAGACCTGACACGAGCCTTTGAGATTGTAGAGTTTCCATTATCTAAGAGTTGGTTTCATCATAAGTGTTATTGCTATGAATCAAGATTTTTTTTTTTAAAGACTTGATACTGTGTATGACTCCTGAGACCAAAACTCTTATGTTTATGATTAACATTGTGCTCCAGGTATGAACAACACAAAGAATAATTTGAGTTGTTCATACTAAAATGATCATATTTACACTGTGCAAGTATGTTGTGACAAAAGTCTAAGATAAACATTGTGAGGATAAAATTAAATTCGAGCAGCTTTTGTGCAATAGCTGTATCATCTTGAAGGATACCATTAGGTCCTCTCAAACACACTCAATTAAACTGACTGAAATGATTATGTTTGAAGAATATCTACAATCTGTTCTGTGACACAGAATGCTAAGGGGTGCAAAATAGTTCATTGTCTGAGTTTGAACGTCTTTATATCTGTCCTTAATCTTAAATGTGCCACACAGTATATGTACTGTTCACGTCATTTTCCCTGTCCTCACCAGCAAATTAACATTAATATGTTAAACAATAGACAAAGCAACATAATTAGATACCACTCTCCTAATATCCCTACCTATCAGTGGCTCCTACATGACTTTAGTAGGAGCCATTGATAGGTCAGTCAGACCAGGAAGTAGCATTGTGGCATTTTTCCACAAATGCTTCAAAAAGATATTCATTACAGAGCTGGCTATCAAACTGCTACCCTGGGAAAGCCTGTTAATGCACTCGTTAACACGCAGTATACTACAGCCATGCAGTAACAATGGCTCATAAACCACAATGTGAGCCTGCTAGATTGTGAACACAATATATTCAGTAAATAATTCTACGACTGATTTCTCCTCTAAGCCTCTCTTGTGATGAATTTAGTGTTATAATAAAATTGATAGTTGAGTATAGGTAGTAGGCATTAGCCTCCTGTTGCGTGGCCTGTCAGCTCTTCACCAGCTATAGCCGGTGTAACACTGACCACAAAAGTACTTTCCGAAGGTAAAATATGTAAACTTCTGAATAATGCACATTTTTAAATTTAAACAGCATGTGGTATCTACAAACATTTGTGTACAATGGTACAGCTTCTGAAATACTGATGTTTTAAAGTCCATAAAATTAAAATACTAAAGAAAAGAAAAAGGGTCTTATTAAATCTCCAAAAGTTGATTCTGTTCATCTGGACGTAGCGTCCAGATGAACAGAATCAACTTTTGGAGATTTACTTACCTGGATGATTGAGAATGCATCAAGAGGTCTTACTAAATGTGTATGTGCTACATTGTTAGTAGCCTTTGTGTACTTTTTTTTTTTTTTTTTTTTTTTAAATAGAGGTGGCATTTCTGAATTATTTCCTGACTCAAATATTTTAGTTCCCAGCACTACAAAGCAGTCACACATGATACAAAAAATTCATTTAGATCCTTACCTTGTGAGAGACTGGCATTTCAATACAATATACTTAGATGTATTCTAATGATGGTGATGCCACTCGCATATACACCAAAACAAATTCAATAAATTCAGTATTTGTATTTTATAAACTAAAGAATGCATTTCCTGAAGAAAATGCAGTGTGAATGCTGATAGATGAATGTTTTGAGCTGAAATGTAATAATTTCTAACTGATAAGTTAGAAATGTTGAATGAGCTGAAATATACCAAATCATTCAGCTAAAAGTGCAGAACTGTTGAAAGTTCACATAGAAGTTGGAAAGTAGCTGGACACCTTTACAATGTACATTCAAAAAAGCTGACTAATGACAAAAGAAAATGTAGAGTCAGAAACCATCTGAATGAATATTGAAAGCTCACATTCTTTAAATCACTAGAAGTGTGGAATTGTGTATTTTAAATTTCTAAACTGAAGCATCTTAAATTCTTAAAATAAAAACAATATTTGCATGTCTGCTCTAATCTGCTGTGTGTGTAGATCAGTGGCTTCTTCTGAAACTGAAGTGATTGACAGCAGCCTCTTGCCAGAGGACAGTGTGATAAACAGTTCATGTGAGGGGTCGTCAGCATAGTCTTAGTAGAGATGATGACATGCTGGAGCAAGTCAGCTGGGCAGGTACGAATATCACTATAAACAACCAGCACAATGCACAGGCAAGGGATCACTCCAGCCTGGCTACGTGGGCACGAGCATAAACAATATTACAAAATAAAACTCTAAGTAAAACAAGGCAAGCTGAGAGAAAAGCAAGACCAGAGAAGACAAGACAAGACAGCAGTTCCTTCACAGATGAGCCCAAAGCAGCGGCTGCTACAGGCGTTTCCTTCAGCTCGACTGGGCCGAAACATGGACTGCTGAGCAGAGGCTATAACAGGCAGCAAGCAAATCCTGGAAATCACAATGCATTTAGCACTAAGGTTTGTCTAATTTGGAGTCATAACAAATTTACATCATTTCCCTAGGGATTAATAAAGTAAAGTATGCTAATTCTGAAATAATTCCAAATGGTGCTTACCCCAGGATTGAGGACGCTATGTTGAACTGCCGGTAGTAGTGCTGCTACCTGTCTTCACAATAGCTGGAATAAAAATAAATCGGCCATGCTACAGACGGGACCACGAATGAGCCACTATACTGCTTAAATGCAGAGAATGGACAGGAGGACAAATATATGGCCTACCTGTGACTGTTGTGCAGCCTGATCAAAACTGCCTGGTTTATCCTGAAGAAAATATCTTAGCACACAATACTGCACTTGTGGAAGGTAAAGGAGGAATGAATGGGAGGAAAGCCTGCGTGGCCTTATACTGGCAGACCCCACCCTACAATTAAAGTGCAGGTGCGTTCCCACTCAACCTAGCTTAGCTAGCAACCCTACAGACAGAAAGCGAGAGCAGGGGAGTGAGAGAGCCAGTGTTACGCCCCACTCCAAAGGTACGGGAAAGTAACATAAAGGTTAGAAAGGAAGTGACCCTGCCCTGGTCCGAAAAACCATACCCAGAAGCCAAATTTTTGAAGTGAACGGTGGTTTATTTGTGACTACACTGAAAACTTAACTCTGGGGTGAACAAAGGCCAAAATAACAAACAAAACAAGCTAAGTCAGGAAAGGAGGTGCTATCTAAAAAGCTAGGTTAAACAAAAACCAAACAAAAGACATGTGATATACCTAACTTCCTAAATGAAATAAATAGGAGAAAACAATACAAGAAATAATAAGGCAGCTCACCCCTTCTGTTTCAGTGTCTATTTACAAGTGAACTAATTTACACACTATATACAAAACTCCACAAATCTCAGGAATCACACACACGAATAACACAGGGTTTGGAAGCCAGGGTCAGGTCTGCTGCTGCTGTCAGTTGTTGCCGCCAACAACAGCTGGTGAGGGATCTTTTAAAAACAGCCACATGATCAGGGGACCAATCAGCCACCAAGACATAGCACAGAACAAATATCCAGCCGGCCAGGGCCGTAACACCCCCACTTCCCAAGACCAAACATCTCGCTATCACATTCTCGGTTCCTTTTTTGTGGCGAATCTCCAAATTAAAATCCTGTACTAGGAGTGACCATCTCATGAGCCTCTGGTTGGAATTCTGCATCCAAAAACACAAGGGGGCTGTGATCGGTGTAGACAATGACAGGTGATGAACTAGAACCAACATATACTCCAAAGTGTTGTAGCGCAAGCAGCAGGGAAAGAGCTTCTTTTTCAATGGTACTGTGTTTTTGCTGGTGAATGCCGAATTTCTTTGATAAGTAACCGATTGGGTGATCAACACCCTGCTTGTCCTCCTGCAACAGCACTGCTGGCATCCACCTCTAGTTTAAAAGGACGTGTAAAATCAGGAGCGGCAAGGACTGGTGTGCTGCAAAAGAGAGCTTTGGCAGACTGAAAAGCATTCTGGCATGTGGGCGACCACACGAATGGCTTTGACACGCTAGTAAGGCTGGTGAAAGCTCTCCAATCAGGAAGGACCTGTAGATTTTTAAAGACAAAGCACAGAGCAAATATCCAGCTGGCCAGGGCCGTAACAGCAAGGCAAAAAAGTGAACGAGAGAGAGATCAGCGGAGAGTAGCCCATCTGGCTACATCTGCCCCTGCCTTTTGCACTGGTAACCCAACATTGGCTCAAGAAAACATTAACACCATGGCCTGAACATAACAAACACTCAGGCTCATTGGTTGCGGGTTCAGATTCAATAGGACGTGGACAGCGATAAATATTGGAATGCTGACCAACTGTGGAACGTGCCGTTCTCCACAGTGGTGGCCCACTCACCTCAGACTGTTCGACAGAGCCTCCTAAAGGAACTGAGGAAGGAGAGTTTATTGATACTACAGACACACTGGAAACAGGCCTGGGCGCTACTGATGTAGCTGTAAATAATGTGTCAGGAAGTGACGGCACCAGTGCAAGAGGTTTCGAGGGAACCTCAGGGACTAGTAGCCATAAATCATCGTCACTTAAGGAGCTCAGCTCTGAATCAGCAGCCACAGATGGAAATGGGTCCCTAGAACAAGGTGCGGGAGGCCCTGGACCGACCTGTGCCTTCAGCATGTCACAATAGACATGTCGGATCTTATCCAAGTTTCCTACAGAGGCAATGGTATAAACAGCCCCCTCCCCTTGAGGTGTCCTCAGCACCTGGTACACAACTGAGCTCCACAAGTCCTGGAGCTTATGCCGGCCTCTGACACTGTGGTCCCGCCATGATCAATGAACCCATTGATCATGGCACTCCTTTCGATGGCCAGCAGCCAAAGACAAGCGTGCGTGAATCCTTTTAGACAGGGACTCGCTTTCCCAATAAGTGACTTTCTCCCGAGCCCATTTTAATTTTGGAGAAACTCACCTTGCGACCGTTCCCGACAACATGTTGTGTAGTTCTTCCTGTTCAAATTGTTCAGATCTGCTTTATCAAACAAAACTTTCAGTGCACTATGAAAGTAACAAAATAAAAAGGAAAAAAGAAAAGAAAAGCCTTGTTAAGTCATGACACATGTTCTTCGTCCCAGGAGGGTAAATCATACCAAACCTAACTGGCAGGCTCAACTTTGTAACAAAAGACAAATCATCAGCCAGATTAATCTCAAACATTCATCCATCAGCCACACACCACACACCACACACACACAACATAACCCTGATGTCTTATCACATAATGAATTTCTTCTCATGTAATCAAATGTGTGCCATGTTAAACTTCTTCACACACCTCAGAAACTCAACAATCTGTTAGCTCACTCAGCTCACTCATTCAAGACCCCTCATCAGCATTCTGTTGTCCCCCATCTATGATGCAACCATCTTTCCTCCAAAATAATATTAGTCCACTAGTCTATGTATCACTTGGACAAGATGACAAACAGGATCTCATGCTTAAGATGCTATTTGGTCTTCATGAGTTTCATTGTATGTGTATGTAGGGTTTGTATGGTTAATACATTTTCTGTTTGTGTGTGTTTTTGTGTACCTCTCTCATTTTGTGGTCCAGACTCCTTCTCAATTTTCCCACTTAAAGCAGTCAGTTTCCTTTTCCCCAGGATTGCTAACCCAAATTTTTTGATTCCCCACACTAAATAACAGCATTCCTCTGTGTTCTCACCTGCTCCTCTCACTCAGTTCTCAGACAGTCTCCTCAAAAGTCATCTTCACACACAGTGAAGTTGCAGCTTGCTGGAAACGCATCTCCATCCATCCAGGTGATGGGTTTTCCTTCTCTCTGATGCCGTTTGCACACACTGCTGCTGGACCTCTCTGCTCAGGACTTTGCTGTTGTCTCTTGGCCTGCTGTCAACTGTTGATGTTCATGCCTGTGCTTCTGGAACTGCACTCCTTGTCTTCAAGAGAGGTTAGCTTCCATGGAGCTTGCTTTTTCAGGGTGAGGAACACAGTGAAGCTGTAAACACAATTCAGCCAAAAACTCAGCCTGAGTGTTTTCTAATGATGTTTAACCTATAATTTTCTTCCGACTGCTGCATGTGGAAAATTGATCCAGGTCTGCTCTTTACCTGCAAGTAACACACTGAGACATTTTCATCATTCATATCACTACTTAAACAACACACATCTCCTCTCTGGTCTTTGACCTCTCCTTTCTTAAAAACACAAAGTGAGATTGTAGTTGTTTCAGGCTGAGAAACACCAAACACTCTTCATATTATCATTGCTTTTTTTTTTCATCAACACAAATTTTATTTATTTTGTGTCCACTGGGGTAGTTGGTGACCTGCAGAAGCATCACTGCCCCAGCTGGAGACCGCTTCACACACACACCGTGACGTCAGACACATTCACACTCACTTTTTCATCTGCTTTGTGCACAAATCCATATCTTTGTTCGATGATCTACATACTACGTGCTGCCCGGTGAATACTTTGCAGTGTATTTCATCCCCTTTCAAGGCAGACTTACTCAGTTTATTCCCCATTACAAAACAACAAGCAGCCACACACACACAGACCATGTCTGGTCCGCACTCACTCACACGCTCGTTTAGACACATACAAAATAGGAACCAGGCTCTTGGAGCTAAACGCTCCACCCATTGTAAAACCCCCTATGGTCACAAAAGGTTAAAACACTGCGTGTGTGTGTGCATGTATGTGCGAGCATCTGTATGTGTGTGTGTGTATGTATATGCAAGTGTGAGAATGTGTGTGTGTGTGTAGGTGCATGTGAGTGTGTGTCTTTGTGTTTGGGGATGCGTTTGTGTGACCTCCTGCCCACAAAAGGGTCATAAAAGCAGGAAGTTTACTAAACAAGAAAACAGAACCCTCACATAGGATGTCCCATAATAAAACATTATAGCCTCCCCCACCAACAAACTGGCTGGGGAGGTGGTCAGAAACAAAGGAATGTCTTTGATCCTACAGTTTGAACCAAGACTTACAAATTTAAGTACAATAATGGCAACATTTAACAATTTGACTCCAACATAAGCCATAATGGAAGCATAATAAATTCAATTCAATTCAATTCAATTTTATTTATATAGCACCAAATCACAACAACAGTCGCCTCAAGGCGCTTTATATTGTACAGTAGATCGTACAACAATACATACAGAGAAAAACCCAGCAGTCATATGACCCCCTATAAACAAGCACTTTGGTGACAGTGGGAAGGAAAAACTCCCTTTTAACAGGAAGAAACCTCCGGCAGAACCAGGCTCAGGGAGGGGCGGGGCCATCTGCTGTGATTGGTTGGGGTGAGAGAAGGAAGACAGGATAAAGACATGCTGTGGAAGAGAGACAGAGATTAATAACAGGTATGATTCAATGCAGAGAGGTCTATTAACACAGAGTGAGTGAGAAAGGTAACTGGAAAGGAGTAATAAAGCAGTGATGTAGACGTTACACTGCTCTGTCATGGTGAAGAGAGAACCGAGCGTAATCTATGGTGATGAGCTTTATGGGTAGTGACGGAAAGAATAAGATGAAATGAGGAAAGGAGCTTTCTCCAACGGCTGTGCTTTTCCTTATCAACTTACTAAACCATCCATTAGTACTGGTACTACACTAAAGCCTATTAAATACAACAACCAACCCATAATTATTTTAGACGTGTAACGTTACAATAGTTGCTGTTACATTCCCTAGGATGATATTAGTTTTTACTTTGTGAAATAATGCCTGGTGTTTTGTCTAAGCACCACCTCCTCCTGATTAGGAGCTGTTGCCTGATTCAAGCCAATCAGAAATCAGCAGAGCCCTATATAAAGTCCATGGAGCTGCGTTTCTGGTCCTTCTGGCCATTTTGACTGCCATACTTGTGCAGGCTTACATACCTTTGGAATTGTATGTGTATCTTATGTGACTGTGGCCAGACTGCCTGTAGGGGAGAGCTGCCTTTGCTTTGTGAATCCTTGTTTTCTCCTGTTTATGTGCTGGTTAGGTAGGTTATCATTGTAGGTTGTATATTTGTTTTCTTTGGAATTAGGCAAGTTCCTTTTATTTTCTATTAGGGATGTTTTGTTTGTTATGTTGGCTTTAGCTCTCCCTGAAGTTAAATGTCAGTCTGAACCAGAGCGTTAAACTAGGAGGAAATAAACCTTTAAAAACTGCCATCTTGACTCCTCAATCACTGCTTTAACTTTATATTAGTCCATCCTATCCCTAGGCTGATAGCTAAAGTTAACTTAAGGCAGTTACAATTAATATCTTAAATTCACGTTATTTCATATACATTTCTAAGTCAGCACAAACTAACTACTTGGCCAAGCTTAAAAGAAATTCAATTATATTAAGATTACTATCTCAAGTTATCCTACATCATACCTTATGAACAAATCCTCTCAGTCAAAACAGGCCTGAAAAGGTGGAAGAATGGACCATAGAGTTCTCACCTCCTTACCTATGAAATAAGCATGATGAAAAGGACTTAGGTCCTATGAACTTTTAAGGATGTTTTGTTTATGGCAAATATCACAAATATCATTATTTTGGACACAAACTGTAATCTTGATTATTTAACAAGGTGATTAAGTTAAACATTTTTGATTTACTCAACTTTAAAAATATATATTTCTAAACAATTAAATTTCCTGAAATTTAAATTCAAATAAAAGAATCACCATCTGGCCCTGCAGGCTGGTCAAAAAATTCTCTCCACCACTTCTTGTCGGTTGGTTAGCTATCACCAGTTTGTCCATCTGTACCTGGAAGTCCCATAGGATCTTAGCTCAGTCATTGTGAACCACCCTAGAGGGCATACCCCTTTTAGACCTAGGTACTTCCAGGTTATACTTAGCACAAATGTTCCTGTATACCAGCCACGTGGTTATGGCATTCCGCTGTATGTCGTTCTTACTAGTACAGCCAGGTTCTGCTATGGTTCCCTAGCAACTATGAAATTAGTGGCTAATAATGTTTTATACAGCACTGTTTTACATAAATAAAGCAGGAAATCTTCATTTTATCTAATTTGTCTTACTTTAGTTGACATGTTTCATTGGTATAAAATGCATCTGAGGCTGAGAGACCATGGGACTGTAAAAACATGATTAGGCTGCAACAGTAAATTTAACATTAGCTAGTAAACAGCAGTTAGCTAATGTAGTTCATGAGACTAGAATCTGTTACACTTTGGTATTATAATGCAAATATAATATAGAAATATAATATAGCCATCATTACATTTTTTATTTTAACATATGAAATATATTTAATCCAAATTTTACAGCAGCGAAATGTAACTCTGTTTCAAATACTGAAGTTCAGTAAAAATTCAAGGTGCATTTATTTCTGTTTGATATCACTCTTTATCTTCTTCATCTCACAAACAAATATGTGTCACAGCTTATATACGGCTGTATTATATATACACTACCAGTCAAAAGTGTAGACACACCTTCTCATTTAATGGATTTTCTTTATTTTCATGACTATTTACATTGGAAAATTCTCAGTGAATGCATCAAAACTATGTAGTAAACAAAAAAGTGTGAAAAAACATGTTTCACATTTTAGATTCTTCAAATTGGTCACACTTTGCTTTGATTACTGCTTTGCACACTCTTGGCATTTGCTCAGTGACTCAATGAGGTTCATTCATTGATGCCTTCAGCAAAAATCTGCAACATAAAAAGTAATGAACATACAGAAAAACCATTAAATGAGAAGGTGCGAACAAACTTTTGACTGGTTTTGACTTGTTCTTTTAATATATTAGCACCACTCCATTTATCTAAAAGCTTACTTAACAGGGCTCTAGAGTGCGACCAATTTGGTCGCAAATGCGACCAAATTTTTCAGTGGTGCGACTAAAAAAAAATATTTCGGGTAACAAAAAAAAAAAAAATCTGCAACCTTCCGTGTGGTCAACAGACACACATTATTCCCCTATCGTGGACTAAACCAATCAGAGATAGTCAGGGGCGGGACCTCTGTAATTGGCCGTGGTCCAGTTGAAAGTGCAGGTGGAAGAGGGAGGTGAGTAGCTTGAATAAGGCGATATCAACTCATTAACGGAATCAGCGCAAAAAGACGTAAACACAGAGCGGAACCGACGCATCAGAATCAGCTTTGTCTTTCTCGGCTTTCTCACCCGACGGGCCGCAGACGGACACGCTGTCGGAGCTCACCGATTCTGATGCGTCGGGTCCGCTCTGTGTTTACGTCTTTTTGCGCTGATTCTGAGCTGCAGGTTTTGTCTCTCTCCAACCAAAATTCACAGAGCCAGCAGCAAAAGAAGCAACAAACTACGCTTCACATTTGATCAATGTCGTCATGAATTCCCTCTGACTTTTGCTGTTTTGCTTCCACCACGATAAAAATCACACTTCATGCACAGCTCTCTCTCTCTCTCTCTCTCTGTACTTCAAGAACAGTTTCGTCTCAAATCTGTTTTCTGCATTATTCATTCGCTTATTACCCACCAGTCTACCGTTGTTTACAGCGCGGTCTTTTTCTTTTTTCACTTAAATGACCTAGGACAAGAAAGCCTAATTTCTGCTGTTCAATACTGAAGAAATTTAAACTTCTTAAAATTATGCAAAATTGCAGAATATTTTTAAGGTTATCTGCTCTAAAAAGCCAGACCAGAAAAATCTCCTTCATGTTTTTCTGTTTTATTCTCAGTTACTTTCACACAAAGGCATCTTCTGTGATGTTCACAATTCTGATGAAGTCTCACATGTATCAGTACTGATAAATGATCAGAATTATAATATTTCTGACTGTCTGAGGCTAAATTGAATCGAATCAGGACTTTGAGAACCGGAATCGAATGGATTATAGAAATCAGTGATGATACCCAGCCCTAGTGATCAGCCTAGGCCCGACAGAAGTGGATGTAGCTGTGGGTAATAAGAAAAGATGAAAAGAACTATTGATAACTTTTTTGTTAAGTTAAGGCCTGATCCGTCTGAAATTCATAGCCAGCTCTGACTGGCCATCAATCTTTGAATGCTGAAAAAGCACAGTGTATCCAGGAAACACATTATATGCTGCAATAAATGCACTGCCCAAGTGTCCCCTCCCCCCACTGCCTTTCAGCAGCAGGCAGCAGCAAACAGGTCGTCAGGCCAAGATGATGATTAAGTTTAACATTTTCTACAATATTTACAAAGCACTTTAAGCACAAGTTTGTTAGTTAAGAATTTAGAAATGAATATTGTCTGTATGGACTTCCCCCCAAAGAAAGTGCACATGTAAAACTGCGGTGTTAAGCGATGCGGTTGAAAAATTTGAGTGCGCCTAACTTTTGTGCCGGTACGCCTAAATTTTTAAAGTTAGGCGCACCGGTGCGCCCATGTCAAAAAGTTAGTCTAGAGCCCTGCTTAAGTGGGTAAAACGAAAATTCACAAGCTGTGATCAATTGCATCTGATAAAATGAAGAGTTGACTGATCTGCTCATAACCTCTCCAACAAATATGAATGAAAACACATAGCTTCCTTATAAAATATGATGTAATTTGATCTTCTTCCACCACTACCTGCATTCCAAATATTGTATTTTTGTGAGACATGTATGCCACTCTAAAATGATCACAGATCCATCAGTGGCAACCCCCGGCGCCTGTCTCATCGCTTCCATCACACCTCCCCCGCTCTTCCTTATCTCCAGCCTAACCTTTATCAACGAATTAAACGTGACATCGCGCTGTTATGTACTCTACCTGTGTCGATGATGGAGCGTGCTGTCTGGGAAGACAAACTGTACAAACCATGGCACATGTGGTCTGTCGCCCCTGGTGGAGGTTCTTGTGCAGACAAAAACAAAACAAAAGCAGCATTCAAGACTGCGAATCACTAACAGCTTGATTGATTTGGCGTTGTTTAAACAAATAATTTATACCACGAGGCTTTACGTAGAAATAAACTGTGTTTGTAAACCAGTTTCATTACGATTTAACTTATCCGTTGCGCTGTTTACTTCTTGTATTTAGGCACTGTGTGCTGTGCAGCGTTCACGAGCGCGCATATCACAGACGTATCTAGCCACTGCGCGAGCTGTTGGTGTCTACTTCCTGAATTCAGAGCAACAGATGAGAAAGGCAGTTCGGCAGGACTCCACTGAGGGTTTTTTTTCTGATAAAAACACGATAAACCTCGGTTTGTAAGTCCAGCGTCGTCGGCTTGTTTCGAGGAGTGTCGGCTCTCTGCCACGATGGTGGAGACTCTAGCTGGGTGTATGTTTGAGGACATCCAGTATGCAGATATCCAAGTAGAAGCGGTAATTTAAAGATACATATTGAAACTAATGTTAGCTCAGCGGTGCTAGAGATCAGTGGCTGAGTTTGGGTCAGCTACGTTTTTGTCTGTGAGTAAGGCTCGGTTAGACTGTAATGGACCAAAGAAGTCTAATCTGTTCGCTTTGAAGGGGTGCTGTTCTTAACTGCGAAGTACAGTGAGAGTCTTTAACAAGATATAAAACACGACATTGTTTACTGCTAAATAAACCTTCTAGTAATCATAACGAGGCCCCGGTTTTTAAAGGACAGAGTTATTCATAATATGTGAACTAGTGATTCCCAGTTTTGGTATTTTATATGATATGATGACGACTGATATACCGTAAAATGTACTTTTAAAGTAAATGTTACTGTAGTCCCTCTTTTGGTATTAAGGGAAAATAACATGTTTGCCCATAACAGAGTATTGTCCCCTGAGTTGGAGATGTTAATTTTCCATGTTCTTTGTCTTCAGGCTGTTGGCAGAGGGACTTTTGGGGTTGTCTTCAAAGCTGTGTGGAAAGGAAAGGATGTAGCAATCAAGACCATTGAGAGTGACAATGAACGGAATGCTTTCCTTGTTGAGGTACTGTGAATATCCTTTTTTCTGCCTATCTGCCTATCTGTTGTACAGTATCATATACCTTAATGTAATAGGAAAAATAACTTTTCATAGGCAGTAAAGCAAATAAAATGTGGACAAGTATATTTAACCAGATGACACTAAAACACCACATTTGGCTGGAAAGCTCCACTCACTGTGAGTGTACTGCCAGCACAGGCTACCTACCTGCTCTACCTCCAGGCTGTGGCTCAGGAGGTAGAGGATGTCACCCACTAATCAGAAGGCTGGTGGTTCTGGCCCTGCCTGCTCCCGCCTGCGTGCCAGCTAAACCCAGGTTGCTCTCCAGCGCATTCATTGGAGTGTGAATGATAGAAAACGCAAACTCCTGGGTTTTCCATTCCAAAACAGCCGATCAGAGTTGGTTCAGTCAACTCTTAATATATTCATATTAAGCTTTCTTTCTCCACTCATCCACGTGCTAGTAAAGGTCCACAATTACACAATGCCACGACATATAGTAGATGAAGTACTGTGTCTCCCATTTTATTCCAGTGGACCGAGAAACATAAATACCTGTCAGTACTGATACACAGTAGATGAACCCATGGCACCATGCAACAGCTTCCCTGAGGCCTACAGCTATCATTTCTGTTCCTGTATGGTAGTCGGGAAACTAGCCTGTTTCCAAACATCAAATGCAGAGTATTCGATGTCTCTGAAGTGCACTATTAAGCTCATACAGGGATGCGTTGTTCGGCTTGTCCACATATCTGTTGTTGGAGCGTAGTATGCTACGTTGTGTATTTGTGTATCCAATACTTTGACCCGGCACTCGTAATATATGAGGGAATTCCAATTGTGCGAAGTTTTCAGCTGGGTACTGTGTACTTGGAGTCGAGTGTTTTGACCACTGCACAAAATCATATATTTATAGACAGAAGCTGTAATGGCTATTTTCTTTATGAGTCTTTATTATTTGGTGTGCTGCAGGAAGAAGCCTGTTATGGTGCAGTGGGTTCAGGGGCTATTGCCACGGAGGCTGGTAGGGCAGCTGGAGATGATCAGCTAATCAGTCTCTTCCTTTATCAGTAGGTTGCGCTGAGAGCTAGGCAGCTGAAAAGCTGCACAAACAGTCAAAGTGAACGCTGTAAATTAAAAAAAAAACAAAAAAACGCAGCAGTGTGTCCATGTCGGGTCCTTGTGTCCCCTAAATGGTGCCACATTTTTAAGGAAAATGCATTTGTTTGTTGAGCAGCAGAGTTGAGAAAATTGAAACACCCTTGAAATACTTGCCAAATCTTCTCTGTCAGTGCTAAATAGCATCTTCTGCTATTGACTCTTGCTAATCAGGTGTCTGATGGGCACCTGAGTAGTGGCATCTGTGCACACAGACCCCACTACAGCGGTCAGTTTTGTCTGCTCCAAACATTCCACATTTAACTGATCTGAATAGGGCCTGCACCATAGGGCAACTTCAAACTCTTGTTCTGCAAAACCAAATTGCAGCATTATTTGGTGTGAACCCTACTACCATCTCTTAAATTGAAGGCCATACAATGGGGGATGTCAAAGACAAGCCCAAAGTGGGCGTTTCAAGAAGATGACACCACAGTAAGACTATTTTCTCAACCTGCACTTGGGAACCATAGGCAGTCTTCTACAGGTTTGCAGTCAAGGTTTGCACGGCACTCTGGCCAACGGGTCTCTACCCAGATCATCCGGATCAGACTGCACACAGCCAGTTTCCTATCTTATAGGACTGCCAGGAGGCCTGCCATGACTGTCCTTCACCATCAGGCCCATTTGCTCTGGTGTCAATAACATGTGCACTGAAATCTGTTAATTTCTAAGAAAGACAGTATACTCCGTGTTTGGTGTGATTCTATTATGCCTCTATAGAAACTACAATGAAAAGAAATTCTTTTCTTTTTTTAAAGTGTGAAACAGAAACTTTAGTTTTACTTCAAATTTTCCCAGAAAGGAGGATTACAATGTCTAAAATTGGCCTGACAGTTCCTCCTTTTACAGTCTTCATCTCCACTTTGTGAACGTGTTGGTCAGTGCTTGGAAGGGTTTTGTCTTTGGTTAAAACATCTCCAACTTTCAGAGTTGTTTTTTTTTTCCAGCATCCAAAAAAT
The DNA here is from genome assembly GCF_036321145.2 of Pelmatolapia mariae. NCBI lineage: Eukaryota > Metazoa > Chordata > Actinopteri > Cichliformes > Cichlidae > Pelmatolapia > Pelmatolapia mariae. The sequence continues at coordinate 40,817,556 of NC_086241.1, forward strand.
CAAGGCCTTTGTCAGTGAACTAAGGTTCTGCTGTGAGTATGTCAGCTGCCAACCTTTCGGATAATAGAAGACACAAGCCATTTTTTCACAAATATTCCAGAAGCAAATGTGACCAAGTCTAAGGATGGTCTAGCATGTCTAAAGTCAGAATTCTGAGTTTTTTCTCAGAATTCTGGAAAAGAAGAAAAAAAAGACGTGCCCACTTTCTTTTTTTTCCCCCCAGTGGCCCTAATCCTCTTCCGTAATAAACTTCAGTTATTCATGTCCAGTTTTTTATAAATCAGTGTCTATTATGGATTAGCTGCTCCCACATAATGTTAGCGCAATTAAAGTAAACATCTCTAATTTTGCCCTTATTGAATGTTTTTTTTTTTTTTTTTTTGCAAAAACAAAATTAATATATATAAAATAGAATACTATTCCATTCAAAGTAAACAGTGCTCAGAAAGTGAGCTGCCTTGGGGAGGTTTGCACTCTCTGACTGCTTCTTTTTTTAAATGTGTATTTCCTTTACACCTGTGCTGCTTTTGTCTATGCACAGCTCCGCCAGCTTTCCCGAGTGAATCATCCCAACATTGTTAAGCTCTATGGCTTCTGTGACAATCCAGTGAGTATATAACACTCAACATTTGCAACAATAAAAGTTTGGTGAATTAAAAAAAAGAAAAAAGTTGTCCCATTATGTTTTTATCTTGTCTGGATGTGAAGAAACAGTGATAGGTTTAGAGTTATTTTGATCTTTATGATTTTGATGTATTTACAGTGGCTTGCAAAAGTATTCGGCCCCCTTGAACTTTTCCACATTTTGTCACATTACAGCCACAAACATGAATCAATTGTATTGGAATTCCACGTGAAAGACCAATACAAAGTGGTGTACACGTGAGAAGTGGAACGAAAATCATACATGATTCCAAACATTTTTTACAAATAAATAACTGCAAAGTGGGGTGTGCGTAATTATTCAGCCCCCTGAGTCAATACTTTGTAGAACCACCTTTTGCTGCAATTACAGCTGCCAGTCTTTTAGGGTATGTCTCTACCAGCTTTGCACATCTACAGACTGAAATCCTTGCCCATTCTTCTTTGCAAAACAGCTCCAGCTCAGTCAGATTAGATGGACAGCGTTTGTGAACAGCAGTTTTCAGATCTTGCCACAGATTCTCGATTGGATTTAGATCTGGACTTTGACTGGGCCATTCTAACACATGGATATGTTTTGTTTTAAACCATTCCATTGTTGCCCTGGCTTTATGTTTAGGGTCGTTGTCCTGCTGGAAGGTGAACCTCCGCTCCAGTCTCAAGTCTTTTGCAGACTCCAAGAGGTTTTCTTCCAAGATTGCCCTGTATTTGGTTCCATCCATCTTCCCATCAACTCTGACCAGCTTCCCTGTCCCTGCTGAAGAGAGGCACCCCCAGAGCATGATGCTGCCACCACCATATTTGACAGTGGGGATGGTGTGTTCAGAGTGATGTGCAGTGTTAGTTTTCTGCCACACATAGCGTTTTGCATTTTGGCCAAAAAGTTCCATTTTGGTCTCATCTGACCAGAGCACCTTCTTCCACATGTTTGCTGTGTCCCCCACATGGCTTGTGGCAAACTGCAAACAGGACTTCTTATGGTTTTCTGTTAACAATGGCTTTCTTCTTGCCACTCTTTCATAAAGGCCAACTTTGTGCAGTGCACGACTAATAGTTGTCCTATGGACAGATTCCCCCACCTGAGCTGTAGATCTCTGCAGCTCGTCCAGAGTCACCATGGGCCTCTTGGCTGCATTTCTGATCAGCGCTCTCCTTGTTCGGCCTGTGAGTTTAGGTGGACGGCCTTGTCTTGGTAGGTTTACAGATGTGCCATACTCCTTCCATTTCTGAATGATCGCTTGAACAGTGCTCCGTGGGATGTTCAAGGCTTGGGAAATCTTTTTGTAGCCTAAGCCTGCTTTAAATTTCTCAATAACTTTATCCCTGACCTGTCTGGTGTGTTCTTTAGACTTCATGGTGTTGTTGCTCCCAATATTCTCTTAGACAACCTCTGAGGCCGTCACAGAGCAGCTGTATTTGTACTGACATTAGATTACACACAGGTGCACTCTATTTAGTCATTAGCACTCATCAGGCAATGTCTATGGGCAACTGACTGCACTCAGACCAAAGGGGGCTGAATAATTATGCACACCCCACTTTGCAGTTATTTATTTGTAAAAAATGTTTGGAATCATGTCTGATTTTCGTTCCACTTCTCAAGTTTAAATTTGATTCATGTTTGTGGCTGTAATGTGACAAAATGTGGCAAAGTTCTTTTGCAAGCCACTGTATCTGTAGGGTATGTGATTTTTTTTTTTTTTCCCCCCTCAGGTCTGTCTGGTTATGGAGTATGCAGAATGTGGATCTTTATATAACCGTAAGTCCTACTGTGTCTGAACAAAGAGTTTTTTAAAGGGAAGTTCAGGAGATAGTTACTGGAACATGTTATAGTTTTTTTTTTTGTTGCATAGCTTTTCCTAGTATAGCTAATAAAAACGTGGTATCATTAGTTCAAAAGGTTTTCAGACCCTTTCATGTTTTCCATATCTTCTTTGTTAATCTTCACAGTGTACTTCCTAAGACAAAAATGGATGTCATAAAGTGCCCTGAGTGTTCAGATAGTGTAGAAAAGTGCTCTATAAGAACCAGTCCATTTACCATTTGGCATGTTTACATATTAAAGTTAAAAGTCTGAATTGCCCTGTTACATAAGTATTCCAAACTTACAAGGTTTTCTTATCAATGATTCTCTTAGTTTGGTTGACCTTTCTTTTGTCTCTCATTTATAGAAACCAGTGGCTTACTTGTTTGACCAAGACTGGTCATTCCTAATTATTGTCTAGTTTGGCTGGGTAGCAAGATCTAAGAACTAGACTGACAAGCTAGACTGGGTTTCAGACTTATTCCATTTTAAGATAATAGAGGCTACTGTGCACTTTCAGTGCTGCAAAAACATTTTTGGTATCCTTTCCCAGAGCTGTGCCTTGATACAGTCCAAAGTTTAGAATCCCACAGCTCTCTTAGTGTCATGGCTTGGTTTTATCTTACATAACATATAAACATAATAACATCTATAATAAAATATAACATCAGTGAGAGGTGTTTGAGACTTTATAGAAAGCTGTATGGCTTTCCTCATCATCTTCATTGAATTCAAATAGACACAGGTATCTTCGAATGCAGTTGCAGAAGCATCTTAACGATTATTGACAAATGTACGATATTCCAATTATGCTGGTTCTAACATTGTCTGAATATTCGTGGGATATTTTAGTATATTTAAAAAACTGCTTAATTATTTAGTAAAGCACAATGTTACAACAATGTAAGTAGTTAATTTTCAAATAAGTCTGGAGGCTACCATACCGTACCATTCACGCTCTTTACTAATTAATTTCAATGCATTTGAAATAGCAGAAAAATGACAGTCTCACATTATTGTGCTTATTGAAATAATCATTATTTCTTTTCATCTCTGCTTCTCACTCAAAGTTCTGCATGGTGCAGACCCACAGCCCTACTATACAGCATCCCATGCAATGAGCTGGTGTCTGCAGTGTGCCCAGGGAGTTGCCTATCTTCATGCTATGAAGCCAAAGGCTTTAATTCATAGGGACCTCAAACCACCAAAGTAAGATTCTCAATGATACAGATAATGATAAACAGTGCAGAGATTTAAGAACACTTAAATCCTTTGTGGTGGCATTTTGGAACATGTGTGTTTTTTTTTCTTCCATGGGTTTAAAAAGTATTTCTGTTACATATATCTAAAGTATTATTCACTCTTGCTGTTACCTGCTGATCGGTCTGTTGCTGCTGACCAACATAGCATAATAACTATGGGATGGATTGTCATGAAATTTTGTCCACATATTTATTTTGCCATGATTATGAATCTTTATTTCCTGAAATTTGGCATCTTGAAGCTGACATTTGTAATATCAGTTGAAGGAACAGAAGACTGTAAGACTGTTAGACTGCCATGAAATGTCATGCACACATTCACGCTCCACAGAGCATCATCATCTAACTTTTCTTCTAGGCGATATCATATTGATGATGGTATTTTGATCAGTTTTGATGAAGTATACCAGAATATAAATTTTAGATTAACATTTTTTGAAAGTCTTAAACCCCTGTCTGTACTGTTCCAGTCTACTGCTTGTGGCTCGTGGTACTGTGCTGAAGATATGCGACTTTGGAACAGCTTGTGATATTCAGACCTACATGACCAACAATAAAGGAAGTGCAGCCTGGATGGCACCAGAAGTATTTGAAGGTCAGCCATGAACAATATTTTTAGATATTAATCAAATCTTTGTTTGTCACAATGAGTACCTAGATTTGTGTCGCTCACATTGTTGTTTTAGAAATGGGATTTAACAATCAAGCTTGCTTAATAACACTATGATTTTTCCATTTGACAATCTGGCTAGATGGAAACCTCTACCTATATCACTCATGGGAAGGGTTGCTTCAATAAAAATGATGGTCTTGGCAAGAATCAATTATTTATTTACACATATACCCATTTATACATATACCTTGTATAATCCAAAAGAATCTGGTATTTTTAACCCTTATGTGTTCCTTAAATGAACACACAAAAGATAAAAGTAAACAGGAGTACTCGGAGGCTAAGTATACGGCCAAGAGAGAGGTGGAGGTGGCTTATAGTGAGTTGTTTGAGATGCTGGACACCAAGGAGGGAGAAAAGAACTTGTATCGATTGTCTAGGCAGAGAGCTCAAGCTGGAAAGGATGTGCAGCAGGTTAGAGTGATTAAGGATAGAAATGGAAATATATTTACAAGTAAGACATCCACCCATGTTTTTCCTGCAAGATGTTTGCAGTCACCACTACATTGGAGCCATTGTCATGGAAAACAACCACAATTTTGCTCAGAGAAATCAAAGAAATTTCCACAGTCTTCTTAATCCAAGAAGCAATGGTTGGCCCAGTGTGTCCTTCACGGGAGGTTTTTGTGAGGCAATAATAAACCTAACCCTATAAAGTGACAAGTGATATACCTCTGTGGCAACACTGATCCAGACTGTAGCTGTCATGGTAATGTTGTTCTTTGCTGATTTATCAGCATCTTTAATCTTACCAAGAGGAGCTTCATACTTTCCCTCCACAAGCTGTGTAGAAATAAATTCTGGAAGGTAAACCAGTGTTGATCTGCTCAAAACCCACCTCTTCAATCTTGGACTCATGATCTCATGTTGGTCTCATGTTGTTATATACCACATTAAGAATGTTCAAATCTTGATTATGGAGCTGCCAGGATGGAGGAAAAGAAGCAGACTACAAACAAAATTCAGAGATGTAGTGAAGGAGGACAGGTGGAAGATTGGTATGACAGTAGAGGCACTGTGTTGACCCCTAAAGGAACCAGCCACAAAAAGATGAGATGAACACACAAAAATTTAATATCATTTAATTTAATAACTTAAATTTTTTGATGAAGTATTTGCTGCACTTCACTTGTCCCAAATTTTGTAAGCCTTATTCCTAAACGGATTAAATAAATGTTTCATCTCAAAATTCTACATGGAATATCCCAAAAACCCAATGTGAAAAAAGTTACCGTGAAATTCTTCATTTAAAAAAAAAAAAAAAAAAAATAGCGTGTATATAAATATTTATAGCCTTTGGTTCTTAAAATTGAGCTCAGGTGTATCCTGTTTGCACGGATCATTTGTCAGATTTTTCTTCAATTTGATTGGAGTCCATTTGTAGAAAATTCAGTTGATTGGATGTGATTTAGAAAGGCACCCACCTGTCTATATAAGGTCCCATAGTTGACCAAGCAAAGAAGTCCAATGTATTGTCTGTAGATCTTACCAGGAGAAATGAAGCCAGGAAGCCAAGGGGTAGTGGTTTTAAAATGTATGAGAAACCCAGGAAAGATCAGAGTGTTGGCAGGTGTTGAAGGAGGACTACACTTGGTGTCAGTTAATTAACTATGACACAAGGGATATATAAACTTATTTAGTACAACTGCACGAGTTTGTTACTGTGAACTACCTAATGACCATCACTTTTAACCTGTATTTTGCTGGCTATAACTTTTAGATTCTTTTAAATATGGTTTTGATTTATATTCTTCAGGCAGTAACTACAGTGAAAAGTGTGATGTGTTCAGTTGGGGGATTATCCTGTGGGAGGTCATCACACGCAAGAAACCCTTTGACGAGATTGGTGGTTCTGCATTTTGCATAATGTGGGCTGTCCACAGAGGTGAGTAGATTCTATTAGATAGTGAGGACCTTAACAGAGTACAAAAAAAGTCCTTACTCACCCTGGGAGTAGTCTTTATCCTTCAAGCTCAGGTCCTCCATAAGAGGCCTGGGACCTCGAGGGTCCTGTGCAGCATCTTTGCTGTTCCTAGGACTGCACTCCCCTGGACAGACATCTCAGATGTTGTTCCTGGGACCTGCTGTAGTCACTCGCCAGCTTGGGAGTCACTGCCCCGAGCGCTTTAATTACCACTGGGACCACTGTTGCCTTCATCCTCCAGAGCTTCTCAAGCTCTTCTCTCAGGCGTGTGTGTTTGTGTGAGATCAAAGTAGCATGGAGGGAAGTTGGCCAACTATCAAAGTTACAGAAAGGTGTGATGTAGAAGGTGCCTAAGAAGTACAGCAAGCTGTCCATATCTGAGGCCTTGGAAACTGGCAAGCAAAGACTCATAGCCTTCAAGCCAGGCGCTTAAAGAGGTATACCAGAGAAATAGAAGCAGAAGAATAAACCAGCTGTTCTCTACAGAACAATCCAAGGTGTACTCTCAGTGGCAGGGAACAGCATGACAACAGCAACACCAAGGCTGGAGATGGAGCAATACTGGAAGAGCATATGGGAGAAGGATGCAGCCCATAATGTCAATGCTCAGTGGCTAGTGGATCTAAGAGCAGACTACAGCTACCTCCCTGAACAGGGTCCAGTAATCATCAAAGTGGCAGACATCCAAGAAAGGGTCTCCAGTATGAAGGATTGGACAGCACCAGGCCCCAACATGGTTCACGCCTGCTGGCTGAAGAAGCTGACTGCACTCCATGAGCGCCTGGCAGCACAAATGACCCAGCTGCTAGTCAGTGAGAGACACCTAAAATGGCTAACCGAAGGCCAGACAGTCCTGATCCCCAAGGAGCCCCCAGAAGGGACCGGTCCCATCCAACTACCGGCCAATAACCTGCCTCAGTACCACATGATTGCTCCTGTCAGGCATCATAGCAGCTAAGTTGAACAGGCACCTGGCTCAATACATGAGCAGCGCACGGAAAGGAATTGGTAGGAATACCAGAGGAGTGAAACAACCAGCTACTGATAGATGGAGCAGTCGCCTGAGACTGCAAGACTAGGCTGACCAACCTGTGCACTGCCTGGATTGATTACAAGAAGGCCTATGACTCAATGGCCCACACATGGATCCTGGAATGCCTAGAACTATACAATATCAACAGGACCCTTAGAGCCTTCATCAGGAACTTAATGGGAATCTGGCGTACAACACTTAGACGCCAACTTCAAGCCTATAGCACAAGTCACCATCAGTGCAGGATCTGTCCCGCTGTCCTCACTGCTGTTCTGCATAGGCCTGAACCCCCTGAATGAGATCATTGACAAGACTGGCTACTGATACAGACTACAGAATGGAGCAATCGTAAGCCACCTCCTCCACATGGATGGCATCAAGCTGTATGCCAAGAGTGAATGATACATCGATTCACTGATCCACACTCCAAGGATCTAGAGCAGCAACATCAGAATGTCATTCAGACTGGAGAAGTGTCATCGGATGGTAACGAAGAAAAGGTAGTCAAAACTGAGAGGATCGCACTACTGGAAGGCAACATTGCAGACACTGAGAATAGCTACAAGTACCACAGACAAATGGGAACCACTAAGAGGCCGCTAGGAAAGCTGCAACCATCAAGTACCTGCAGAGAGTAAGGCAAGTTCTGAGTAGTCAGCTGAATTCGAGGAACAAGGTGATGTCGAGAATGACTGTGGTATGATCCTGTGGGACTTCCAGATACAGACGGACAAACTGGTGATGGCTACCCAACTGGACATAGTAGTGGTTGACAAGCAGAGAAGAGCAACCGTGGTGATAGACATGGCGATACCAAATGACAGCAACATCAGGAAGAAGGAACACAAGAACCTGGAGAAGTACCAAATGGCTCAGAGAAGAGCTCAGAAAGATGTGAAGTGTGAAGGTAACAGTGATTCCAGTGGTAATCGGAGCACTTGGTGCTTATTAAAAAGAGTATGCAAAAAATGGCAACTACCATTCTGATATTGCTTTACCATTTTTTGTTGTTTTCATTCATCCAGAAATCTCTCTGTAACTGCAGTCTTCAAGTAATTTTTTCACCATCATAATTTTCATCATCTATTCGTGTTCACAGTCTGGTCTGAGAAACTTCTAAATTTGTTTGTAGAGTACGAACAAATTCACAAAAATAATGCTGAATTAAATATGTGAGTGAAATGTTTGTCGACGATTTACGAGAGATTTGTGTGTACACACCGAATGAGGTCTTTTGTCTTGACGTAAAAAGAAGTTTTGTTCATAATGGTGATGATGGAAACCATTGTTCTCTTCTGGCTGACCTGTTACTACGACAGGTACTCGACCTCCTCTGATCAAAGACCTTCCAGAACCCATAGAGACTCTGATGACACGCTGCTGGGACAAAGAACCCAGCCAGAGGCCATCAATGAATGAGGTCAAAAACACTATGAATCATCTAATGAAGGTATAGTTCCACTACATGGAACCACAAATTATCATTTTATTTCAGTTTGTGTGTACAGTAAAGAAATGAATTATAGCATTTGTTTTCTCTGAAATTCAGTCAAATTTAGGTTCTTCTCTGGATTTATTTTTTTATGATGTGGTTCACTCCATCTCAAATCACCATGAATCTCCTGCTCAGCCCTCATTGTTTTGAATTTTTTCTGCACACTGAAATCTGAGGCGTGTGTTTTAAACAGAACGATCTAAAAAGATTAAAGCCTGAAACTTTCACTTTTTTCTGTTTTGTTTTGTTTTGTTTTGTACCATCAAAATGAATCTGTCATTTGGGACACTCTACTTGAGACCGACTTCCCTGGAGGAGTCTGATAATAAACTTTCAAAGATACTTAGCCACATTAAAAATTCAAGTGCCAATGTAAATGTTTTTGTGCGTAAAAAGAAATATAGTAAAACAATTAAAAGTAATGACATGACAAATTGGAACTATATCTAGAAACAATTAAACAAATGATCTTTTGAGAAGGTTTTATAAATCAGATGAACCTAGAGCAGTGTTTCCCAACCACTGTGCCACAGCATATAGTTGTGCCGTGGAAGATTACCTGGTTCCACCTGATTACTACTCTAAGCCAGCGACGTGAGTAACAGGCAGAACAATTACATTCTCTTCCACTAGAGGGCAGTACAACTACCTGCTCAAATTACATCGGTTGCCAACTGCCAGTAAAACGGCAGACGAAGAAGAAATTACATAATAGTCATGCTGTGAGACAACCAGCGCCTAATAACAATAGATAAATATTTGAAAGAAAAAGTAGTCAGTCCGGTTCTGCTAAATATTTATGCCCCAAAATGGGATGATGATAAGTTTATTGGCAAAATAATATCATTAATTCCATATATGAACTCAAAACAGCTGATTTTTGGTGGAGACTTGAACTGTGTGATGAACGTAACACTTGACCGTTCCAGCTCTAAACCTACAAATCTCTCCAAAAAAGGCAAGATATTATCTGTTTTTATGGCCCAAATAGGATGTGTTGACCCCTGGCGATTTTTATTTCCACAAAGTAAGCCATTTTCTTTTTTTTTCTAATGTACATCATTAGTCAAGAATACTGAATATTTAACCATTGTAGAGTCAGATCATGCCCCTGTACTTTTCTCTCTACCAATCAGAACGCCCACCCTGGAAATTAGACAGGACTCTCCTGGCAGAGGAGGGTTTCTGTGAAATGATATAAAAAAAAAAAATAGATGACTTTCTAATTTTTAACCAAAAAGATAATGTTTCACCTTCTCTCTTGTGGGAGACACTAAAGGCTGTAATCAGGGGAGAAATCATCTCATATTCGTTTAGAAAACAAAATGAATTGAAATAGGCAAGAACCATTTCTATGGTAGATGCTCAGTACTCTGCTTCTCCTTCTCCTGAGCTTTATAAAAGGAAGCTAGACCTCCAAATACAATATAATTTGCTATCAACCGAAAAAACTGAATGTCTTCTGTTAAAGTCACGAGGTTATGTATATGAGCATGGCGATAGAGCCGGACGTTTGTTAGCACATCAACTTAAATGCCGCTCAGCCACACAACAAATCCCACAAATACGACAAGATGATGGTGAGTTAACAACTGACCCCGAAGAAATTAAAGAAACCTTCACTGCGTTTTATTCAAATCTTTATACATCTGAGATTACAAATGACTGCTCTGATATGGAGCATTTCTTTGACAATCTTCAGGCTCCTCTTGTAACAGCGGCCCATAGGACTGAAGCTGAACTTCCACTCAATCATGCAAAAGTGACTACTGTACTAAAGGCGATGCAAAATGGCAAGTCACCGGGCCCTGATGGGTATCCTATTGAGTTCTTTAAAAAATTTTCTGACAAACTAACAACAATCTTACTTAATGTGTTTAATGATTCTTTGTCTTGTGGGTCACTTCCACAGACAATGACTGAAGCATCTATTTTCCTCCTGCTGAAATCAGGTAAAGACAGCACAGAGCCTGGTTCATACCGTCCTGTCTCACTCCTAAACTGTGATGTAAAAATCTTGGCTAAGGCTCTTGCCCTACGTCTAGAAACTACAATCCACGACGTAATATCTGCTGACCAAACTGGTTTTATCCCAGGCCGTCACTCATTTACAAATGTCCGTCGGCTCCTAAATGTTATCCACTCTCCTGCGTCCGGCGAGGTGCCTGAGGTGGTTATCACGCTGTATGCAGAGAAAGCATTTGATAGGGTGGAATGGGGTTATCTATTTGCTTGTTTAAAGAAATTTGGTTATGGCCCTAATTTTATCTCATGGATAAGACTTTTATATTCATCACCCAAAGCTTCTATAATCATTAATGGTAAACGTTCACGATATTTTAAGTTGACAAGAGGTACCCGTCAGGGCTGTCCGATCAGTCCATTGTTATTTGCCCTGGCCATAGAGCCCCTCTCTATTACACTCAAAACTTTGCCATCAATTGCAGGTATTCGTAGGATGGATAAAGAGCATAGAGTGTCCCTCTATGCAGATGATCTGTTAATGTATGTATCTGATCCCGTTTCATGTGTCCCCCATATCATCCACACCCTAAGCAGCTTTGGCTCCTTCTCTGGGTACAAACTGAACTTCAGTAAAGGTGAATGCTATCCTGTTAATGACCTGGCTCTTCAAATATAGAGCAGTGCTATAGCTTTCAAAACAGCCAAAAATGGCTTTAAGTAGACATAAATATAAGAAGAGATTTGCACAGTCTCTATGAAGAGAATTTCTGCCCGCTACTTGAAAAGGTCAAATCGGACTTAAAGAAATGGAAGCCACTTCATCTATTGTTGGCAGGGAACGTACATTGTATAAAAATGAATATACTCCCCAAGTTTCTTTACCTATTTCAGTGTATCCCACTTTACCTTCCAAAATCATTTTTTAAATCTATTGATAAAGCTTTGGTCTCATTTATATGGGATGGGAAAAATCCTAGAATACAGCTGGATCTGTTACAGAGGCCTAAAAACCTAGGTGGCTTAGCCCTTCCAAATTTCGGCCATTAATACTGGGCCTCAAATGTTCAAAAACTAATTTATTGGCTCCACACCCCAGATGAAGATTGGTGCCAAATTGAAGCAGCATCTTGCATTTCCACCTCCCTTAGAGCCTTGGTCACCTCCAGCCTTACAATTTCCTCACGGCGGCACACCACCAGTCTTATAGTTATTAACACCCTCAAAATATGGGCTCAATTTTAAAAGAACTTTGGGTTTAAAAATCTTCTCCATTTGAGCCCTATTCATAATAGTCACCTTTTCCCTCCCGCCAGATTAGACTCTGAATTTGCTCTTTGGCAGAGACGAGGCATCCACAATTTTTCTGACATGTACATAGACGGTGTCTTGGCAAGTTTTCAGGATTTGTCACAAAACTTTGACCCCCCTCGGTCCAGCTTATTTAGATACTTTCAAGTTCGCCACTTCCTTCAGCATTATAACCCCAACTTTCCAAATATAACACCATTTACTGGTGTTGATGATCTGTTGAAACTCACATTTAAGCCTAAAGGTCTTATCTCAAGAATTAGCAATTGTATAGCCTCCTGGGAGGATGAGCTGGGGGTGGACTTAGAGGAGGAGACCTGGGAGAGCGCTCTTTTAAGAGTAAACAACAGCACTTCTTGTGCCAAATTAAACATCATACAGTTCAAGATTCTTCACCGCATTCATTACTCCAAGGCAAGACTGGCCAAAATATTTCCAAACATAGATGAAAGCTGTGAGAGATGTAGAAATCCTTCTGCAGATTTAACACATATGTTTTGGTCATGTCCAACTTTAAAAGCCTATTGCTCAACAATTTTCAAAACACTGTCTGAAGCATTGAATGTTGAGCTTCAACCCAATGTAGTTATGGGTATATTTGGTGCTACAGATAGAGGACATAGAACATTAAGGAAAAGCTACAAAAACATAATCGCTTTCACTACACTGCTTGCGCGCAGAAGGATATTATTGCATTGGAAGTCACAAAAGCCACCCAAAGTGGCTCTGTGGTTCAGTGACCAGTCACAATTTATACAGCTGTACTCTCAAGGGGTCGAAGGAGAGATTCTTTGCCGTTTGGGATACATTGCTAAAACATTTAGAGAAAATTAAAACCGTACCCATCTGATACTCGCTTGGCAGCTACCGTATACCCTTATTGTTGTGATGGCGATTAATTTTGTGCAAACTATTGCCTTTTAAGTGCACATCTTTAAATATGGTGAATTTTGATGTACCTCATTTAAAAAAAAAAATTTAAATTTTTTTTCCTCTGGATTGGTGTCCAAGATGTTCTTGGGGTGGGGTATGCATATAAAAGAAGCATTGTGACTTTGTTACATGTATATCTTTGTATTACATTCTTGACGCTCAATAAAAAATTATTAAAAGAAAAAAAAAGAAAGAAAAAGTAGTCAGTCTGACCTGGTCCTGGAGAAAACTCCTACTCAGATGAAGGCCCTAGCATGAGTAGTGGTCAGAAGAAAGCATAAAGGGTATACTGGGGGCAAACCGAGCCAATTCTGCTATACCTGGTGCACAGGGAAAAATTATCGGAATGCTTTTTGTGACATTTTTGTTTGGTGGTGTGGCGTGTGATTTTTCTAATGTGAAGTATGTGCCGTGACTCCAAAAGGTTGGGAAACACTGACCTAGAAAGAGTTCTTTAAAAATGCAGGGTGCTATGTGTGCATCTTCCAGTACTTTCCAGGTTCCGATGAACCACTGGATCTTCCTCATCAGTCGTCAGCCAGCAGAAGTGGCTCTTCGTCAGCCACAAGCACGGGTAACCATCAGCTGCACAGCTTCTACTAATGCATGATCACTTCAACAGCTATTTCAGTCTCTGCTAACTTTTTTATAATAGATGGAATTGAAATCATTCCATGGTAAATCATTAATTTTATCACAAATCATTCCTTTATTTCTGCTCAGACTCGTATGCTGACTGCACTATCAACTGTAGCCGGAGTGATGACGACACAGAACACATAAACTCAGTTGGCAGAGAGGAAACCCTGAAAAGTCTCGAGTCCAAATTTCCACTTCAGTTCAAGCCCACAAAGGTAATAGAACCTTAATCACACAGTGATCACACTTCTTCACAGTGTTTTGCTTTGAACCTGTTTTATGATTTTATTTTATTATTTTTTATTATTTTATGATTTTCAAATCCCAGAGTCCTGCATTGCGTACTGGTCTGTCCTGGACCTCAGGTGTGGACACTCAACCAGGGCCTTCCCAAAACTCAACCCACTCGAGCAGTTCTCCAATCAACTCTAGCCAGTCAGAACTGAAGATGACATTGAGCTCCACAGGTAGATTCACACAATATTTATTTTCCTGCGAAATAATCATCAATTCAACCTTTAAAATATATGTCTCTGAGTAAATACTGTACCCGCCCGCCGTAGACACATTGCAGTCATATTAGAAGATAGTAACTGCTGTTGACCTGAAGCAAGGTTTACAAGACGTCTGCCAAATTTAAAGACTGTGGCAAACTAATTTGTTTCTCTGTATACAGACAGTTTTTAGATTGTTTTCTATTTAAGTTTTGCCATCAATTAGAGCAGGGCGATATGACCAAAAATATTTATCACGATATACATTTGAAAATTTGCGATAACGATATAACTGACGATATAATTGACACTAGACAAGATACTTTACAACTCCACAACTTTATTCGTGCAAAAAAATAAATAAATCAAGGTATTTTCACTTAAACGAGCAGCTGTTTTTTATGTGCATTAAAGTTATATAAAAATTTAACAGTGCAAATGCAAATTCCTTGCTGACAGTTTAACCAAAAGGCATTTCCAGTGGAAATTGGCCGACAGATCCTCAGCATAACCATGTATAATATCCACAAAACTTAAAAAGAGGTTATACACACACACACAATACCCTAATACTATGCTGAAGCACAGTACGTATCACTCCGCGAGGCTCCTGCCTACGATAGCCGCAACGCTCCGACAATCCATCAAGCGGTGTGGCTTCGTAGCTTAGCAAAGTCATACTAAAACATTTGACAGATTTTCGAGCGCGGTGTACCACATAAAATTGTTTCAAGGTCAGTAAACACAACCAGAATTCATACATAAGGCACACGGGATTATAAGGGGCACTGTTGATTTTCAGAAAAATTGAAGGATTGATTTTAAATGTGCCATATTTTCCATAAAACACGGTAATAACGACAGCCCGCTAGCATGCTCTACCAAAAATAGTGCTTTGTTGTGTATCTGATGGACGAAAGCTAAACCAGTTCCACACCACTGAAGTTGCAGCATTTTTACAAACCAGTTCTGGTTCATCCGTTTCATTCAACGATCCGCTTTCGCCCTTCTCATTCTCCGTCGCCGCCATGCTTTTTCCCCCATGTGCGTATGAAAACAGAGGCACTGCGCATGCGCGTTTTACCCATATTCTATCGCAATATTTCATTTTCCTATCATTGGCCGACATTACACCGGTATTATCGTGAACGGTATGATATGGCCCAGCCCTACCATCAATGTTCTATAACTCATTGGTTTTTAACTCTACATTTTAAAACATCAAAATAGCTCATGCTGTGTTAGACCTTTAGAAGCTCAAATTACTATATTTGGATGAGAGGGTGAAGTTACTGTCTAACACTAGCTGTTTGGTTAGCAACCTGCATTTATAAATTGTATGAGACACGATTAACGCATAGCATTCTGACCACCAACAGGTGAAGTGAAAAACAATGATTTTCTCTTCATTATAGCACCTGTTAGAGGGTGGGATATATTAGGGAGCAAGTGAACATTTTATCCTAAAAAGTTGATGTGTTAGAAGCAGGATAACTGGGGCAAGCGTACGAATTTAAGTGAGTTTGGAGGCCCCACTTTGCTGCTTACAGTGCTTAAAGGATCTGTTGCTAACATTTTGATGCCCGATACAATAGCACACTTTCAGAATTGAATGGCTTGATGGACTGCATGCCTCGATGGGTCAGGGCTGTTTTGGCAGCAAAAGCGAAACCAACACAATGTCTAAGGAGCTTGGAAAGAAAGCGACTGGACTTGTTAAATTTTCGTGAAGATGTTTCATCTCTCCAACAGGCTTCTTCAGTTCTAAAACCAAATGGTGCAGCCACCTCTTGGTTGCACCTATAAATTGTTTCCATAAAGATTATGAATGGAAATGGAGAAAGCCAACATCCACTGGAAATGAGTCTGACTTGCTGCTGGCGATATGAATCAAGCTGTCACTACAGCTCTACAGAGGCTGAATGACCTGCATCAATAGGCATGATACCCCATACTCCCAAAGTAACCCTCGGAGATGGGGTCGAATGCCTTCACCAAATACTCAGAAAAACCTACTAGGAAGAACCCAGGGACCTACTGGGTCTGATAATGGGTCCAATGATTTCATCCAAATGGTGCAGAGTGCAGGGTATTTAAACCTATTGGGGGCTGTCCCTTAAGAGGGTTCTTGATCCACTCATGTGCTTCATCACGTGAGCTGAGGTGTGAAAAATGTTGGATCTCCAGTGTCACCTGTTGTAGCCAACCTTTACATAGAGGAAGTGGAAATTAAAGCTCTTGGCTCTTTCAAAGGGACAGCACGTAGCCACTGTCAAAGATATGCAGATACCTGCTGCTGCTCAGATACCCAGGGAACTGCTCAACTCCACTGCTGCTTGGGTCCAGTGAGAATCATCTAATACCCTGGGTCGCCTACATGTTGGGTTGTGGCTACAGCTCCCAGTGTATCCGCACTTGCTGCTTCATCATGTACCCATCTCCACAGGACTTTACTGTATGTGTGAGTGTGTGTGGAGGTGGGTGGTTCACTAAGGGTTTCAGACCCAACAGTGGTTTCAGACTAATTGGCTACCCTTACCTGGTTCGACCAGACATTTGAAGCTTTTGCCAGGGTGTGGCCACTGTCGCATGCTATTGAATTCAAATAGCTGCGAGGAGCCACAGGTGAGAGTACCAACAAGGAAGGAACTACTCCAAGGACAAACTGCTCCAAGGAGCATGACATGTCCCCTTATCAGAGGTACTACCTCTCCCTGCCACTCCATACAGCCCAACTTCCTTTGACTACCATGACCTGGATGACAGAGAACCTACACAGACAAACCAACACAATAATAGGCAGGTGGTCATAATGTTATGCCTAATCTGTGTAATACCTGATCAGTGCCTAGTGATAGACTCCTTGCTTGTCTTCTTTGGTAAAACCTAGCACCTCATAACACTTATTTTCTAGTTCAGTCACAGATGTGGCTCAGTTCATGCATTAGTCTGACCACAGTAGCATTAGATGGTTCACTGCCAGTGTTTGGATTTGTGTTTGAAAAGTAAGTGTGTGTGTGTGTGTGTGTGTGTGTGTGTGTGTGTGTGTGTGTGTGTGTGTGTGTGTGTGTGTGTGTGTGTGTGTGTGTGTGTGTGTGTGTGTGTGTGTGTGTGTGTGTGCGTATATCTTTAGCTACCAATGGAGTAGATGGCTATCTGAAACTGGATTATCAGCTGCAGGTAAGATGGTATTTTTATTGTGCTTAAAAACACAAAAACATAGCTGTAGTTCACCATGGTATCGGATAACAGTTTTCTCTGACTTTTTTAGGTGAAGACATATACCCACACACTTACATTTAGTGTTTATGCGTGTATTAGTTATTGTTTTGTAAGTATGAGAACTCTAAATTGTAAGTAATGTAGAAAATCTGCTAAATTCAGCAAAATATATATTTTAAAGTTTAAAATGTATGTAATACTAAAATGTGATGTTTCTATTTCTTATATGTTTGCTTAAATAAATAAAATGTGAATATGTTTGAAATTCTGGACATGCAGCCATTTTCAGCCACTACTCCGACTTACCATGGAGGCATCCTTGTCAAAGACCTGAACCACCTGAACACCATTTATTTCTGTCATTTGTATCTGTAGTCTCATTCTTTCAGTCACTACCCGTGCTTATGACCACAGGTGAGGATGGGATCATAGATCAACCACTAAAACTTCACTTTCACACTCAGCTGCTTCTTAACCATGAGCCCCTGAAATGAGACCCAGGAAGAGGGTGATAGATTGCCTGAAGCAGTTAGAACAGGACAGTGCCACTGACCGGACCCCATACCACAGGCTATACCCAGGGGAATCTACACCAAGTCTGTATGGTTTACTGAAGATACATAAACAGGGTGCACCTTTAAGACCGATTGTCTGTATGATCAACTCAGTCACCTATAACATCTTAAAGTTTCTGGCTTCGATTCTCAATCTGTTGGTATCTGAACACCACATCCAGAACACCCTGGAGTTTGTTGAGAAGGTGAGAGATGTCATTATAGAGGCAGATGAAACAATGGTCTTGTGCGACGTTACATCTCTCTTCACTTGTGTTCCAGTCAATGAAGCAGTGGAGGTAATTCGTAAGAGATTACAGGATGACCCCAACCTCAGCAACAGGACCACTCTCAGCATCGACCAAGTGTGTTTGAACTGTGTCTTCATTCTACCCTGGAACACCAAGTCATTGGTGGATGACACCTGGGTGAAAATCAAATCTCAGGACGTTCCACAATTCACTGATCACATTAACTTGGTGGATCAAGACATCAAAGGGAGGATATGAAAAGTGGCAGGTTAGCCTTCTTAGACTGTGAGATTTCCATCAGTAATGGGGGACATCTAAAAACTGATGTGTACAGTAAACCTACACATACGGATCAGTATTTAAGGTTTGACTCTCATCATCCACTGGAGCACAAACTGGGTGTCATCAGGACGCTACAACACAGAGCGAACACCATCCCCACTGACACAGCGGCCAGGGAGGCAGAAGAACATCACATCAAGAAGGCCCTGAGTAAATGTGGTTATCCCAGCTGGACTTTTGTCAAAGCTGGAAAGGCACCTAAAGAAAGCTCCAGCCGATCCAGGAGAGAAGGACAACTGCTGCCTAAGCGAAAACCTGTAGTGATCCCATATGTGTCAGGAGTATCGGAGCAGTTGAGACGCATTTTTTCTAAACACCGAGTCTCTGTGGCTTTTAAACCCCAAAACACGCTGCGCCAAAAATCGGTCCACCCCAAGGATCGGGTCCCCCGACACAAACAGAGTAACATAGTGTACGCTGTTAAGTGCCAGGAGGATTGGCAGGATTTATACATCGGGGAAACCAAACAACCTCTGGCGAAGCCGATGGCACAACACAGAAGAGCTACCTCGTCAGGCCAGGACTCTGCAGTCTATTTACACCTACAGGCCAGTGGACACTCTTTCAATGATGAGGATGTACACATCCTGGACAGGGAGGAACGCTGGTTTGAGCGCCGAGTCAAGGAGGCCATTTACGTGAAAAGGGAAAGACCATCTCTGAATCGAGGAGGGGGCCTAAGGGTACATCTGTCACCATCTTACAATGCTGTGATTGCAGCCATTCCCCAACTCTGTGAATGGTACTCATGGTTATTGATCGGTGGTCATGACAATTTCCATATTAATGATCAAGGAGCTGACCTAACAGCGCATTGTTCATTCAGTGGGCTCGTTTTAGTCATTGTGCAAGGGTCTGTTTACAAGGTTGTGGAAACCTGCAGTCAGCTGAGATTGAAGAAGTCACTTGGATCAGTGATGAATTGTTTCTCCCACTGAAAACGCTACGTGGATGATTGATGATTGCATCCATACGTTATTTCAGATGCTGCACCAATCCATCTAGCAGTAAAAAAAAAAAAAAAAAAAAAAAAAAAAAAAAAAGGATTATGGTAATTACCATGTGCCAGAATGAGGACCCACACACCAGATCTGCACTTTCTGGTATCTTTTATTTGTAAGGTTTTATTTCCCACTTTATCATAGCACAAGCAGCATTTGAGCTGCTCTTCTCTCACACATACACACACACCCACACACACACACCCTCTGGTCCCGGCACCAACTTTAAAGGGGAGGTGTGTTTTGCTGATGGAGATCAGGTGTGTGTCAGCTTCCCCTAACACCACATCCTGAATCCACTGCTCCAGCCCTCCCCTGCAGCTGAGCCACAGACCGCACCCCACCACATACCAATATTGTTAATTAAGGGCAGCCGTGGTATAAATCACACTGTATCTCAAACACCTCGAGGTGACTGTGAATTATCTCTTTATAAATGAGATTTAATTGAATGAACTTCACTTGGTGATGGTCTGATAAATTTGCTTAACAAACTCTACTCCACAGCAACTGATTCTCAGTCTGAATTGGCCACACTGCTGTTTCTAGCTGAAAATCATGGTATTGGACTTAGAGGTGCTAATTTTTATCCACATTGATTCACAGTCAGCTGTAAACCGCCCTGGTGCAAGCTGCAGGTCACCACTCAGTAAGGCACAGGGTTTGATAATAAGTCTGCATCTGCCTGATGTGGTCAGGCTGAACCTGCTTCTATCTGTGAAATGCACAGGATGCTAGTGGAGGACCTACCATTTCTGGTATTGTGTGGCAAATGCTAATTACGCTCCACAGTGCTGGGCAGTGAGCGTAGAGCCCACTAGAGGACGTCAGGCCCTCAGACCACCCTCATGAAGTCTGTGATTGTTTGGTCATAGAAATTCGCACCAGTGGCTTGCTAAAGGTCATTTTGTAAGACTGCAGTGCTCATCCTGTTCCTCCTTGGACAAAGGAGCAGACACCAGTCCTGCTGATGGGTTATGGACCTTCTACGGCCCTATTTAACTCTCCTAGAGTAACTGCCTGTCTCCTGGAATCTTCTCCATGCTCTTGAGACTGCTGGGAAACCCAGCAAACCTTCTGCAAATTGCATGTATTGATAGACATACTTGGGGAGTTGTACTACCTGTGCAAACTTAGTAGGGTCCAGGTATTGCCTCATGCAATTAGTAGTGACACTGACCCCAGCCAAATGTAAAACTAGTGAAAAAAAGACAGTCAGAGAATATGAGGAGGGAAACCTGTAAAACCATTCATTCAAACCATTTGAGGGCTGTCTCATTGTTGCCCCTTTACTGCACCAAAACAGCTGATACTGAGTAACAACCCCCTCTGCTACTAAACTGACAAGTTCAATATTCTAGAAGTTTAACTGACTTGATGTTGTATTCTGATTAAAAACTGTTTCTTTCTTTCTTTCTTTATTTTTTGAGCATTATAGTAGTATTCTCATCCAGCTGTTATGCTGAAGTCTGCATATGTAGAGTGTTGCATTAACCACAGCGTGTCCTTGTGTTTTCAGCCTCTGGCTCCTTGTCCAAACTCCAAAGAGTCCATGGCTGTGTTTGAGCAGCATATCAGGATGGCTCAGGAGTACCTCAAAGTCCAGTCAGAGATTGCTCACCTTGTTCGGAGAAAGTAAGTCACAAGCACAATATTAACTTAAGCAGAACTGTGAACATCTTAAGATGTGTCATAAGATTGCATGATTTAATCATGCACCTGGAAATGGAAAAATCAATGCCAACATTTAACCTTCAGTTAAAAATGGTGGACTTCCTATTGGGTTTAGGTCTTCAGGCCAATTTATTTTAAAAATAAAATAAAATACGTAGATTTTCATTAGACGCACATCCTAAAGCTCTTCTTTGCTGCCTTTTGTTCCTTTCTATGTTAATATGAGCCCATGCTGCTTGAATAATGTTGCGGTCTGGTCTCTGGGGAGGCCAATCCATGGCTGACAGTGTTAGATTGTGTGTTGTTCTATCCATGTGTGCTTTTACTGCACTGACAGTGTGTTTGGGGTCATTGTCATGCTGAAAATTGAAACTGTTGCCAATCAGTTAGTTTACAGAATGATTGCATGGTGGATTAAAATCTGTCTGTTCATCATTCTCTGACATGATCCTCAAAACACCGGCTGAAAAGCAGTGACAACCTTTGTGTTTTACAGTTGGCTACAGACACTCCCTGTTGTAACTCTCTCTTATATTCCACTGTATTCACAGTGATTTGAACAAAAAAAAATTCTAATTTGGATTCATCACTCCTGTTGCCACTAATTTTCAGTCCAGTTTTTGCATAATTTGGAATACCTCAGCCTTCTCTCCTCATTTTCATTCTTTAAGAATGGTTTCTCTTCCACTGAGACCATTTGGGATGAGGCTTCAGCAAAGAGTAGACGGATCAACTGAAGGGCCTCTTTCTTAAGCACGTGACTTTGAGACACTATTCATAATTCATCTAGGGGTTGGGTTTTTTTTGGCCAGTTTCTTTTTATTTTCTTAGAGTGACACTGCACTACACCCTGAATGTTATTAGAAAATTATTACTTTTTGCCTGTCATAGTGTTGTCTTTGGCATTTTTCAGAGCATGCTAAAAATATGATTTTGCAATAAGCTGCTTGTAACAAAGGGCCTGAAGATAGAATGTAAATATGGTTCTTTGCCAAGTTGTCTATTATATATAGATGCAACAAGTTCAATTCATTTTTGTAATGTAAATACACACTGAATTCATTGCATTTTTCTGAGAAATCCATCCTCTAAAAACGCACTGTGAAAAAAACTTTAGTCAACATCGAACAATAATGAGCTGGTGTTTCTCTAAACAAGGCAAGCAAGAAAGTGAGATTCTGAGTTCATTTGTTTCTCATCAGCAGGCAGCAGCAGAGAGAATTTCCACTGTGGTGCACTGAAGCAAAATTGCAAAAACTGCATTGTCTAAACACTTTTTGGATCTTACTTTATGCATGTCATTCCACCCTCTATGTAGGAAGGAGCTAATGACCGAACTGGAGCAGGATGAAATGGAACAGCAGACCTCGTTTCGACTCATCCAAGAGCGCAGCAATCTGCTGGAGGACAACAGCAGCCTATCAGCCTACTGCCAGGGCCTGAAGAGTAAACTGAGCCTGATGAAGAGCCAGAACTAGTCGCACAGCTGGAACAAAATGATGGACTGCAGCAAGCAGTCCACACCACTGTTGTTTTTACTGTGATCGCTCCCCTTTTGAAAGAAGAGAACAATCACTGGCAGAAAAGCCCGTTATCTTAGAAAATAAGACTCTGCTAACTACATAAGGTACATCAAGATAATATTAAAGGGAAAGTTGTTAATTTGGAATTAAAGCCTTTAAAGTAAAGCTGAATTATAAGTTGATATTCTTTGTTAATGAAACACACTGTGTGTACAATTATTAGGCAAGGTGTATTTTTGAGGATTAATTTTATTATTGAACAGCTACAGTGCTCTTGGTCAATCCAAAATGCTAATAAACCTAAATCTAAATGTTTAAGAAGGTAAAAGTGAAGTTTTGTCTTTCATAAGAAAATATATATATATGAGCACAAATATTAGGCAACTATTATTGTGCAGAATTATTATGCAACTAAATGAACAACCTGTTCACCTGTTTATTTCCATCTGTTAAAGTGAGAATAATAAAACAACTCAAAATTTACATATAAACATTTCTGACATGTCCAAAATAATAATAATAATAATAATAATAATAATAATAATCAGGGACTAATATAGCCACCCTTCTTTTCAATAACTGTCACAAGCCTTCCATTCATGGAGTCTGTCAGTGTCTTGATCTGTTGATGATCAATGTTTTGTGCAGCAGCAGCCACAGCCTCCAAGACACTGTTCAGAGAGGTGTACAGGGCCCACAGGTTCTCAATGGGGCTTTTCAGAGTCCTTTAGATCTCTTTTTGGCCCATTTTGCCTGAGGAAGAGAAGCTGCCTAAAAATTATGCACACCTTTATATAGAGTGTCGGTCTCCTTAGGCCACACCCTCACTCATCACGCAAATACACATCACCTGATACGCTTAAATCCAATAAGCACTCAAGTTTATACAGCTTGAAGTTGGAAAATATGCAAAAAATTATGATATGGCCAAAATACCCACTTGCCTAGTAATTGTGCATGCAGTGTATGGATTTCTGATGTGATGTGTAACATTCTTTGAGGCAAGCTGCTTTGAAGGATCCCGGTATTCCCGTGTCTTAAAAGATACTTTCAGACCACAGGAACTTTGTCATAGTTGCAGTAACTGTTGACGGTAGATTTCAAAGGTCCAATTTTATTTGATTTTATCATTTGCATGATAATGGTTATGAGAATTCTCATGACCATTGATCAAGGCCCACTGATCAAAGACCACTGATGAATTATTTGCATAATTATGATGAAAGAACTGACCTCTCATTGTTCCTTCAGTGGGCTGGTTTCAGTCATCATGCAAATGTACTGTTTATAAGATTGGGGAAACCTGCAGTCAGCTGAGACTGAAGAAGTCACTTGGATGAGTGACGAAACGTTTCTCCCACTGAAAACGCTTCGTCCAGATGAACAGAATCAACTTTTGGAGATTTACTTTCCTGGATGATTGAGCATGCATCAAGACATTATTGGTTGTGGTTACTCAGCTGGTTCAGCAGCAAACTCTTCCATCAGCTGGCAGAGAGGAATGTAAAATTCTTAATAATACAATAAGATAATACTCCATTACAAATAAGGCAGTGTAGTCAGACATAACATTAAAAAATAAAAATGTACAGTAGGATTGGAGCAGTCTTTTAGAGTTGCAACAATGAGTAAAACTTAGTTCCTCTTGTAAGATTATTTCTGTTCTCTTTTGTACTAATGTTTGTCAACATGATGCTTTCATCTGATCTTGTAGCAGACCTCTAAGTCTGCAATAAATGAGTAAACAGCCAGCAAGTGTTGTGACTTAATACCATTTTAGCTTTTCAGCTGATATCCGTCCACCTATGTTAATTGCAGTCAGTTAAATCTGGCAACATTGTACAACAAAATGTAAACATTCCTCTTGCTGGAAGTGAGAAATAAGGGAAACAGATTTATATTTACATATTTTTGGCCATTGTTTTGTTTTAATCTATTTGTCCTGAGTTCAGTCATGTTTAAATCAAAGTGGTCCTGTTTGGGTCTTTGCAGTCTATCAGGCAGAAGGTCATCTGCCACAGGATTAACTGCCTTGCAGAGACTACTGTTGTGGTTGGAACTATATAAATAAAATTGAATGGAAAAAGATTTTCAAATACCATAGGTACATCATATTAAAAAATGTTGATGTTTCAATTTCAGACACAGGTTTCTGAAACTCTTAAGAGCATGATTAGTCATGATAACAGCTTTGGAACACCAGCTTGAAGTTACCCTATGCCACGGGCCCTATCCAGACCAGTCAAATGGGTCGTGCTTCGAGCAGACAACAACTTACCGTTGTAGCAGGGTCCATGGTCACAGGTGTTGCTAAGGAGGAAATAGTCAGGCATCCAACTGTCAACAGAGGCTCAAAATAAGAGTCAGTAGCAGAAAAAGCTGTTTAGCATTGGCAGAGAAGATATGGCAAGTTTTTTTTGTTTGTGGTTTTTTTTTCAAATGGGTGCAATTAATACTAATCTCTGCTGCTCAACTCACAACTGCATTTTCCTTAAAAATGTGGCACCATTTAGTTTATTTTTCTCTTTTAGTAAAAAAAAAAAAGAAGTGTTTTGGGACTTATTTATTGGGGCATATGAGAGTTCACCAAACACTTTGATAAAGTCTCCATCAGAAAACAATTTACTGTTAATAGTAATTTTGTGGGATATGAAATAACTTGTCTTGGCAGCTGCGTCCCTGGTGCATGAAGTTTTGTTAAAAAAAAAGTCCTTGTTGGTTCTGCAGTTTGTCTCTATCAGACAAGTTCTTGTATTTTTTTGCATGTTTGATAACCTTTAAATTGTGGTTCTTGAACACAGTGACCTGTGCACCACAAACTAAGCACACAGTCTTTCCTTTGAATTCTGTAAATATACATTTTGCAGCCCATGCCTCTTTTTTTGCACGAGCTGACATTTTGAGGGTCTGTTGGTAAACATTCACGTGCAAATGTGTCCGTACATATATGAAAGTCTCATAAACTTGTTTTTTATTTAGCTTTCTTTGAAATTTGTTTGAAGGTTGACTTTAATCTTATAGAGAGATTGCAATTTTATGGATAATAATTCATGCCAGTAATGTCCACAATCAAAAAAATGAAAGATGTAGACAGGTTATGAATGCTGCCCATTAGTGATGGTGTGACGAAGCTCATTGAATAGCTCATTTGGAAGTACTGACATCTGCTGGTCATTCGATGTACAGCAGCCTGGCTGTGATTTTTAAACGTGGGCTACATACCAGTCGATATATAAACAATGATGTATCAATTGCAGAATACCCATATAGGATCCTGTGTAATATAAATATATATATATATATATATATATATATATAGACATAATTAAACATCATCTCTGAGATTCATTGAAGATTTATGTTATCATTGGATGACAGCATGTCAAAATGCTCCCTAACTGCTGATATTTTTCGACTTTTTGCCGGCATCATACTGTGCTTACAATCTCCTTGCAAGCTTGTAATGAACGCCAAAATCACCTCAGATCCAGTTCACGCAAAAAACTAACTACCACTTCTTTTAAACAACTCAAATCATATAACAAGGCCATGGCGTCATTTCAGAGAAACAGGGTCTCATTTATTTTTGGTCACATGCTATTCTGAAGACCAGTACGGGCCTTGACATAGGCTTCATTTGGACACGCCCCGCCTCAGCCTCAGGGCTTCAGTGTCAGACATATCACCTGGTTTTCATTCAGCTGAATATCAGTTTTACAGTGATGTACAAACATCAGGATGAGTATGTGGATGAGGACCCAAGAGCAGATTCAAACAGCAAAGAGGTGATAAGGTTTTCACAAGCCTTAATGCTTAAGGACAAGAGTAAACAGGACACGAGGGAGGGATACCTGTTATGATTTTTAAGATGTATGAATAAAACTGAATTGTAACTAAATTGAACGGGAGATAAACAGTATACCAACTTGACCTGTTGTAGTTAAATGTATTTCTCATCTTGATCAATGGTCATGAGAATTTGCATAATTATGATTAAGGAACTGACCTCCCAGCCCATTGTTCCCTCAGTGGGCTGGTTTCAGTCATTATGCAAATGTACTGTTTGTAAGATTTGGGGAAACCTGCAGTCAGCTGAGACTGAAGAAGTCACTTGGATGAGTGACGAAACGTTTCTCCCACAAAACGCTACGTCCAGATGAACAGAATCAACTTTTGGAGATTTACTTTCCTGGATGATTGAGAATGCATCAAGATATTTCTCATCTTATTTTGTACCTCTAATAATAACACAAACAGGAAATACGCCTTCTCTTGTACTATTTTTGTAGTAATGTATACATTATGGATGTAAAGCTACGTCCAGATGAACAGAATCAACTTTTCGGGATTATGTGTTTGTATCATCTCTGCCTTGTTAGACCCATTTAGCAAAAAATAAGACAGTTTTAATCTCAGATATCTATTCTATATGAATTAATACAGTAATGATATGGCATGATTTTCTCACCTAATAAAGGAATATTTTATATGTATATAAAATATTTATATTAGTAGTACTCTGTAGCTACTCTTAATTTTATCAGACATGCACTTTTAAGATAAATGTAGTGGTGCTAATATATTAAAAGAACAATATTTGTCTCTTTAATTAATACTACAAACGTATACACTGTAAAAGATATTGGTCTTTGAGATGAAGAAGCTGAAGACAAAGTGATATAAAACAGAAATAAGCATGAAGCATGAAACAGGAGTTCAATCCTTGGAGTTTCCAGGGTTGACCAGCATCCTGTTGAGTTAATCAACTGCGAAGATGGAGTATGAAGAATCTGTGAAGAAACTAGAGCACAAGGAGAAGCAAGGTAAGCTTTAACAAGAACAAGATGAATCACAAGAAGCATGGATGGCCTATCACTAATGGGAGCTAGCAGACAAACTCGTCTTAAATACCGCTGGCTGAATATCCCAGATCACAAACAGGTGATAATGACTGGTGTGTTGATAAGGGCTCCACCCAGAGGTGGACTCCGTGACACTGTGGACAAAACACAGCCACTCACCCGGACCATGACAATGAGAGGGTTTTTTCCCCTTGCCGTTGGGTCAGGGTTGGTTCAAGTCCCACGATCAGCAGAGCTTCAACAGCAGTCTGAGGAAGACTTGGAAAATATAGTCTAAATCAGGGGTGTCGAACTCCAGGCCTCGAGGGCCGGTGTCCTGCAGGTTTTAGATATCACCCTGGGTCAACACACCTGAATCAAAGGATTGGTTCATTACCAGGCCTCTAGAGAACTTCAAGACCTGTTGAGGAGGTCATTTAGCCATTTAAATCAGCTGTGATGGATCAAGGACACATCTAAAACCTGCAGGACACCAGCCCTCAAGGCCTGGAGTTTGACACCTGTGGTCTAAATGGACCATATCAGCACCTCCTTTGCTGAGGCTAATCAGGCTAATAGACCTCCTTCTACTGACTTGTCATCTGTAGACTAAAACAGTCAGGAGTCTGGGGACATCGGGATGACTTGCGTATTATCGTGGGTGAAGTCGCTGAGGTAGATGAACAGCAGCAGGGCACTTAGGCTGGATGAGATTCCCTCTGAGTTCCTTAACACTCTGGATGTTGTAGGGCTGTCTCGGCCTTTGTAGCATCACATGGAGATCTGTGCCTCTAGATTGGCAGACTAGTGTGGTGGTTCACATCTTGATGAGGGGCAATTGAAGGGTGTGCTCTAACTAAAAGAGATCACACTTCTCAGCCTCCCTGAGAAGTGTGTTTGCCAGAGTGCTGGAAAAGAAAGTTTGTCTGTTAGGTGAACCTCAGATTCAGGTGGAACAATACGGTTTGTCCTGATAGCAAAACACTGGACCAGGTCTTCATCTCGTTGAGGATATATTGGATTGTAATTCGTATTATTGTAGGCTTCATAACATATAGCACCTTGAGGAGACTGTTGTTGTGATTAGCGTTATGTAAGGCATGACGGTGAGGATTTCTGACCCCTTATTTCAAGCCTCAAGACTCATTTCCGGTAGGTGCCCACTCCAGGTTAGGGACGAGTTGCTACACCAAAGAGGGGAGTTTAAGTAAAAGTCTTGTTCATAAGTCAGGGGAGAGGGAAATCAGAGTTTGACAGACAGATTGGGGTCATGTCTGCAGTGATGTGGACTATGTCAGCCACTTGGTTATGGCGTTCCATGTATGCCCTGCCTGCTAGCATCTTGCACCCTGCTGTGATGTGCTGGATTGTCTCAGGGGCATCTTTACACAGCCTGCACCTGGGGTCTTGCCTGGTGTGATAGACCCCAGCCTCTATGGATCTTGTGCTCAGAGCTTGTTCCTGTGCTGCCATGATTAGTGCCTCTGTGCTGTCTTTCAGTCCGGCTTTGTCCAGCCACCGGTAGGATTTCTGGATATCAGCCACCTCCTCTATCTGCCGGTGGTACATACCGTGCAGGGGCCTGTCCTTCCATGGTGGTGCCTCCTCTTCCTCCTCATTCTTGGGTTTCTGCTGCCTGAGGTATTCACTGAGCACACTGTCGGTTGGGGCCATCTTGCTGATGTATTCGTGGATGTGGTGCTGACACTCACTAGTCCCTGGCCTCCTTCCACTTAGCATACAGCCTCAGGGTGCTGGACTTGGGATGAAACCCTCCATGCATGGTCAGGAGCATCCTTGTCTTGATGTCAGTGGCTTCTATCTCCTCCTTTGGCCAACTTATTATCCTAGCAGGGTACCTGATCATGGACAGAGCGTAGGTGTTGATAGCCCGGATCTTGTTCTTACCGTTCAGCTGACTCAGGACTTGCCTGACCCTCTGCAGGTACTTGGTGGTTGCAGCTTTCCTAGCAGCTTCTTCATGGTTCCCATTTCCCTGTGGGATATCCAGGTACTTGTAGCTGTCCTCTATGTCTGCAATGTTGCCTTCTGATAGTTCGATCCCCTCAGTTCTGACTACCTTTTCTCTTTTTGTTATCATCCAACTACACTTCTCCAGTCCGAATGACATTCCGATATCTTTGCCGTATATCCTGGTAGTGTGGATCAGTGAATCGATGTCTCATTCACTCTTGGCATACAGCTTGATGTCATGCATGTACAGGAGGTGGCTGACAACTGATCCACTCCGTAGTCGGTATCCGTAGCCAGTCTTGTCAATGATCTCACTGAGGGGGTTCAGGCCTATGCAGAACAGCAGTGGGGACAGAGCATCTCCTTGGTAGATCCCGCACTTGATGGTGACTTGTGCTATGGGCTTGTAGTTGGTCTTTACTGTTGTACGCCAGACCCTATTAAATTCCTGATGAAGAATCTTAGGGTCCTGTTGATCTTGTATAGTTCTAGGCATTCCAGGATCCAGGTGTGGGACATTGAGTCATACTTAACCTCCTAAGACCCGAACTCTTCCATGGCATGCATTTTTAATTTCTCTTTGTCATTTGGGCTGATTGGCACCTGATGAATGTAAAAACAAAGAATTACCAGATTTTCTTTTTTTTTTACCTAATTTTTGTTGCTGAGAAAAATGAGAGCCACATATGAGGATATTTGTTTAAAATCTCAATAGAACAGCGGCAGTATGACGTCCTTGTAAGTGGATATCAGGCCCTCGTGTGGCAAAATGTAGAATTTTAGTCTACACAACCCAAAATGTTATGTCAACATATGTGGATACCAGGTCCTAGGAGGATACACACACACACACACACACACAGACAGATATATATAAGAAGGCCTATGACTGAATGCCCCACACCTGGATCCTGGAATGCCTAGAACTATGTGGCGGACAACACTACAGGCCAACTTCAGTGCTTTACTCCACTGCACCTGATGCTTTGTTGCAAGGCTTGAATGTTGCTATTCGGCCATGGAAACCCATTCCACGAAGCTCTCTACGAACTAGTAGCCAGGAAATTTCATCACTGGACTTGTCACACAGGTGGCATCCTAACATGGTACCACACTGGAACTCAATGAGTTGAGGAATGATTGGAACATCTCAATTAAATGATTTGGGTGGGTGAGTGGACACTTTTGGCAATATAGTGTATGTGAAACTGTGTTTCATGTAGCTGTCATACTGGCCTTCTACTGCTGCCTCCACTGATTTTTTTTCAGCTGACCAACATTGGTTGTTTTAAAAAGGAGAGAATTAAAATATGCATGTTACTGTTCCACTGTGTGGTTAACTTTATTTTTATTATGATTGTATACATGTCGCTGAAAATCCAACTTGATTTTATTTCTCTTTCTATAGTTCTGCAGCACATTTGTTGTGATACTGTGAACAGCATTATATCTTATGTTAGGGCTTGTTCACAAGGGCAAATGCCCCTTTAACCACTGACTATAGTAATTTTCGTGTTTGAGTGTGGAGGCGGACCCATTCCCTTTCTTGGTTTTTGCTGGTGTGCTATAAATCACGTCAAGACGGACTACCTGGAGAGAACCCATGCAAACTAAGTGAGAACAAGCAAATTCCAGTTGAACTCAGGATCGTTTTGCTTTTAGGCCACAGTGTTAACCACCGCACCGCCATGCTGCCCCCCCCCTTGTTATTTCCTACCATGATAATTCATGGAACCCTGAATACATCTCGTCTCTACTCTGCGGTGATCTTAGTTGCCAGAGAATCTGCAAAAATCAGTCACAGCTATTTATAACAGCTTGACATTGAGAATGTGGGCTGATCTGAATTTAACTGCTCAGAATGAAGCCCAAGAGGTGCCAGTCTTTGGCAAACTGATAAAATGTAACTGCTCTGCCAGCTCCTGCAGGATTATGCTATGTATTAGAAACAATGTCATACCCACTGCCCAGCTCAGAATGGCCTTCACACACTGCAAACAGGGTTTAAAACACATGATTTAAAGCTAGAACTACACCTGCTTTGTGCCTGCACAAGTGTTGTACTTTTTGAGTTGTAACTTAACCAGCAACATAGAACATGCCAATAATTTTGTTCCCAGTGCTTTTGAGCAACATAAATTGGTTATTTCATTTTAGGGACAATGAAAAAAGAAACGTTGACAAGGTACATATCCATCTCTAAAAGAACTGTAACAGTGTAAAATGTAAAAAAGACAAGAATTTGCACGAGAAGGCAGCAGTATTTCTCCATCTCGTTGTTGTTGTTTTGTTGAATATGCAATGTAAAGTTTAAACTTTTGTGTATCAAGTGAGAAACTGTGTTCACACTGTTTTTCAGAAGTGTTGGTGGGCGAATGCAATGATTTCCAGAATCATGTCCTGTTGAAGGATCAGAGATGTAATCATTGTCCTATCAAAGTCAAAGTCACAGGCAAAGTCAAAAAATTTTTTATTTACTTACATTCTCTAAATCTTCATGATTTACTCACATTTTACTTAGTGTTCAAACTATTGTGGAAAGGGGGTTCTAACTAGAACATTTTTTTCCCATTCTTATCGACTTCTCTTTAGACCTAATGGATATTTCTCAAAGGTTTTTTTTTTTTTTATATAATTTGAATACAGTAGGTGAATGATGCATTTTAAAAATATGAAGCACTGTTCAAAATTTAAATGTTATGTTATTAGCTTGGAACAGTGTGATCTGCTGAAATGAACACCAGCTTGACAGATAATTCACCTCGTGAATACGTTGATATGATATCTTCCTGAGCCTCAAGTCCACAACACATCTGTGCTACGTCGTTTGGAGGGCGGGGCTTTGTTTTCGTAGGAGGGGAGGGGTCTCTTGGCCGCTGTTGTGAATGGGGGGTCAGCATGACGTCAGGAAACCAATGTCAACAATGCAGCTGGAGGAGAAAAGGCGTTTCATCCTAACACACAATCACACTCACAAGAGACCCGTGTATCACTGATCGATTCACGTCCAAAGCCTGTTAAAAGCTGCGGTTCTGCCTGTCGAAGGACTGTGGACACTGCACAGCATGGATTAATTTTTGTTTCTCAGAAACTGAACGCAGACGAGCAAGAAAAACAACAACAAAAACTGGTAAGTCCTCCTCTGCTCTTTTACTACGCTTGGACAAAGCAGACAACAAGAGCCTCTGTCAGCACTGGATTGGACTAATCTGTTTGGCTAGATTTCCTCGCTTGTTTGTGTTGCAGTTTCATTGCTGTTGTGTTCACTGGAGTTGCTTTGAGCACGGTTTCACTTATTCCTGAGGCGTACCCGCCTTTTATGGTTTGCTCACACGGGTCAGCAGGTATGCAGTGGACTACGCTATATATGTGTTTGCTTTGAAAACGCGTAACCTTTGCCGCAAAATACGTCGGGACAGCACGAAGCTTAACAAATCTGTGTTTTGGGGCTGTTTTGCTAAGCTGATTGCCAATTAAATTCAACAAACAATATCCTGAATTTACGTTATTAAAACGACTAAATATTGATAGTATCCAACTGAAAGAAACCTCTGTTGTACTCCGTACTGGACCACCAGTACAGTTAGTTTATGATAATCACATGCTTCTTAAAAGGAACGTTTGTACATGTCTATCGTTATTTGTTTGCTAACCACATCCCATTTTTGTAATACATTCTCTAATACTTATCTTAAGTTTAAACTGGAGGCACATGTTTTACGCGGGAGACAATTGCTTCCAGAAACGGACTCGAGCCCTGCCATTCTCGGGGAGGAAGGACAAAGGACCCAGCCTCCCTGCGCCTTATTCCCGTCTCAACTACTGAACAGCCACCTCAGTGAACACTATACCACGCTAAGAATAAATCGCTATGTATCTTGTAATTCCTGTGTCATTCCGCGCTGAGAAAGGATGTGTCAGAATTGGCTCTGCTTCTGCTTTTCAACCATCGCAATCCCTGTGCTCAAACTGTGACACAATCTCTGAGGTCTTTTTTGTTTAAATTTTGATTAGAATATCTTTATTCACGTGGTATATAAATATTTGTTACACCCAGTCATCACCAAATCCCGTTATTTCTACTCCCCAGATAATATGACTGGAGACTTAGAAGCCATTGTGAGCATGTCTTCTTGTTAACAGATTAGGTCTTTGTTATCCTTCAGCAAGTAGCCTACTACAAAGCCTCTCTTCATCTTTGTGTTAATAGAAATACACTAACATCAGAATGTTTGACGCTCTTGTGATCTGTTTTCTCTTACAATTTCCATACTGTGGGGCAGGGGAAAGGTGACTGAAGCCAGTCTGCACATTAGCAGACTTCTTGTTGTAACTTACTGGGTTGTTCACAAAAAATAAATAAAATATAATAATAATAATGATAATAATAATAATAATGATAAAAATGGTGGTGCAGGGGTTAGCACTGTTCAATTTAAAATTTATTTATATAGCGCCAAATCACAAAGGTCGCCTCAAGGCGCTATATATTGTAAGGTAGACCCTAGAATAATACATACAGAGAAAACCCAACAATCATATGAGAAAGCACTTTGGTGACAGTGGGAAGGAAAAACTCCCTTTTAACAGGAAGAAACCTCCGGCATAACCAGGCTCAGGGAGGGGCGGGGCCATCTGCTGCGACCGCTTGGGGAGAGAGAAGGAAGACAGAATAAAGACATGCTGTGGAAGAGAGACAGAGATTAATAACAAGTATGATTCAGCAGAAAGGTCTATTAACACATAGTGAGTGAGAACGGTGACTGAACAACACCCAGTGCATCATGGGAATCCCCCAGCAGTCTACACCTATTGCAGCATAACTAAGGGAGGATTCAGGGTCACCTGGTCCAGCCCTAACTATATGCTTTAGCAAAAAGGAAAGTTTTAAGCCTAATCTTGAAAGTAGAGATAGTGTCTGTCTCCTGAATCCAAACTGGAAGCTGGTTCCACAGAAGAGGGGCCTGAAAACTGAAGGCTCTGCCTCCCATTCTACTTTTAAATACTCTAGGAACAACAAGTAAGCCTGCAGTGTGAGAGCGAAGTGCTCTAATGGGGTGATATGGTACTACAAGCTCATTAAGATAAGATGGGGCCTGATTATTTAAGACCTTGTATGTGAGGAGCAGGATTTTGAATTCAATTCTGGATTTAACAGGAAGCCAATGAAGGGAAGCCAAAACAGGAGAAATATGCTCTCTCTTTCTAGTCCCTCTCAGGACTCTTGCTGCAGCATTTTGGATTAGCTGAAGACTTTTCAGTGAGTTTTTAGGACATCCTGATAATAATGAATTACAGTAGTCCAGCCTGGAAGTAATAAATGCATGAACTAGTTTTTCAGCGTCACTCTGAGACAGGATATTTCTAATTTTAGAGATGTTGCGCAAATGGAAGAAAGCAGTCTTACATATTTGTTTAATATGTGCACTGAAGGACATGTCTTGGTCAAAAATGACTCCAAGGTTCCTCACAGTGTTACTGGAGGCCAAGGTAATGCCATCCAGAGTAAGAATCTGGTTAGATACCATATTTCTAAGATTTTCAGGGCCGAGTACAATAACCTCAGTTTGATCTGAATTAAGAAGCAGAAATTAGAGGTCATCCAGGTCTTTATTTCTTTAAGACATTCCTGCAGTTTAACTAATTGGTGTGTGTTATCTGGCTTCATGGATAGATAAAGTTGGGTGTCATCAGCATAGCAGTGAAAATGTATGCTATGTCTTCTGATGATACTGCCTAAGGGAAGCATGTATAATGTAAACAGAATTGGTCCTAACTAGGGCTGCTCGATTATGGCGAAAATGATAATCACGATTATTTTCAATGAAATTGAGATCTCGATTATTTCACGATATTTATTTAACAATAACAATGTATTGAATAATTGCTTTAAAGATTGTCAAAAAATAATATAAAATGGTGTGCAAATACTGATAACCGTGCAAATGTTTGCAATATAAAAAATAAATAAAAAATGTAAACATTAATGTTTAGTGAACTTCAAACTACTGCATAATATTTATGCATACAAATAACCAAACATCAAGGCAAGTTGTGTAGCCACAAAATGCACAATTGCATCAAACTGACATTGAGGTATGTCAACTAAAGTTGCTGCCTGAACAAAAATAAAATTAAACACTGAAAGTAGTACCTTTTATAAGAAATAAATAAAAACTAGTAGGCCCGAGTCCCATACAATCTCAAAATGGCTCAACAAAACATGGTTCCTGCAACCTTTCAAAGGTTTTTAGCCAAAAACACCAGCCTATTGACATGATCAAGCTTCAGGGATGCACGCAGGCAGTTGACAACATTTCCAGCAGTGCTGAAGACCCTTTCTGATGAGGCACTTGTGGCTGGGATGCAAAGATATTTCTTTTCCAGGATGGAGAGTCGTGGGAAGAGGTTCTGTGATAGCTTCCACCACCCCAGTGGGTCTTCGTCTGTGTCCAGGGTCCCTGCCTGGAGGTAGGCCTGAAGCTCAAAAGCTATGGCCTGGTCCAGTTGAAGAGCATGTTCTGCACCTGGAGCTGTGCTGTGAGGGGCCTTAAAGAAACTGCTTAGGCCCTTTTTCCTCTTCTTTTGGTTTGATGCACCATCATCAGCAACCTCCGTGTTACCAACGGGTGTCCCCATCACTGCAGCCTCCTTTAATGGGACAAACATAAAATGACAGCAGCACAGAATGAGGAACCAGTTTTATCTGTCTCAGGTTTGGCATTCTAAAATACAATCCTTAAATAATTACTATAAATAATGATAGATAGATAGATAGATAGATAGATAGATAGATAGATAGATGGATGTTTAGTATCTTTATAAATACCATGATGGACTTCATTTCCATTGTCAGTCTGGCTTTTATTGTCTCTTGGCTGACCTCGCTTACATATCTCAGTTTGAACCTTGGGTCCAGGACAGTGACCATGTCAAGCAACTCTTGTGTTGGTGAGTCACCATACTTTTCTTTTAGGTACTCCAGTATTCTCCTCTTGATGCATTTTGAGAGGTCTGTGTCATCATCTTGCTCAGCCAAGATTGAGTTGTTAAATAGGTGGAGTGTTGGTTTTATAAAAGACACACTCACATATTTCTCTCCAGAAAGTGCATCAGTGAATTCAACCAAAGGTCCCAGGGTCTTGTTGATGGCCTCAAGGACATCAATGTCCTGCCACGAGGGGATGAGGTGCCTGGTTCCTTTGTCTTGGGAGAGGACATGGGCAATGGCTTTCTGCTGCTCAAGGACTCTGGAAACCATGGCCTGCCTAGATCCCCATCTGGTTGGACATTCAGTCTTTAAGGAGTGGTCTGGCAGTTTGAGGTCTATCTGTGCCTTTTTCAGCTCTCTCTTTTTTTTCCAACTGAATGAAAAGGTGCTGACCACTTTTTTGCAGACCCCCACTGCATGCTCAATCCTGTGATCTTTCATGGCTCTTTCTATAAAAACATAAAAAATATAAACAAGCATTATCAGGATGATGATTGTCATTCCTTGAGTGTGAATGAATAAGAAAAAGTGATGGTAGCTTATTTATGTGTTTGTATAATTCATAGAAAATGTGTATGACTGTGAGAATGAATAAAAGTATCTCTGAATTTAAATCGTTTTTTATATATTATATTCATTCGAAGCATTATGTTGTATACTTATTGAAAGAAAATCACATTATGCATCATATTCAGCAGGAATTAGGCCTACTCACCTATGGCCAAATGTAATCTGTGCCCAAAGCACTGGAGCCTCATCCAGCCATTCAGTTCTGCAGCCAGTATGACATTTGCAGCGTTGTCTGTGGTTATACAGACGAGTTTACTCTCCTCCAGATCCCACGTAGCCAGTGCTTGTTTCAGACCTGCAGCTATGTTCTGCCATGTGTGGTCTTCTGGGAAAAATGATGTCTGGAGACATTTCGTTTTCATGTTGAAATCCATGTCAATGAAATGTACCGTGAGGCTCAAATACGGCTCCATGGTGCGGCTTGACCACAAGTCCGTTGTGGTGGCAAAATATTGGGCTGTAGCCACTTCCTTTGCGACACCATCATGACACTCATCATATAAAGCGGGAATCGCCACTCGACTAAAATAGTGACGAGATGGAAAGTTATACCGTTTGTCCAAAGTGTTGATTAGTTTCTTAAAGCCGGGGTTGTTCACTGAGTTAATTGAGCAGTGGTCTTTGGCGAGGAAAAACGTTACCGCGTTTGTTATCTCCTTGTGTCTCTGGGAGCTGGTGGGATTTTTAGTCGCGTTGTACAGGGTAGCGTGTATGGAGGTCTGTGAGGATGAAGCAGGTGTTGTTGAGAATTTTTCTCTATGCTCCTTCATTGTTTGGTCGTATGTCACTTTGTGAGCGGTCTTCAAATGATTGAATAAATTTGTAGTGTTGCCCTGTGGTGCAGCTACAACACCGTAGCAAAGTGTACACACTATATCAACTTGATCCACGTCTGACTCCGCGAACCCATAATGTTTCCACACCACTGAAGTAGTTTTACCTCGCTTTTCAACCAACGGCATTCTTTCTTTAGAAGCCATTATCCTCTCCTCTCCAAATAACGTCTGCTTAGCTTTCCTTGGGTACTCTTAATTGATGTGACGCCTGTTCGAAACGCAGAGAGGTGCGCTCGATTTGCCACCTCGCGAGAGTAAAGCACGAGGGAGGTGCAAATAATCGGCTCAGTCATTTTTAATGATCGTTGAAAGCCCAGATCGTAATCGAGATTAAAATTCGATTAATTGAGCAGCCCTAGTCCTAACACCGAACCCTGTGGAACTCCATAGTTGACCTTAGTGTGTGAAGAGGACTCTCCATTTACATGTACAAATTGGAGTCTATTAGATAGATATGATACAAACCACTGCAGCGCAGTACCTGTAATACCTACAGCGTGCTCTAATTGCTCTAATAGGATATTATGGTCAAGAGATGGCTTTTTACGTAACAGTTTAACTACTGCCAGCTTGAAGGCCTGTGGTACATAGCTGAATATTAGAGACAGATTGATCATATTTAAAATTGAAGCATTAATTAATGGTAGGACACCTTTGAGCAGTCTTGTAGGAATGGGGTCTAAAAGACATGTTGATGGTTTGGAGAAAGTAATTACTGAAGTTAACTCAGAAAGATCAATGGGAGAAAAAGACTCTAAATGAATATCAATGGTATCATATCATATCAAATTTATTTGATCATATCAAAGTTATTGTACACCAAAGTGCTTTCCAGTAATATCATGATACAGATAAAATCACAATGTGTATATATATATATATATATATATATATATATATATATCAGGGCTCTAGAGTGCGACCAATTTGGTCGCAAATGCGACCAAATTTTTCAGTGGTGCGACTAAAAAAAAATATTTGGTCGCACCGGTGCGACCAACTTTTCGGGTAACAAAAAAAAAAAAAATCTGCAACCTTCCGTGTGGTCAACAACAGACACACATTATTCCCCTATCGTGGACTAAACCAGTCAGGGGCGGGACCTCTGTGATTGGCCGTGGTCCAGTTGAAATTTCTGCTGTTCAATACTGAAGAAATTTAAACTTCTTAAAATTATGCAAAATTGCAGAATATTTTTAAGGTTATCTGCTCTAAAAAGCCAGACCAGAAAAATCTCCTTCATGTTTTTCTGTTTTATTCTCAGTTACTTTCACACAAAGGCATCTGCTGTGATGTTCACAATTCTGATGAAGTCTCACATGTATCAGTGCTGATAAATGATCAGAATTATAATATTTCTGACTGTCTGAGGCTAAATTGAATCGAATCAGGACTTTGAGAACCGGAATCGAATGGATTATAGAAATCAGTGATGATACCCAGCCCTAGTGATCAGCCTAGGCCCGACAGAAGTGGATGTAGCTGTGGGTAATAAGAAAAGATGAAAAGAACTATTGATAACTTTTTTGTTAAGTTAAGGCCTGATCCGTCTGAAATTCATAGCCAGCTCTGACACGGTGCCATCAATCTTTGAATGCTGAAAAAGCACAGTGTATCCAGGAAACACATTATATGCTGCAATAAATGCACTGCCCAAGTGTCCCCTCCCCCCACTGCCTTTCAGCAGCAGGCAGCAGCAAACAGGTCGTCAGGCCAAGATGATGATTAAGTTTAACATTTTCTACAATATTACAAAGCACTTTAAGCACAAGTTTGTTAGTTAAGAATTTAGAAATGAATATTGTCTGTATGGACTTCCCCCCAAAGAAAGTGCACATGTAAAACTGCGGTGTTAAGCGATGCGGTTGAAAAATTTGAGTGCGCCTAACTTTTGTGCCGGTACGCCTAAATTTTTAAAGTTAGGCGTACCGGTGCGCCCATGTCAAAAAGTTAGTCTAGAGCCCTGTATATATATATATAAATTACAGATAAAAAATAATTACATCATGTAAATGCAGAGCCAGTTGAAAATCACCCTAATTAGCCTCGAATGCTAGGTTAAACAAGTAAGTTTTTAGACGTGATTTAAAGATTTAATAGAATCAGATGCGCGAATGTCAAGAGGATCATTATTCCATAATTTGGGTGCGGCAACGGTGAAGGCACAGTCTCCTCTAGTAGGTACTGAAAGTAGCTGTAGATAATGTTACGTCTGTGACATTATCTGCTGTGTAATCAATTATTGTAAATATAAATAATATTAAGAAATTATCAGACAGGAGAGGGTTTTCAGGAAACACTGTTAACTGTTCAGTTTCTATTCCATATGTTAAAACAAGATCTAGAGTGTGATTAAAGTGGTGGGATCTTTTACATTTTGGGAGAAGCCAATTGAGTCTAATAACAGATTAAATGCCATGTTGAGGCTGTCATTTTTAGCATCTACATGGATGTTAAAATCACCCACAATAATTATTTTATCTGAGCTGAGCACTAAATCAGATAAAAAGTCTGAGAAATCAGAGAGAAACTCTGTGTAAGGCCCAGG
This sequence comes from Pelmatolapia mariae, assembly GCF_036321145.2. Lineage (NCBI taxonomy): Eukaryota > Metazoa > Chordata > Actinopteri > Cichliformes > Cichlidae > Pelmatolapia > Pelmatolapia mariae. The sequence continues at coordinate 40,858,055 of NC_086241.1, forward strand.
TGGACGATAGATGATAACAAGTAAGACTGGTTTCTGAGTTTCACAGCTGGGGTGGACAAGACTAAGCATCAGGCTTTCAAATGAATTAAAAGTCTGTCTGGGTCTTTGGTTGATTAATAGGCTGGTGTGAAAAATTGCTGCCACACCGCCCCCTCGGCCTGTGCTTCGAGGTTTCTGATAGTTAGAATGACTTGGGGGTGTTGATTCATTTAAGCTAACATAATCCACCTGCTGATCCTTTGGTGATCAATTATTAAGTCATGCACTAACAAAGACTTGGAAGAGAGAGACCTAATGTTTAATAATCCACATTTCACAGTTTTACTCTTTGGTTCAGATGTGGATGCTGCATTGTTCTTTCTTTGTGATTTTTTTTATGTTTAAGACATTTTTTGCTGGATTTTAGTTTGTTTTTTTTGTTTTTTTGTCTGTTTGGGAGCTGAAACACTCTTTATGAGGATGGGGTTTTGGGGAGATAATAGGAGGAGAGAAGCTGCAGAGAGGCGTGTAAGACTGCAACTCTCCTTGCTGATCCCAACTCTGGATAGAGATATTTTCGGTGTTTAATAAATTTGTCCATCATTCTAGAAATGAGAGCTGCTCCATCCAAAGTGGGATGGATGCCATCTCTCCTAACAAGACCAGGTTTCCTACAGAAAGTTTCACCATTCGCTCAGTGTGGCCTGCTCTGGCCCCTGGAAGTTAATGGACTATGGTTACTGGTGTCTCTAGCTTCACATGCCTCAAAACAGAATCGCCAATTACCAGAGTTTGATCCCCAGCAGGTGCAAAAACGGTTAGATAAATGAGCAGGCTGTGGTGTAGCAGGGGCTTCTGTTTAAGACTTCTCCTCACCGTCACCCAGTCATCCTGTTTCCCCAGCTGCTTGGGACAGTCTGCTGGGGAACAGCTAGCGGGGCCTGTACTACCTTCGGCTGCACCGGCTACAGGGGCCTGGCTAGCTACAGGTGCTTCAAGGGTGCGAAGGCGAGTCTCCAATTCAGTAATCCTGGTGTCCAGAGACGCAAATATGCTACATTTATTACAAGTATCATTACTGCTAAAGGAGGCCGAGGAGTAACTAAACATCTGACACAATGAGCAGGAAAGTGCAGGAGAGACAGGTGAAGAGGCCGCAAATATGCTACATTTATTACAAGTATCATTACTGCTAAAGGAGGCCGAGGAGTAACTAAACATCTGACACAATGAGCAGGAAAGTGCAGGAGAGACAGGTGAAGAGGCCATGCTGCTAGTGAGTCGGCTACGAGCTAAGCTAAGCTAAGCTATTGAAACTGTAAAGACACAGTGAGTAAATACTGTGACTATCATTTAGTGAGTGAATACACAGAGAGTGTGCTTCAGATGAATTACATGAAGATTACACTATGAAATAAGAAGTTATGTAAGTTTTTAATTAAATTGTTACGCAGATAAACTACACAAAAGCACTCTCTACTGCATACTCTACTGCAGTGAGAGCAAACATCAAGTGACAGGGCCACCCATTGTCTCATGAAAAAATTCATTCATTTTTTAGTAAATCTTGGTTAAGCTTGCTTCAAAAAGGGGGTATTATTAGTAGTATCCTCACCATTTCATTGTTGGACCTGCCCCTCCACATCACACCTGGTGTTTTGAAACCAAGATGGTGACTGAAAATGCTAATCTTGGGACTTCAGAAACCAACAGATCTTGGACGAGTTCAAATCTCAGTGACCTTGGTTTCAAGGTCAGAGTACGTTTTCTGAAAATCTTGTGACTAGTAACTTGAGAGCAAGACGATTTGGATTTTGAAATTGATACCATAGGTGTGTCTACTAGGAGGCTGAGGGGTAGCACTAGCAATATTTTTAAAAATCAGTTATTGGATCTGTATATGATGTGAAGTTATGATTTTTCATATTGCAAAACATCCTGCAAAACAAACTAAGGTGTACTAACTTTGTATAAAAGACTGTATAAAAGTACTCTACAGTTTAGTGCAGAATGAACAGGTTAGTTTGCTGTATTTAAAGTAAAGAACAGCGTATTGCACTGGTGTCATAGATGTGGTGTTCATGGTCTATGTTAGGTTACATTATTCATTCAGTGAGTTCCATCTTTATACTAACTGTATACTGCAGGGGTGGGGGAACTCCCGGTGTCCTGCGGGTTTTACATGTGTCCTTGATCCAACACAGCTGATTTAAATGGCTAAATTACTTCCTCAACATGTCTTGGAGTTCCACAGAGGCCTGGTAATGAACTAATCATTTGATTCAGTGTTTACCAAGCCACTGCTCTGCACTAAAGTCCAGAAGATTCTATAACTGCTACACTATATGATAATATGATAACTGTGCAATATAGGTAACTGATATGTGATATGTGTGATTTAATTTGAAGTCATTTTAGCTGGGATATTTGGGCTGTTGGGTCAGAATTGCATTGGTATCAGTATTGTTTGTTCCATTATGTTGTGTTCTTATTTGGATGGAAATTACTTAGAAGCTGAATGTGGTACAATGTGTCTTTTCTTGTAGGAGATTAATGTTTTTTATATTTAATGAAAAGATACAAATCCAACTATGCAAGAAGTCTCCAAATATATATATCTGCTTATGAATATGCAAAATCTAACATGATTTCTTTTCTTTTTTTTATACCCAGTTTCTTCCTAGTTTTTACTATATCATTTGATATATGCAGTATATCAAATGCAGTAATCTCCAAACACTATCTGTGGAAGAAAGCCCTTTAATAAAACTCACCAGTTAAATAAGACATGGTAAATTTGTCTCTAAACCTCTAGCCAAAATCATCTACATTTATCAAAGAGTCAGACCAATAATTTCTGCACTGCTGAGGGCTATTTACCTTTTCTATGTATAAGTGTTAGAGTGAGTTGCATATGTAACCCAACCAGTGCAGGGGCTTCCCTACAACCTGGACTCTGCGTTGTGTAATTTTGTGTTGGATTGGGGTGTACAGTAGAGAGACCAGTATGACACAGGCGTTCAATTTGTGGCTCGGACCGCGCCGTTTATTTAGATGCTGGGGCATAAACCACTCCAACTCTGCTGCTGGCCCTTGCAAATCACAGTAAACACTGAGTGAATATTAAAACATACTGAAGGGCAACAACAAAAAACACATTACACAAAAATAATCATGTAGTTAAGGGCCCTTTACAACATTCCTTGGTTTCAGGTATGTGCATGACACAAAATTAACATAGCAGGACTATTAGCGAACTGCAGCTAAAAAGCTAGTGATTCGTCTTGCATCACTTTGCATGAATAATTGCGCTGCTAGCAAGCAGAGATGTAGCCCAAAATCGCGGCAGACATTTCCAAATGAAACATTAACACAAACTCCTCACACTCTAATCGGACGGTACATGAACCTCTCAATAAATGCAAGATATGCATAGTGTGACTGGACAAACTCCTCATAAAAGTCTGTGGGGAAATTCCCAGGGGACTTCTCAGAACTCAGTCTTTGTATAGCTTGCTCTTGTTGAAGACGTCCAATATTGCGCCCAAGCTGTCTTTGTTTTCCCTTGAACAGGGCTGGCATGCGTATCTGAGACAGAAAATTATCCATATCTACCTGATCTATGGTGCATTCTAATATATACAACTTTTCCTAAAATGTCCTAACAGCTCTTCAGCTGCTCCTTAGCGTCATCGAAAAGTTAATTTTTATGCATAATCTTAACAGTAGAGCGGGTGTCCTTGACCCAAATTGAGACTGGGAGTTCGTATAGCACTGTTACCTCACAGCAACAAGGTCCTGAATTTGACTCCACCATCCAGCCAGGGCCTTTCTGTGTGGAGTTTGCATGCTCTCCCCGTGTTTACATGGGTTTTCTCTGGATACTCCGCCAGAATGTGTATACAGGTCTTTAGTTTAAATTGATGGAAAAAATGGAAAAAGGCAAATTGACAAAAATCTTTTAGCATGCGGTTCACTTGCTGGAGCTTCTTTACTGACTGATCCATTGATAAAAGCCACAAGATGTGTCTTAAACTATAAAAATAATATCTGTATTTCCTTAGTCTGTATGACAGCAAATAGCAATCTTGAGGATTGCTGTTTATTTTTATTTTGTTTTCAATCTAGCAGAATGCCGAAATATACTTAATGAAAAAAGGAGTCTAGTGGGTAAATAGTGGCAGCGGACAACATTCAGGCAACAAAAAAAACAGTGCTGAATGGGATAAGCCTGAAGTGTTGGTAAGGTAATGCAGGAGATGATCTGCAGTGCTGAGATGAGCAGGGAGAAAAAACAGAACGTTAGTACTATTTCGGCAAACCCCCAGTGCTAGTATGTGCCTATTTAAAAACCATGAGTCAGCAGACACACATATAGAGCCTAATGTTGATGAGAAATACAGACTGCATGCTCAGCTGTCTGTGTCAGATTTTTTTGTACTACAGCATGAAAATGAAACACAATGAAAAGCTTCTGGACAGAGCTGCCCGCAATCTGTGTGGAATTCTGTCAAATACATAAAGTGTGTGTGTGTGTGTGTGTGTGTGTGTGTGTGTGTGTGTGTGTGTGTGTGTGTGTGTGTGTGTGTGTGTGTGTGTGTGTATGTGTGTACGGGTTCGTACTATCCTGGTGGGGACCAAAATCTGACTTTTACTATCCTGGTGGGGACTTTCTGCACCGTGGGGACCAAAATCCAGGTCCCCTCGGGGTTGAAAGCAATTTTCACACTCAAAATGCGGTTTTACTGTCAGGGTTACAATTAGGTTATGGTTAGGTTTAGGGTAAGGGTTAGGGTTAGGCATTCATTTTTAATGGTTAGGGTTAGGGTAAGGGGCTAGGGAAAGCATTATGTCAATGGGATGTCCCCACGAGGATAGCAAACCAGACATGCGTGTGTGTGTGTGTGTGTGTGTGTGTGTGTAAAATGACAAGTTTAAACAGTATCCTGTCCATTGTGTCTGTATTTATTTTTTCTGTACGCTGTATCTGTTTTTACAGCATCATTTGAAGAGACAATATTAGAAACTGAATCATAGCTTCTTTTTAAAGTGCCTGTATGCATGAGTAGACCAGGTGTTTGTCAAAGGGTGCAGGAAAATGTGCAGCAGTAAAGCTCATGCAGTTTGGTTTTAATACATGTAAGTCTAGAACACCAAACTTTTTTGAAAATATTAAAGGAGGGAGTACTCCTTTTTTATTATAAGAGTTAATGAAAAATAAATAATTGATATTGGTAAAAAATGTAATTACAAAAGTCCACTGACTGGACTGGAACTGAAATGTGGCTAGTAAGAAAAACAGAATGTATAGTAAAACTACTGAAATGTGTCTGCAGTCAGTAAGTTAAAACATGTTTCCTAGAAAAAACAAAAAATATCTTTGAAAGTAGAGTCTATTAACTGACTGACATTACTGGTTTAGAGCAAATATGTCTGCTATAGTTAATAGCTTTAGCTGTATGGCAGCTATCAGAAGACATAGCAAATGCATTGGATAACAGAAAATATACTTTGGTAGTGTTTATTGAAGTAAAAACCATTTGACACTATAGAGCTTGGATTACTGATTAAAAAGCTGGAGAGACATTGTATTAGAGGGATAGTTATTGGTTAAACAGTTAGTTTAATCAACGATATCAGAGTGTACAAATAAATAATGCTGACTCACATTTACTGAAGGTTACCTGAGGTTCTTTGCTGGGCCTTAAACTATTAATAATGTACTAGAATGACATATTTAAGATGTCTTAGTTGGTAAAGTTCACTTTATTCACTATATTATTATGCTGAAAAAATTTGTAACAACTTTTGAGTACAGTGGAAAGTTTGTTCCTAATAGTTCCATACATGACCAATTGTGTGGAGGTATACATTTGTTTTTGCCTGTTAATTGCATATTTTAAAATGTAGGTACTGATGTTTCCGTTTTTTTTTTATTTTTTGCATGATAATTGTTCATACTTAAACTATTACAACAAATAGTCTGAGGTCTTGTATTCACTATGAAATGAAATGAAAATGAAATGAAATGAAATTTATTTTTCGGTCAACAACAACAACAACAACAACAGATTATAATTTTACATAAAAGTACTCAATCAAACAGTAACCGAAAAAGGAATAGGCTGAAGCCTTGTGACTTATAATTATCCTATCCCTTACCCCCATAGGAATAATCAAATCCTTAACCAAGAAAATAAATAGCATTAATAAATAAGTTACATAACAGTTTGAAAAGAAATCAATGATAAATCAATAAATTAAATCAACACAAAATTATTCATCAAATCAAAGTTCTATAACCTTGGATAATACAAATTTTTAAAAACTTCCTGAAAAATGACAAAGAAAAACATATCTTCAGTTCATCATTAAGTCCATTCCACAATTTCACTCCCAAAACTGACATACATCTATACTTAACATTGGTTCTCACTTTAGGTATTTCAAACTTATAAGACCCCCTCAAATCATATTTTCCATCTCTTAGTTGAAACATACTTAATACAAATTGGAACATTCTTTTTCATCACTCGATATATCATTTCTAAAGTTTTACAATATATAATGTCCATGAATTTTAACATAGATGATCCTACAAAAAACTGTTTGGTGGACTCCCTATATCCAACTTTATTTATTATTCTAATAGCTCTTTTTTGCAATTTAAATATTGAATCCAAATATGTTTTGTATGTGTTCCCCCAAATTTCTGCACAATAGGTCATATAAGGCAAACAAAAGGAAATATACAATAAATAAAGGCAGTTCTTGGTCAAAAAAATCTCTTGTTTTATAAAGAATAGAAATAGACTTGGATAATTTCCGTTTCACATGTTCTATGTGGGGCTTCCAACAAAGTTTATCATCAATAATTACTCTAAATTTTGTCTCATATACTCTTTCAATTTCAACATTATTTAAATTAAATTTTACTACCTCTAAATAACATAAATTTTGTTTTACTTTCATTCAATGATAGTTTATTAAATACAAACCATCTATTTAACTTCATGAGTTCTGTTTCCACTGTTTTCAGTAATTTCTTTATGTCCTTTCCAGAGCAAAATAAGTTTGTATCATCAGCAAACATCACATATTTTAAAGTATCACTGGCTGTACAAATATCATTTATATAAAGTAAAAATAACTTAGGTCCCAAAACAGATCTCCACAAGTTACTTTTCTAAGTTTAGATTTCATGTTATTAATACTCACATATTGGAACCTATTATTCAAGTAACTATTTAACCAAAGTTGTACAACACCTCTTAAACCATACCTTTCACACTTCTGTAAAAGTAAAGAATGATCTATCGTATCAAAGGCTTTACGTAAATCAATGAACACACCTATTCCAAACTGTTTTTCATCCACAGCCGTTGCAATATTTTCAATAAATTCCATCACAGCTAGAGATGTTGAGCGATTTCTTCTGAACACATACTGATGATCATTCAATAAATCATATTTATCAATAAAAGAATCTAGTTTGTTTGCAAATAGTTTTTCAAGAATCTTCGAAAACTGAGGCAGTAAAGATACCGGTCTATAGTTTGACACAATCTGTTTATCACCAGTTTTATATAATGGGATCACTTTGGCAATTTTCATTTTATCTGGAAAAATTCCAGTTTGAAATGATTTGTTACAAATATATGTTAACGGCTGAAGGACACTATGAAGAACTTCTTTAATTAGCGACATGTCAAGGTCGTCACAATCCATGGATTTTTTACTCTTGAATTTACTCATCACTTCTACAATGTCACTCTCACAGACTCCACCAAGAAACATTGAGCTACATTTACAAGAAGTAGAATCTACTTTATCATCGTTTCCTCCTGGTACAGAAATCTCTTTTGCCAAGTTGGGACCTACATTAACAAAGTAATCATTAAATTCATTAACTATGCTCTCAATATTCTCAATCACTACATTACCTTTTTTTACAATACGTGTTGGAGAACATATATTATGTTGATTTTTTATTATCCTATTTAATACACTCCAGGTAGCCTTAATATTATTTTTATGTTTTTGAAGCAGCTGTTCATAATATCTTTTCTTTTCATATCGCATAATAGATGTTAATTTATTTCGATATTTCTTATATTTGTCTTCATTTTCCTTTGTTCTATGTGTCCAAAAAATCTTGTAAAACCTATTTTTCCTTTTACAGGCTCTTTCCAGACCTTGTGTAAACCATGGTTTTTTCTTTTTATAATTTTCAGAAAACTTTTTAATTGGACAATGGCTGTCATAAATTGACAAAAATATATCCAAAAATGCATTATATGCATCATTAGTGTCTTCCACATAAACTTTTTGCCAGTCATAATTTTCTAAGTCTGTTTTAAAAGCTGCAATTTGTTCTGGTGTTTTTATTCTACCACTGTAATCAATCTGCTTTTCCTCTTGAAAATGAAGTTGATTGTTCATTTCAAGCACTGAAAAGACAGGCAAGTGATCACTTACATCTGTGACTAACAGTCCACTATGTATCTTGCCGTCTATCTTATTGACAAAAATATTGTCGATCAAAGTGGCACTATCCATCATTATTCTGCTCGGCTTTCAATCAACGGATGGAACCCAAAACTAAACGTATCAATAAATTCTGAAGTCTTATTATGGTCGTTTGCCTTCAATAGATCAATGTTAAAATCACCAAAAAAAAGGTCACCTTCTCCTTGTGTTTTTCTAATATTACAGAAATTTCTTTGGTAAACTGATCTATACAGGATGCAGGTGTACGATAAATGCAGCTAACTAATATGTTTTTAGATCTTTCAACCTGAATTTCAATGGTTAAACATTCCATCAAGTTATCAATCACAGCAGTCATATTGTTAACAACTTTACATTTAAGATACGAAATAACAAACATAGCAACACCTCCTCCTCTTCTATTCTTCCTATTTTGCCAAAACATTTCATAGCCCTCTAGTCCATCTTGCAATTCTTTGTCGTCATTCAACCATGTTTCTGAAATTGCTACCACTGCAAACTTATTTTGGAATTGATCAAGATACGCTTTGATTTTAGAAAAATTACTGTAAAGACTCCGACTGTTAAAGTGGATTAATGAAAAACCTTTTATCTTGGGATCCAACTCTTCCCCATTATAATATTCACATGTCATATCAACATTCTGATAGAGGTGGATATCTGGATCAATACTGTTGTCCAACTCATAAGATTTATAATCATGAGATCCAAAATATTCCATTTTTTGCCTTCTTTTTTTTTTTTGTTCACACATTCACATGTATAGTTATTTTTCTCACACTTATCAGATATTGTTCATATCACAGTCAGCAACACAATTCTTTTCTACACTGAACTCTATTTCTTTTGTTTAAATCTCTCAAGATCTGCAATGTCTCTGACAACAATTACTTTAGCTTGTTCTGGTGTCCCATTAAGTCTTATGAATAACTTACAGTTCCTGGTCCAGGTATCTTGGATGTGCCTTTCCTTCTTCAATAGTCTTGCCTGTCGTGCAATTTCAGCATTTCTCTTGGTGAGATGCTCATTCACATCTACGCCGGTTCCCTTTAACTTCTTTCCCATCTTTAACAGTTCAACTTTATATTTCCTGTTCACAAATCGTAGTATGATAGTTGGCATCTTGGTATGTTTTTGTGGAATAGTATGACATGCAGCTATGTTTTTGCTATCCAAAAGAATGTCTTTGTCTTTGAAAAACTGAATAACTTGCTGCTCAAGCAAATCCTTTTCAGCTCTTGGTGCATCTTCCCCCTCCTTGTCACCTGCTGTACTCCGTGCATAGGTGTAGTGATTTGTCTTCAGTCCAGAAATAATCACATCTTCCATTCTTGTATACTGCTCCAAATCTTCAACTCTTTTTTTCCCAGCTTGCACTGGAATGGTTTGCAGCCGAGTGTGAAATGGTGGGAATGAGATTCAGCACCTCCAAATCTGTGGCCACTGTCTTCAGTCGGAAAAAGGTGGAGTGCCCACTCCAGGTCAGGGAGGAGTTTCTGCTCCAAGTGGAGGAATTTAGGTATCTCGGGGTCTTGTTCATGAGTGATGCGAAAAGGGAGTAGATGGAAAGACGGATTAGTGCTGCAGCTGCAGTGATGCTGATGCTGACGCTGTACCGGTCCGTTGTGGTGAAGAGAGAGCTGAGTGTAAAAGCAAAACTCTTAATTTACATAGATGAGGGTCGATCTACTTTCCTACCCTCATCTATGGTCACGAGCTGTGGGTAGTGACCGAAAGAACGAGATTGTGCATACAAGCGGCGAAAATTAGCTTCCTCCGAGGGGTGGCTGGCCTCTCCCTTAGGTTGAGGAGTTCAGCCATCCAAATCAAAAGGAGCCTGTTGAGGTGGTTCGGGCATCTGACAAGGATGCCTCCTGGGCGCCTCCTGGGTGAGGTGTTTTGGGCATGTCCCACTGGGAGGAGCCCCGGGGCAGACCCAGGAGACGCTGGAGAGATATATCTCTCGGCTTGTCTGGGAACGCCTTGATGTTCCCCAAGCTGGAGGAGGTGGCCGGGGAGAGGGGGATCTGGGCTTCTCTGCTTGGGCTGCTGCCCCACGACCCGGCCCCAGATAACCGGAAGAAGATGGATGGATTACTTTTTTTTTCCAAACACATTAAGTTTATATACAAAGTATCTGTATCGGATCAATATTTTTAATACCAGGCTAAATATTTCTTGGTATGTCCTTAAGATTGTAAAGGAAATCACTCGTATTGAACAACACTAATCCCAATTTAATTATTTACTCATTTACTTCTTTTTGGTGTTTTGAAAAAGAAAATGTTACTCATACAAATAGTTTAACCTTAACTGATATTGTGTCCTGATATGTGTCTTTTCTCTGTGCAGGGTGCTACACAGAGTGATGTCGACAGGCAAGCAGCAAGATAGTGAGGCGGCAACGCCTCTGTACGTATATGAATCCAAAGTCCACTGTGCCAATATGATGTTGTGCCTGGAGGATCAACGGCGGCAGGGCATCTTGTGCGATGTGACTCTACTTGTAGAGGGCAGGGAGCTACGAGCACACAGGGCTGTCCTTGCAGCTTGTAGCCACTACTTCCTGCAAACTCTGCTGAGACACAGCTGGTCACCTGGTGATGCAGAACTCATCATTAGCTTGCCAGACAAGGTAAAGGAGCACCATGACAGCACATAAGAATGGCAACATTCACTGATTTTAATGATTTGAATCATGTCATTAGTTTAAATAAATAAATAAATGTTACAGGGAAGGTCTGGAAAAAAAACACATAACATCAGTTTGGGCTACCGTGTTGCAGTTGTTATCAGTATTCGCATAGTAAACAGAATTTTACCTCCATGCTTTTTTAGCTAAATCTATCTAGGGAGATAGATCTGATTTCTTTTTATGACAAAATGTGTCTTTTGCGATCTCTATTCATTTTAAGCATTCATGGTGATGTGCACAGAAAAGTGTAAGAGTATGTATGCAGAAAGAGTTACAGCGAGAAACTCTAATCCTGTATACTTCTTTCTTCACCCAAATGATCAAAGTTCTTAGCAAAGTGAGCGTTTGATTGATGGTTTCAAAATATTGTAAGGATTTTCAGGTTTTGCATCCCATGCACCATTTACCCTTGGCCATAACGAGTAACCCTAAATGTAGCACACAACGGACTCAATGCACACAGGGTGATCAAGTTCAACTTCAAATTTATTTATATAGCACTTTTTAAAAACAACATGTGTTGACCAAAGTACTGTACAATAAAATGGACAAAGCAGAAGACATAAAAGAAAAATAGAATAGTGTTTTAGAAGAGAATAAAATCATACAAAGAATAATGGTAACAAACTCATGATGAATCAAAAGCCAGAGAATAAAAATGGGTCTTTAGACAGATTTTAAAAGTATCCAGTGTTTGGGAGGATCTGATATGCAATGTATTCCACAGTTTGGGGGCAGTCACGGCAAATGCCCAGTCTCCTCTGTGTTTTAGTCTGGACCTAGGGACAACCAAAAGCATTTGGTCTGCAGACCTCAAGGATCTTGGGGGAGAATACCAGGTTAGGAGATCAGCAAGATATGTAGGGGCTAATTCCATGCAACGTCTTAAAAACAAGTGTTAAGATCTTAAAGTAAATTTGAAAGCTGACTGGCAGCCAGTGTAGTGATGCAAGTATAAGAGATATATGATCTCACTTGCGTGTGCCAGTTAGGAGTCGTGCTGCAGCGTTTTGGACTAGCTACAGTTGGCCAGTTGATGAAGAGGTAACACCAGAGTAGAGGCTATTACAGAAGTTGAGGTGAGATGAAGGCATGGATCACTTTCTCAAAATCTCTGAAACAGAAAAAGGGCTTAACTTTTGCAATTAGGCGAAGATGGTTTTGAATACATTATTAATCTGTTTATCAAAGGTTAAATTGCTGTCAAAAATCACCCCTAAATTTCTTGCAAACGGTCTTTTATAGTTTTCTAAGGGGCCAAGGTCATAATGGTTAGAAGGACCAAAGACAATGACCTCAGTTTTCTGTTCATTTAGATTTAGAAAATTTAGAGGCATCCATGTCTTTACATCTTTTAGACAATCAAACAGTCCCTTCAGAGGATTCATGGATTTTAATTTCAGTGGAGGGTAAATCGGAGAATCATCTGCACAGCAATGAAACAAAATACCGTATTTTTAAAAAACTGATCCCAATGAGAGCATGTAAATTGAAAAGAGGATCCCGCAAAAAAGCGTGGTACTTGGAGACAATGTGTCTGAATCTAACAGAAAAGTACGATTAGATAAGTAGGATTTAAACCATTCCAAAGCAAGCCCTTTAATTCCAACACATTGTTCCAGTCGAGAGATAAGAATACTGTGATCTATTGTGTAAAAAGCAGCACTGAGGTCTAATAATATTAAAATAGCAGAATCTCCCAACTCCCAAGTTAAAAGGTCATTAGAAACTTTTAAAAGAGCAGTTTTAGTGCTGTGGTGCGTTTCAAAACCAGCCTGGAATAGTTCACCAATGTCGTGTTGATCTAAAAAGGTCTGAAGCTGCAGAAGGACAATTTTCTCCAGAACTTTTGACAAAAAGGATAATTTAGAGATTGGACGGTAATTTGATAGAACTGTTGAGTCCAGATTCTGCTTTTTAAGGATGGGTTCCACCACATCATGTTTAAAGTCAGAGGGAATAGACCCAGACTGAAGACTGTTATTGTCAATGGAAAGCAAACATGTACCAACAGTGTCAAAAACATCTATCAGTAAGCTAGGTGGAATGATATCCAAGGTACATTTTGAAGGTTCCAAGTTTCTGACTACTTTATTAAGTAATGTAAGGGATACTGGCTCGGAGTGGTCAAAAACGGCCAAAGTTGGAGTATAAACACATGGGTCAGAAATGGGAGGAATAATGTGAGACTTGATGTCTACAATTTTATTAATGAAGAATTTCAGTAGATTCTCACATGTTATGTTCACTGCTATATGAGGATCAGTAGTAGAAGGATTAAGAACTGAATTTATAATACCAAATAAAATCAGAGGTTTATGGTAATTGTCGGACACGATCTTGGAGATTCTCTAAGTGCCTCAAACGACACCTGGAGACAGTCCTTTTTCCACTTTCGTTCCGCTTTACTACATACCTGTCTGCATTCCCTGGTGTCATTATTCAACCATGGTTGGGTTTTAGGTTTTAGATACCTGGTGGTAAAAGCAGCAATGGAATCCAGTATTTCCAGACAAGCTTAATTGAACAGGGAAAGCAGACTATCAGTTGTCGAATGAGTGGACCTGTTAACAGGTGATGCCTGATTTAGATTTTTATAGGAGCAGCACATTTGATCTACCAGGCTGACCTGAAAAGGGACACTCAAATAAGACATGTGGTCCGAAAAATTTATGTTACAAATTTCAGTGTCAAGGAGTGATAGGCCGCAAGAAAGTACGACATCCAGGGTATGACTGCGTTCGTGAGTTGGGCCTTTGACTGACTGAACAAGATTAAATGAGTCTATAAAATTTAAAAAATCATTGGTCAGCGGAGTATTTAAGCAACAAATGTGAATATTAAAATCCCCTATGATTAAAACACTTCATCCTTTGGTAGAATACCTGCCAAGAATTCAGAAAAGTCTTGTATAAAGTTCTTATTATATTTAGGAGGTTGATACACCAGCGCACATAGCACCGGAGTGGACAGGTGAATTTCAGATAAATGCAGTTCAAAGCTGCCATAAGCGTCAGCTGTTAACTGCCGACAGTTAAACCTCTCAGGCTCAAATTAAGTTTTTTATTGCTAATGCACAACCAAGTCCTGCAGTGGTACTCATAAAATATGTATGTGGGGTAATCATTAGTGTTTAACTGTTGCAAAGCTGCAACGCCTGCCCTGAGAGGGTTAAAGCAGTTTTTGTAGACAGTGGCTAATCCTCCGCCTCGACCAGACGTTCGGGGCAAGTTGAGGTAGTTGCAGTCAGGGGGGACAAGTTCAGAGAACGGGCTCAACTCACCCAAGTTCAGCCAAGTTTTGGTCACCAGGAGAAAGTCCAAGTTCCGAGTGATGAAAAAATCATTCAAAATGAAGGTTTTGTTGGCTAGGAACCTAGCGTTAACCAGGGCGAGTTTAGCTAACATGAATTCCCCGCTGGCTGGGATGATCGACATATTTAGGGCCGAAGGTACCTATAATCCACTCCAGCTCTGCGAAGACGTGGGGATGGATGCTGAGGGTGCTGGACATTAAGATGTGGAGTCACCGGTATAATCCAACGGGGAGCCAATTCCAGGGAGCACCAGGAGATAAACCACTTGTTGTCAGGGGCAAGGTTCTTAAAAAGAACACAAGGATTAGTCACCGGGAATGTAGCTGTGCATGTCGCCACCCAGTTTTTGAGTTTGACCAGTATTCCAGCCCGTTTCCCCTGCCTTCTGTGGTGTTTCTTCTTGAGGGGAAGGCTAGGTGGATAACTGCGGAGAAACAATGGTATGGTTTCTACCACAGGTGGGACATGGAAATCCTCACATCCTGGGGGCTTTCGGTATTGCTCCTCGACAGTGGCTCAGATATTTAAAAGTGATTTGAAGTTGTAAAGTAGTAGAGTAGAGGCAGTGTTAAAGAAAACAGATAATAACAGAGCAAGTAGAAACAGTACAGGTAGCAGCTTACAGCTAGCCACACACACAGGCGCCATCTTGAGAATAGGAGAATTGCAGTTAGGGTGCAGTTTTTCCAATTTTCTTTTCAATATTGTCAGGCACTTTTTCTTATTACAGTTTTCAGCTTCCTTCTATCAGCTCCACACCACACCACCATCTTTCCAGGCCCTGGCAGCTAGTAAAATAGGGAACACATGGTTAGTGTGATAGATAATAGCTGTGCCAGATACCACAAGGGGATCCAGGCATCAACATCTTTCTTGCCACTGCAACAGGGCATGATCTGGACAGAGAATGAAAGGGTGGCCCAGGAGGTAATAACGAAGAAAGTCAACTTCCCACCAGATTGCCAGACACTCCTTTTCAGCCCTTGGTTAAATCTAGCATTGTGAAAAGGCGAGCAGTGCTTAACTGTTCCAGAAGCTCGTCGACTTGGAGCATGGGATAAGAGTAAAACTGTGACATCTCATTCACCTTGCGGTAGTGAACACAGAACATATAGACCCATCTTTCTTTACCACAAGTGTGAGTGTTCTATTTCTTCCATCTTTAGCATTTCTGCCTATTCCTTCTGAACAATTTGTCTTTTATATTCAGGTAACTTGTAGGGTCATAAACGCACTGTCTCACACCAGGGCGTGTTTCGAAATGGTGCTCTATGAGATTGTACAGCCCACCAGCCGACAGAACACATCTTTAATACATTGTTGCAGTGTTCCAACATCTGCTCTCTGGGCCTGTGTGAGATAGCTGCAAGAAGGGAGTAAAATAAGCACTTTATCTCCTGGTGAAAATTGCCTGAGTCTAGCCTCTCTGTTGTTCTTCCCAGTTTTCTTATGTAGGGTCCAACACCCCCCCATGGCTATCTGCCAAACAACAACTCTATCCATCTTCTTCTGCTTTATCCGGGCCCGGGTCGCGGGGGCAGCAGCCTAAGCAGAGAAGCCCAGACCTCCCTCTCCCCAGCCACCTCCTCTAGCTTATCCGGGGGAACACCAAGGCGTTCCCAGGCCAGATAAGAGCTGGTCCAGTGTTCCGCGACCAGGACGAAAACCGCATTGTTCCTCCTGCATCTGAGGTTCAACTAGCGGACGAACTCTCCTTTCCAGCACCCTGGCATAGACTTTCCCATGGAGGCTGAGGAGTGTGATCCCCCTGTAGTTGGAACACACCCTCCGGTCCCCCTTCTTAAAGATGGGGACCACCACCCCGGTCTGCCAGTCCAGGGGTACTGCCCCTGATCTCCACGCAACATTGTAGAGGCGTGTCAACCAGGACAGCCCGACAATGTCCAGAGCCTTCAGGAACTCGGGGCGGACCTCATCTACACCAGGGGCTCTGCCACCAAGGAGTTGTTTAACTGCCTCAGTGACCTCGCCCCCGGAAATTGGCGGGTCATCCCCCTCATCCCCAGACTCTGCTTCCTCCTCGGAAGACGTGTCAGTGGGATAAAGGAGGTCCTCGAAGTATTCCTTCCACCGCCCAACAATTTTCTCAGTCGAAGTCAGCAGCGCTCCGCCAGCGCTATACACAGTGCAGGTAGAGCACCGCTTTCCCCTCCTGAGACGCCTGACGGTTTGCCAGAATATCTTCGAGGCAGTCCGAAAGTCTTTTTCCATGGTCTCTCCGAACTCCTCCCACACCCGAGTTTTTGCTTCAGCCACTGCCTGAGCTGCATTCTGCTTGGCCTGTCGGTACCTGTCAGCTGCCTCCGAAGTCCCACAGGCTAACCAAGCCCGATAGGACTCCTTCTTCAGCCTGGTGGCTCCCTTCACCTCTGGTGTCCACCATTTGGTTCGGGGATTACCACCACGACAGGCACCACCCACCTTGCGGCCGCAGCTCAATGTAGCAGCTTCAGCAATGAAGATGCTGAACATGGTCCATTCGGGCTCAATGTCCCCAGTCTCCCTCGGAATGCTGTTGAAGCTCTGCCGGAGATGTGCATTGAAGATCTCGCGGACTGGGGCCCCTGCTAGGCGTTCCCAGCACACCCTCACTATGCGTTTAGGTGCACCGGGTCTGTCCAGCGTCCTCCCCCGCCACCTGATCCAACTCACCACCAGGTGGTGATCAGTTGACAACTCAGCCCCCCTCTTTACCCGAGTGTCCAGAACATATGGTCGCAGGTCTGGTGATACGATTACAAAATCGATCATCGACCTGCGGCCTAGAGTGTCCTGGTGCCACATGCAAATAACAACTCAAAGGTAGAAAATCCCCTGGAGGCCTGGGGCATCTCCTGCACCACAAACAACAGAGGGTCTAACCAGGGATCCCAGTTACGCTCATCCTCATGAATAAAGTTACGAATCATGGATTTTAAGTCATATTCAGTAGCTCCACCACCCTGAGGCTGGGAGACGCTGGTCCGAACATATTTAATGCCCAATAATTCGTACAGCTCTTTTAGTGTACGAGATATGAACAAGCTATGAAGCCGCAGGTGGCTGTGTGGGTCCTCCTGAGCCCCCAGCTGACAAGGGAGCTTGCTTAACAAGCTTTCTTGAGGCCAAGGCTCTAACATTTCAAAATCCCTGGTAGCCCTTCGGGCCGGCACTCTTCAGTTTTTGGTAGCCCAAAATAAATTTAAGTAGCCCAAATAAAAAAGAGAGCAATTTTTTACGTTTTGTTTCCTGTTTTGTTTCCATTACAATATTATACTTTAATGTATAATATTGTAACGGAAACAAAAATTAATCAAAAAATTGTTAAAATACAAATCACAACAACTGTATAAAAATTACAATCATCAACTCAAATACTTGGTTCTCATTAAACAGAAATTTCTATGAACTTGTAAGAACTGTGTAGATCATGAATCAGTCTGTGTCAGATCCTGAATCTGACATTTCCACTGAAGTCACTGGTAAGAGGTAAGTGGAACCAAGATCTAGGACATTTGCTTTTTGAAGTTTGCAAAGACTGCTAAATTTTGCCAATGGTAGTTCATGCAACATAGTACGCTGTTCTAAACAGCTTTTTCAGGACTTCTTCTTGTGTTTGGTTTCTTTTAAGTATGTTTTTTGCAATTGCTGTTTGTTCTGGGAAAGATATTGCAGACTGGGCAATAATGCATTTCTTGCATTTCTCATGGGTTCTGATGGGGTCTTTCTTAAAATTACTGGTCCCAGTAACAAAGGCGCTTGTCGACTCAGAAATTGAATGAAACTCACAACACACCTGGCAGAACATCATGTTATTTAGCTCGTCATATTCCAGCCACAGAAATTCTTTTGTCCATGAAACCAAAAAAGCTGCGCTTTTCTTTTTTTTTTGCCTCATAGTCTGATTTGTCATAACTTTTCCGTTTTGTGGTAGGCTTTTCTTTGGCTGCCCCTTCTTCACCCTGACCTGTCTTATTTGGCTGAGCAGAACTAAAATACCGGCTTAAATCCTGCTGCTTTTACACACGTACTTGCATAACGGTCAGCGATTCTCTGCGCAATCAACCTCTCACATGTTTAAGCTTGCTGTGGGAGATTTCACTTGTCATGTCTGAATAGTAAGCTAATGAGTGACAAGACGATGCCAGAGGAATTGGTGTGCAATTAATCGTCACTCACCAGTCAGTGCTGCCACTCTCTACACACCGTTCGTGCGATCGCAAAGTGAAAGTGAAAGCAAAATCAAGCGCAAATTCAAACGCGATTTCAATATGTCACATATTGATAGTGGCTCATCGATGCCAATGACATAATTACTCAGCTACATTTTCGAAAGAATGCAAAACCATTGACATATATCTTTCCTTCCTATGATAGCCCTGCGGGCAGGGCTGAGATAGATTTTGCTAGCCCGACTGGAAAAATCGCTAGCCGCGGGACGTCGGGCTAGCGATTTTGCGAGCCCTGCTTGAGGCCCCAGCTGGTGAGGGAGGAGCAGTTTCTGGAGAGTGAACACTTTCTGCACAAACAGGCTTGGAAGCAAAACAGTCCATTGGTGAAACCATAGTCTTTACTGGTGCCAACAAAGGGTCACAAAAGTGACCCTTACTAATCCCAGATGGCGCGCAGATTCAGGTACTAGAACTGGGTTCAGCGTGGGGTGCACCTTAGTACAAAGCTTGGTACATAATCAGACTAAAAGAATTAACACAGTTAATTCCTCCCAAACACACAGAATTAGCACCATTAAAGCAATCTTTTCTCAGAGAGCGTAAGTTATGGTTTGTGACAGTTGCTTTTATAGACAACTCAGAACTACCCAGCTGAAAAACACATGGCTCAGACTGTTCATCCATCCATCCATCCATCCATCCATCCATCCATCCATCCATCCATCCATCCATCCATCCATCTTCTTCAACTTATCCGGGGCCGGGTCATGGGGGCAGCAGTCTAAGCAGAGACCTCCCTCTCTTCCAGGCCAGCCGAGAGATATAATCTTTCCAGCGTGTCCTGGGTCTGCCCCAGGGCCTCCTCCTGGTGGGACATGCCCAAAACACCTCAACTAGCTCCTTTCGATGTAGAGGAGTAGCGGCTCTACTCTGAGCCCCTCCTGGATGGCCATACTTCTCAACCTATGTCTAAGGGAGAGGCCAGCCACCCTTCAGAGGAAGGATGACGCTTGTATCCGCGATCTCGTTCTTTCGGTCACTACCCACAGCTCGTGACCATAGATGAGGGTAGGGACGTAGATCAATCACTAAATTAAGAGCTTCGCTTTTACACTCAGCTCTCTCTTCACCACAACGGACTGGTACACCGTCCACATTACTGCACCAATCCGACTGTCGATCACCCACTCCTGTCACTCATGAACAAGACCCCGAAGGCGGGGCTTGTTCCTTCCTAACCAGTAGGGGTGTCAAATATACTCTCTGGGGTTTTATTTTTATATTTATATTATTTATCTTTTATTATTGATTTACTTTAGCTCAACTCAGTGATTAACAGAGTAATGATGAATCACAATTAACAATAACAATGTTGTAGTACATTACTGAATCGTGTAAACTCACTGGGTTACAATTACAACACAAAGAAATCACAAAACTCCATGAACTCAACTTATCCTTATCTATAATGGCTTAACTGTAGATATTGTAGTTTTTTTTCATCTTAAGTTTAAACAACTTGCATACAAATCATTATATTATGATGCTATGATACATAATATTGGGGCACTACTCCAATCTGAAATTTCATTCTGTATTCTGACATTCCTTTTTATACTATGGTATTCCATTTGGTGCTCAGTTGAGCTGTCAAATGTATTTTTGTGATGTGTATGAAATACTTATATACGTCATATAGATGTTGGCATTCACATTACTATAGGCATTGTTTAAGCAAAGTTTCATCAAGCTTGGTCAACTAGTCTAAAAGGAGATGGGGAATATACAAACATACATATATACATACGCTACGATCATTAGGATATAATGTCTGCAAGGATTAGTAAACTGTTAAAAGGTATGGTAATATCACAAATGGTGTATTTAATTTTACTTGCGTATCTTAAAATA
Source organism: Pelmatolapia mariae (assembly GCF_036321145.2). Lineage (NCBI taxonomy): Eukaryota > Metazoa > Chordata > Actinopteri > Cichliformes > Cichlidae > Pelmatolapia > Pelmatolapia mariae. Next base: position 40,878,639 of record NC_086241.1, read on the forward strand.
ATTGACTAAAATCTGTAAAATTACTGAAAAGGAATAATAATAGAAATGCATTGCATTTCTAATACTATTGCAATAGCATGCATATTCTATATTATTCTTAATGAATCTGCGAGTTTAATGAGTTTGAGCAATACATATAAGATGCCTGCAAAATTACAGGCTTGCATTATTAAAAATACAATATAATTTAGTGTCATCTTATAGCGTTTTTTCAGATAAGCAGCATGGACGGGGGAACATTTTAAAAATGTTTTTATAAAAGTAATAATAGTGAGTTTAGAGTGAGGAAAAAGGACCATTCACAGTCAGCAGTGGGCACCACAGAATGTAGTACATCTGCAAGGCAAGTATTCCAAACCTAAATTCAGTAGCATTAGCTAGCTATTATACCACAGTGTTTTTATTCCAAAATGTCATATTGCATGCAGTTAACAGAAATATCAGCTAACTATTGAGCTATTTTACCAGCTATTTACTCTCATGATGTTGAGAGGAGAGTGGGCTTGCTAGAAAAGCTAGTGTGACGTTCTAACAGCTGATTTGACCTTTTACCTTACATGTACCTAATAGTTAGTGTTCGACACACTTCTTTGGATTTAGAGATTTTGAGAGATTTATCTATTCAGCTGTCCCCTGCACTCACATAGACTTGTTTTTCTTTTTCTCAGATTCATTATATGACTTGTTGGTGTCAAGTGGTATTGTGAAAAGGTAAATTTGAAAACCCTAAAAAACTTTGTCAGTGGCTACACAAAAATAAGCCACATTACCACTATAAATGTTGTGTAGAGTCTCACTTCAAAAATTACAATGCTTTAACTGTCTTGTTTATTATCACCATTAACTTTAATCTTCTGTATCACACTGTGAGACTTTGCAAGGACTTTATAAAGCCACATGAAAAATAAAGAATAAATGTAGACCTGATTATAGAATTACAGCTCTTCCCCCATATGTGCAGCCCTTATTATTCAATCTGTAGTCCGTTCCTCCCTGTTTGAAATGATTGTTTCTCACTTCCTGTTTTATTTTGTTAGTCAACTGTCTTCTGTATGTTGCATTCAGTTTTCCTCCCTTTGTATCACTGTGTTAATTAGTTTTAGCTGTACTTTGTTTCCCATCTCTACTTACCTTAATTCCCTTGTGTGTATTTAGAACCTATTTTCTTTGGAGTTTTTTTCAGATTGTTTGTGAACCTTCTGTCATATAATCCCTGTAGTCTGAAGAAATTTAGTGTTTGCTGTTTTTTTTCCCTCTGCGAACCTGTGTTTTACTGTATCATTGACATCTGTATACAACTTTATTAAAGGTTAGTTTTCAGTTTAATAATTTGTGAACTTAATCTTAAATATTTATTTAAATAATTGGGAAAATTAATTAAAGAAGAAGAAGTAAGAAGTAAACTTAATGTGACTTCTTCACTGTCACTTATGGTTTTGCAGGATGGGGTCAGAATTTTCTCTGCAGTATTAAAAATGGTATTGAGTGTGTAATACGGTGTTGGCCAAGACCACAGCAAAAAGGAGAGGTAGGTGTCTACAAATGTCCAAACATCTTTGACCAACAGAACTTTGCATGCTCACCGAGACTCTAAATTTAGGATAGTCTTGGTTTAATTGCTAGATGCTTTTATTTGTTATTCTGCTTTGTTTGTATGACTCATTAAAAGTAATTTGGCAGGCAGCCATTTGACATTTTTATTTCAGAAGTTTTCTCTTGTGGTTTGTTTGTTAACAGAATTAAATCTTGAGATACAGGAAGTGCGTTGTCATTTTAAAAGTAACTCGCATCATTCGGTAATTTGTCATTTAACCACAGTGTGGTTTTAAGTGCAGCAATGAACGGGTCTTATGCCAGCAGTAGATTCTTTCTTCATTTTAAAATGTTTTGAAGGACAAATATAGCAAATTTAAATGTACTAAAAAGTAATGTTGTATTACAGCAGTATTATAGTACATAGGGGTGGTTGTAGCTCAGGAAGTAGATTATCTACTAATCAGAAGGTTTGTTGTTCAATTCCTGGTTGCATTCAAGTTTAATTTGACAAGATACTGAATCTCAAGTGGCTCTCTGATGCATCTATCATCCATCCATCCATCCATCCATTTGCTTCCGTTTATCCTTTTTCAGGGTCGCGGGGGGATGCTGGAGTCTATCCCAGCTGTCATAGGGCGAGAGGTGGGGTACACCCTGGACAGGTCGCCAGTCTGTCGCAGGGCTAGCACACAGGGACAGACAACCATTCGCACTCACATTCACTCCTATGGGCAATTTAGACTTTTCAATTAACCTATCCACACAAAGTGCATGTCTTTGTCTGTGAGGCAACAGTGTGCCATCGTGCTGCCTGCATACATACAAGTGCTTGTAAGAATGGGTGAATGAGGTGTGTTGTATATAGTGATTTGAGTGCTCAAGTATAGTAAAAAAAAAGTGCTATACAAGAACCAGTGCATTTACCTTTACATAGCATCTGCCTTTTGAGAACTTAGTTATCTCCCTCTCTATCTTTTTCTCATTCCAAAATTATTTGGAAAAGTATTGAAAGAAATAACTTAATAACTGGTTAATAATGTTTTATTAACTGGTTGGTTAAAATATTGTCAAAAGACTCATTATAAAGCAATAAAGATCTGAGTGAGTTAAAAGCAAATAAAAGTGACAGCTTACAGATGTGGCTTAACAGGACTAAACATAAACCTACAGGTAGATAAGTAAAATCTGTTTGCTTATTTTAAAGTACACAGCTTCCTTCTTTCTCTTTTTTCTTTTTCTTTCTGTCTTATTTTTAAAAATAAAGTCAAATATGTCAAAATAGCTACCCAGCGATCTGAAAAAACATTTTCTTATGTTCCTGGGTGAAAGGTCCAGGTACTTTAGTTATAAGAAGTTACAGGCACTGAAACACCAGCCAGGCGATTATAAAGAATAAAAAGAAGTGAAAAGATCTTGTATGTAATAAGGGGCAGCATTGTTTCAGTTCAAATGCAGAAAGCCATACATAGCAAAGCCGTTGAAACTACAGTCTTGTCATCTCCATTCACTCCAATGGACCATTTTTTACAGCAATGGTGGATCATGGAGCCTCGCAAATAGTTCCTGGAAGTTAGTAACAGCTGTGCCAGCACCGAAGTTTCAGATGCACTTTTAGAAGGTAAGAGGTTTGAGCTCAGGTTTTTTAAATGTTATGAAATCAGAAAGAAAAGCTTTCAGTTGTGATTTTTTGCTGTGTTGACCAAGTGAAATATTAGCTAAATATAGCATTGAGGAATTAAGCTGTCTGGTCTGTTTAAAGTCATTTATCCTCTGCTATGTACAAACTGGTATGATAACTTCACAACATTCGGGGAAACTGATAGCTATTTTTCTGATATATGGCTTTAAATAAAAAAACTGTATTTTTGAGAAGTTTTGTATACAGTTTTCAGTCTCTGCGGTCCTGTTGACTGTTAGCATCTGTGTGACATTACAGCCCAGCTGATGACAGAAGCAGAGGGAAGGCTCAGACTCAGAATGAGACTAAAAAGACAAGGTAAGTTTAAAATATGACACCAGCTCTGAAAAGAAGAATCATCTAAGACTAATTGGGGAATTATAAAGCAGTTTTATACAGCTGTATTACGTATGTTACCACACACTTTTTTTTAGTATATATTGAGCACACAAATTCATAGTAACTGATGACACACTGTTTACCATCAACAACTAATTCATTTACATCATTAAAATTGGTTGTTAGATATCACACCTTATCTCCTGATGCATTTACCCGTCCAGGTCTACACTGGCATGTCTAACATTTTCTTTCTCTCTCTTTACTCTGCCAGCTCAGGTATCTCAGGATAATTCAGCCTGAAAACTTTGCACTAAGACAGCACCCTGACCATAAGACTCATCTCCCTGAGTGTTTCAAGCTTATGACGCTAACACTATATTTGCCAGTATTTTGGGCTTTGTTTGTAAGAAAAAATATTTATTACTTGAATATGATTTGCTGTATTTGTTGTTGTTTTAATCGATGATTATATTAATCTTGTTTTAAAATAAAGAATGATTTTTCTCCTCTTGGTTTCTTGGTTTTTTTAATGTACTGTTATCTCTGAGAGAGTACAGCTTCCCCATGCACCACAGCACACAGCAGTACAGAACATATACAAGAATAACAGTGGGAAAAGAACATACGCAGGTGAACATTCAGTTTTTCTCATAGTTATTCGAGATTTTTATAATGAATTGATTTTTGTAAACAACTGCAAGTTAATAGACAACAAAAACATAGATGTGTTTGTGAGAAAACAATTATAAGACTAAAATGGCTTTTAATAGCAAGCATGTGGGGATACACTTGATACACAGCAATTTGGGTTTTAACACATCCTGAATCCTGTAAAATTTGAAATTTAACAGTAGATGGACAGAGAAATTCCTGCTTCTGTTACACAAACAGTGGACGCTATTATGGTCCACCGTGTCCATTTCCCACTTTGCCTTTCCAAAACATAAAATATACACACATATAGAAGTTGCAGTAATCTGCAGTAACAACAGATAGAGGTATTTTATTTCAAGCCAACAGGAAAGTAATCACAGACATTATCAACACATTTACATGTACACACATATTAGCTGCCTAGATTAATCGATTCTGACGATTAAGGACCCTCAAATGTACTTAATATGTTTTTTGCTCACTCCTGACTTCGGGCCTTTAAATACATTATCTCCCTCTGCTGGTAATGCAATTTCTGCATGCAGGAATGGATTACCATTTCATGTTTTGGAGAAACAAAGCATGAAAAGGAGACGGTGGAGCTGCACATCCATGCCGGTTGATGTCCAAGAGTATACCAGATAAAAAACATGGAGAAAACATAACCTTTCTTGCTCAAGAGGGGTAGGGAGAATGGATGGAACAGCAGGGTTGGCAGAAATTGAGCTATTTTTTGGCACATAAGGCAAGAGTATTAATGGAAGTAGTCTCCTAGTTACTGCCACTCCTATGCTCATTAGGGAACCACTGGCTAGCACTGTAATGCCCCAGATCTGTCATAATGATGAATATAGTTATGTGATTGTAATCTGTCTTACAGGCCTCCATGTTGCACTGAGGCATGTAATACAACATGAATGTTGTACTGTACTGAAATGCTTTTGTAAGGAAATACAGCATGTATACAACAAAACCAATCAGTATTTGCAGTTGTCTCTTTGTTGTCGTGGCAACCAACACCCATGAGCATGCCTGAACTTTGTCATTGAATTGTTTTTTTTTTTGTTTTTTTGTTGTTTAATTAAAATATAGGAACATAGTGTGGAGTTGATTTATATATATGTGTGTGCGTGAATGCGTGTGTATAATTCCCCACTTGCCCTGTAGTCGGTCGGTCTTTAACCTTCAAGCTCGGGTACTCTCCCTCTAGAGAGGCTGTACTCATGGATCTTTGTTGTTTAATCCTGGATAGTGGTTGTGACATTCACTAGTTTTAAGCCTCCTTCCTTCTGCTTAGCGTATAGTCTCAGGGTGCTGGACTTGGGGTGAAACCCTCCATGCATGGTAAGGAGCTTCTGTGTCTTGATGTCAGTGGCTTCTGTTTCCTCCTTTGGACACTTTATTATCCCAGTGATTTCCTGGATCTTGTTTTTCCCATTCAGCTGACTCCTCAGAACTTGCCTTACTCTCTGCAGCTATTTGGTGGGTGCCCACATAGCAAAATTGGTATGGCCTGGATCTGGCCCACAAAATGTGCTTACACATGGCCCACATACTGCAAAGAATGACGGCCCTTTGGTGGCCCAGATCTGGTTTGCCAGAGGTGGCCCACACATGGGCCAGCACAAGGCCAGTTGCAGACAGACTGTTGGTCCTGTGCTGGCCCATATGTGGATTACCTCTGGCAAACCTGATTTGGGCCACCAAAAGATCGTCATTCTTTGCGGTATGTGGGCCATGTGTAGGTTGTGTGCAGCCACGGGCCAGTTGCAGACACAATGCTGGTCTTGTGGTGGCCCAGAACAGTTTCAGCTCTGTCCCCAGATGTCAGCCTAATGTGTACCTTAATCAAGCCATGTAATAACAACATGTGCAGAACATAATAGTGCAAAACTAACATAAAGAAACTCTGTTCAGACAGTGAATGGACTGATTCTTATATAGCGCTTTTCTACTACATTCACACACACTTTCTCTAAACTGAGTGCTTCCTAACTCGTTCCTACACATTTACACTCTTCACATGCAGACTGGAGGAGCCATGGATCAAACCACTAACCTTCCGATCAGTAGGTGACCTGCTCTACCTCCTGAGCTACAGCTACCCAGTGGTAAACATGAGTAAACTCTCACTAGATTTTGGATAAAGTGTACACTCACGAACCTGTCAAACCTGCATTTGAAACGTTGGCTACCATAGCAGTATAGTACTGCAACATGGCATTTGGGTCTTCTAAAATAGGAAAATAGGAACATAAACAGTGCCATCATTGCCAGACCTGGCCCACATCTGGTTGACATACCACTTACCATGCCAGAAGTCAGCCAGCAAAGCTGGCTTGACACCAGATCCGGGCCAGACCTGTCTGCTATGTGGGTGGTTGCGACTTCCCTAGTGGCCTCTTCACGGTTTCTATTTTCCTGTGGGATTCCCAGGTGCTTGTAACGGTCCTCAATGTCTGCAAGGTTGCCTTCTGGTAGTACAATCCCCTCAGTACTGACTACCTTCCCTCTCTTTGTTATAATATGACACCACTTCTCCAGTCCAAATGACATGCCGATGTTGCTGTATATTCTAGTGGTATGCATCAGTAAATTGATATCCTGGTCACTCCTGGCATACAGCTTGGTGTCATCAATGTAGAGGAGGTGGCTAATGATTGCACTATTCCATAGACAATATCCATAGCCAGTCTTGTTAATGATCTCAGTGAGGGGGTTGATTAGAATTAGTGAACCTTTGACTGCTGTTAGCCAAACTATTAGCCGCAAGTAACAAAGCCACTCACATACTGGTGCGATGATGAAACTCCTCATAATTAAACTAAGCACTAAAATACTTTTAGATATCTAAAGGTGAACTTTATCTAACTTCAGACCAACGTAAAACAGTCTCAACCACTAATATTCTTTTTTCTCTTCTTCTTCTTTTTGTGTTATTTTCTTTTCTTTTCAAAAAGTGTTTTCATTTCTTGACTTCCTTTCAGTGTAGATTAGCATTGGCAACACTTTTTAAGCAACTTTCCCTCCAGAAGTTTCCTCCATTGAGTCACTAAGGGATAAGGTTAAATAGCCCCAAAAGTTACCTCCTGTCTCCTAACCCTGTTTCCTCAACCTCAGTGGACACAGCACAAGGTCACCAACACTCAGACAAACCTCCGCATCAGCATTGAAGTAACAAAATTTGAAACAAACTTTTCCCTCCACAAAGAAATCATAACTTTAAGCTGTTGCACCATCTCCTTCTCTCGAATCTTGGAACGGTTATGTCATTGACAAGCCATTAACATTTCACACCCCATGTCATACCCTAGTAAACTGCCAAGTGCACAAAAAGCTGAAACAAAAAAGTGTGGCCTGCACTTTGTGATGGAAGTTTTCTAGTTTATTCTCACATTTTGATTCAGGTGCTCAGAATTTTACTGTAGAATGTTGTATAGCCTTTTATTTCTCAGGTGAAGGACATTCATTTGTCACTATGCCTTGGCCACAGCTGATCGCGTTGCAGACTTATTAACAGAGAATTTCATGACAACTTCTATTTGTAAGAGTGACAACAACTGGTATAAATGGGCATGAGAAAAAGAGAAGTGCGATGTTCTGAGAACCTGAAAACATTTACACAAGACACAACAGTGTGACAGTGTAGAGTGCAGTGGATGTCTGCAGTACTGACATTGTCCATAAGAATCATTTTTCTTTTTACTATTCATGTACGAGTATTGAGTATATTGATCACAATATACTTATGATGGTAAATCATACAGTTTATGGTCAGACATTCTTTTTAGATTAGTGGCTACTCTCTCTCTCTCACACACACACACACACGCTTTCCCACCTGTCTCAACAATAGAGAGCTGTAGATGATGCTAGCTCACAATAGACTTCTATTATATGCATACCATTATACATACATTTTACTGAGCAAGCACATACACACACCCACATAGAGTAAACGTATACATTTTGTAACAGTGTCAAAAACCCTGTCCATCACATTCACACTTAACAACTCCACTCTAAAGTAAACCTAATGCAAAAGAGTTGAAGGATGAATAACAGTAAGAAGTAAAGGGATCCAGACAAGAATGAGTAACTCAGAAATGTGAAAAAATAACCATGACAGTGGTTGATTGGTCACTTATGGGGCACAATTATCAGCTCACAATATCTAACTCCCAACTGTTATGTGGCATCTCCTTTTTCTTCTTTTACTATGAGGAAGAGCGTTGTAATTGATCTCTTCCAGTTTCATAAGCACTCTGTGACCAAATTAATAGATTTATTATGTATTATAAGTTTTGTTACGGCCCGAGCTGGGCCTCCTGAAACTGCCCTTGTGTGGGTGTGGTGTTTTCTCTCCGCCTCTTCCTCTCTTGCTCCACCCCTCTGTCTCTCTCTTGCTCTTCTCTCTCCCCAGGACACAGCTGCTACTTATTGGCCTCATTTACCACCTGGGCCCAGTCAGAAATCACCTCTCTGAGGTCATATAAGCTGGGGACGTGAGAGGGTGGTTTTTCTCTGGTGTTCCCACATTGTGTGTCGAAGGTGTCGGGAGAGATCCTATAGTGTGGAGTTGTGAAAGCAGTGTGCAGTATAGCTGCTTCACGTGATTAGTGTGGGCTTGTGGGCCTCGGCAGCAGTAAAGCTAGCTGCTGCTAGTGACAGGGTGAGCTTGTGGGCCCCTGGAAGTGCCTCCTCGTGGTGTGGAGTTTTTTGTTTGGCTGTTGTGTTCTTTATTGTTGCAACCTTTTTCTTTTTCTAGTGTTATTGGAAAAACGGCGGTGCCGGCTCTTTATGTTAAGGTTCTCTATAATAAAAACTATTTTATTTACTAAACACCTGTCTGTTCTCCTTTCATTCTGTTCTGGACCCATTTGTTACCAGTCCCCACACACACCCCTAGACCTTCTTCGTGGGGACGTAACAAGTTTAAAGCTACTAAATATTACATCAGCCCGTGTGTACATATAATACACTGTTCTTGGTCTCTCACAGCTGCAAGCATTGTACCTCATTGTTTTTCAGCCACACGACTTGGACACGTTGAAGTAACTGAGCTGACCATGAACTCCTATAGTATTCTAGTCAAATGTGATGTTAAAAGTTGTCTGAAATTAGTGGATATACTAGGATGATGATCTGCACTCCATCGTTACAGTTGTTACGTCATTTTGGAAAATTAATTTTTTCTTTGGAAAAATGTTTTATTTACATAGTGCTGTTAGTGTCCCCCTGTACTCTGTGATTCTTATGCCAGTGTTTGTCCTATAGCAAAGAATATAGTTTGTAAGTGCCCTTCAATTATAGCACTTGGTATTTTCAGCAAACCTTATGCAGTAGTTGGAGATGGGTAATATAGTACACTTGTGTACTGTGGTGTGTGATCACTTTTCTACATATCTCTAAAAACACAGATTTACTCAAAAAAAACAGGCCACATTTCAACTGAAATAAGTACTATGCAGTGCATCCGGAAAGTAATAACAGTGCTCCAGTTGTTTTATAGGCCTTACCTGACGTTATACTGTAGTGACACACATTAGATGATCCCACACAGTCATGCAAGTGCTTTCCTGAGGCCTCTGGCTATCATTACTGCTCCTGTATGGTCATCAGGAACTAGCTTGTCTGCAAACATGAATGCCTTTGGCAATGTGGTGTACTTTGGAATAAGGCCTTAATATGACAAAACGTGGTACAAGTGAAGCGCTGGGAATTTTTTCACTGTATATTAAAATATTGATAACAAAAATTAAATTCAGTTTTATTTATATAGAACCAAATCACAGTTGCTTCAAGGCGCTACGATGATACAGAGAAGACAGAAAATCCCCAACAATCAGATAACTCCCTGTGAGCAAGTGCTTTGGTGACAGTGGGAAGGAAAAAACTCCCTTTTAACAGGAAGAAAACTTTGGCAGAACAAGGCTCAGAGAGTGGCGGCCATCTGCCATGACCGATTTGGGGTGAAGCGAGGAAGACAGAACAAACATGCTGTGGAAGAGAGCCAGAGATTAATAATAAGTAACAATTAAATGCAAAGTGGTGTATAAACACATAGTAAGTGAAAAAGGTGACTAAAGAAGATATACTGCATCATGTGAAGCCCCCAGCAGCCTAGACCTGTTGTAGCATAACTAAGGGAGGGGTTGAGGTCACATGATCTAGTCCTAACCAGAAGCTGGAAGCTGAAGGCTCTGCCTCCCTTTCTACTTTTAAATACCGTAAGAACCACAAGTAAGTCTGCACCCTTACAGTGAAGTGCTCTATTGGGGTGATAGGGTACGATGGGGCTTTGCATTCAGTTCTGGATTTAACAGGGAACCAATGAAGAGAAGCCAATATAGGAGAAATATGCTTTCTATTTCTTCTCCCTGTCAGTACTCTTGCTGCAGGCTTTTCAGGGAGTTTTTAGGACATCCCGATAATAACAAATTACAGTAGTCCAGCCTGGAAGTAATAAATGCATCAACTAGTTTTTCAGCATCACTCTGAGACAGGATATTTCTAATTTTAGAGATATTGTGCAAATGAAAGAAAGCAGTCCTCCGTATTTGTTTAATATGTGCATTGAAGGACATGTCCTGGTCAAAAATGACTAGAAGGTTCCTCACAGTGTTACTGGAGGCCAAGGTAATGCCATCCAGAGTAAGAATCTGGTTAGATACAATATTTCTAGGATTTTTTAGGGCCAAGTACAATAACCTCTATTTTACCTGAATTTAGAAGCAGAAGATAACAGAGCTGACTTAAAAGAGTTGAGCATTGTGTTAACTGTCTATATCTACAGGAAAATCAAAAAATATTAAGATGGTAAACAGGGCATGGACACACCTATAAAAACAATAAATGCAAGAGTTTCCAGTAGATTCAAGGCAAACACACTTAAATGTGCTTCCAAAAACAAAAGCTAACTGTGGCCACAAGATGACAGTAATTGAAAAAAAAAATGGTGCTTCACTTCTGATTTGGTTATAATTGATGTTAAATTTTAGGATTTCACTTGACAAGCAGTGTTTGGCTTGCTTGTCCTGATGTAAGGTCACTGCTTGTATATGGCCAGTAACTGAGGGAGGGAGTGCCAGTGATTAGTGTAGTGATACTGAAGATTTGACTTCAGTCCATATTTAGGGGAGGTGTTGAGGCTTGCTAGCTCAGCTTTTGCTGTGAGCTGTGATCTGGTCTTCCAAAAGAAATTTGCATTGATATAATATGATCTAATTTTTAAATAGATGTTTTTCATTCTTCAATTTGACTCCTCAATTCTGTTCCACAGGTGACAGCCAAAGGTTTCGCCCCACTGCTTCAGTTTGCCTACACCGCCAAGCTGATTTTAAGTCAGGAAAACATCCATGAAGTAATTGTGTGTGCGGACGTCCTAGGTATCCATAATTTGGAGGACTCTTGCTTCCGGTTCCTTCAAGCCCAGCTTAAGAATGACAGCCAACCTAACCATAATGGCAAGGTGGAATACGATGATCATATCACAACAGAGAATCCAATCTTTTCTGAGGAAATATCCTGTTATGATTCTGCAGACACAAGGCAGCAGGACAGTCATGTTCTTGCTGACCTGCCGCAGTGTCCAAAATATAAGAAATATCAGGATGCAATTTGTGACAACAAGCACAATGTAGAGAACCATCATATTAGTAATGACATTATTTTGCCTAACCATAACTCGATTAGCCCTCTGAGCTCACACTTCACCGACAGTAGCGCTGTTCTGCAAACATGTCTTACACCCTCCAGGATCAAAGAAGAACCCTGTTTATTTGAGGAAGAAGGAGATGAAAGGAATGACAGCAACTCAGACTTGTGTACTGAGGAGGTATTGGAGATGGAGTTAGAGGTAGAAGGGGTTCCAGTAGAAGATGTGCAATCTTCCAGCCAAGTATCATACTCTTCCTGTTTGCATTCCTACCTCCAGAGAGGTGGTCTCAGCAGCATGCCAAGCACCACCATTCAGCAGCTACTAAGCAACCAACTGTCTCTCAACCATTACAAAGAACTGGTCATACAGAGACCACAAACCAAGAGGGAATCTCTGGATGAAGTTGACCTCAACACTGGCATTGCCAATGTGATACCAGCAGCACTTACTGGTATAAGTAGAAACCTTGAAAATTCGGTGTCTAAGCATGAAGGGAAGCTGGACAGACGCAGTGTCATTTTCTCTTCTGTGCCTATCAAGCAACATATGCTGTCCCATACATATGTTGATGAGGCCATCTCAACCTTGATGCAGGGGGAATCCCTTCCCTCTAGTCAGTCATTCCTTATTACCAGCTGCCCCGTTTCAACGAAAACATCAGTGGACTCTCCTACTACTTCTAAATCATGCAACCAGATTTCCAGCCCCCGTGCCTCATACTCTTACCCAGAGGATGCAACCATTTGTAGCTCATCTTCCACTTCGTCCCAGTTTGACTTTTCCTCATCGTCACAGTCAGGCTCAATTTCTGGACTTCCTCACTGCCTGGCTGGGATGGTGGAGCACAGGAATCCCCACAATGAAGTAGTCCTCACTCAGGATTGCACAAAGATTAAATCTGAAAAGACATTTAGTGCTAGTGGTGGGAACTCCAGTGATGAATCAGGCTCTTTCTCAGAGGGAGACAGTGAAAGTGGCACCTCTCGAATCTCTGGACCTGAGGTTAGTATGGCTCTTTATTATACTCCATTGGCCAAAATGTCAGTGTGTTGGCACTGAGGTCGTCTGGGAACTGTCTTTCTGGCATGAGAACTGTGTTAAAGCAGAACTGTATATATTTGGCTTAGCAGCCTCAAAATTACTGGGATCATTGATTTAACCTTGAATTTCCTTGTTGGTCATTGATCACATTTGGAATAAGTTCACAAGGATGAAACAAACACACCTTTGTGACCAAGTGTTTTTTGTCTTGTCTCCTGTCTTATGTCTTGGTGATAAAGCCATTAAATCCCTAAAGGTTCGTCTGGACGTAGCATGGCAGAGCAGTAGGGTGGTGCAGGAATTGCAGAAATTGGTACAGTGTGTGATAGGAGTGACAGATTGTTTCAAGGTGGTGGTAGCATTCCATCAGGGATCTACTCTCAGGCTCTTCTTGTTTGCAGTGGTGTTGGACAGGTTTGCAGATGGGGTCAGGCTTTGTGGACTATGATGTTTGTAGAAAATGCTCTGGATGCTGTAGAAAAGAAGAGGAATGAAAGTCAGTAGAAGCGAGACAGAATGCATGTTGAGAGGGAGGCAGGTGTAAAACTGACGATGTCAAGAGCAGAAGTAGAGATAGTGAAGTTTGATGTATTTAAATACCAAACTGCACAAAAAGGCAAAGAGAGTGCAGGCAGGATGTACATGGATGTGCTGCCCACATCTCCCATCTGCTGACCCAAGCTCCAGTTATGCAGGTTATGAATATATACAATACTGAGCAAATGTTGGAGGCCAGTCCGTGACTGATGGGCTGACTGTGTGTTTTTCTAGCCAGTTATGCTTTTACTACATTGGCAGTGTGTTTGGGATGGTTTTCATACTGACAAATGAAGCTTTTGCTAAACAGACTCTTTCCAGATGATATTGCCGAGTGGATCAAAATCTGACCACTCCATAAGACCCATCGGCACTGATGTTAAGTCCAGTTCTTGTATAGTGTGGCATACCTACGTCGTTGCTCCCTATAGCCTTTACTGAGGAATGGCTTCTCTCCAGCCACCCTTCCACTGAGACCATTTACGAACAGTTTGTGAATCAGCTGAAGGGCCACATGCATCTCTGAGGTCCTGTGTTAGGTCTTTTTCAAAGAAAGTGACTTTCAGATAGTATTCATTTGCTGTTTTTGAACCTGTCACTTCTTCTTTTCTCCTCAGTTCAAACCATGTCCAGTTTGTCCAGGTTAAACATAGCACCCCATGCCGATATAAAATATAATAGCTCGAATCACCTTGTTGGATCAAAAATTAAATTTTATAGCTGTCAAAATGGGATATCTTTCACATTTTTCCTAAGTTCAACAAAATAAATGGGTGCAAATGGTATATTTTTGTGACAGGTTGTGAGTAAATAAGTGCATCTTCCCATTGTCAGCGCAATAAATGATACCATACTTGAATGTTGGCATTGTTGTGCTGAGCATTGCTTGTTTGAAGAGAACAGTTTGTGCTGTTGTAGTGGACTGTTCTGAAGCAATGTAAAGCTAAGAGCAAAAAGAAGTGGTCAACATACACACGCTGTCGATGCCTTAGTAGTCTAAATCAGATGCATAGAAATGTGTTCATGAGTCTTTTATTTATTGAGTCAATAAATGAAAAAAAAAAGTCAGTGTGTTTCCATGGAAAGAAGAATACACAGAACTATAACTGTTTTGATAAGGCAGAGTTGTAAAGAAAGGTAAGCTGATAATCTCTGTTCTTTGTGCCTGAGCTGGTGCACAAACAGCAATACTAATACTGACATCTAGTGGATTTTATATCACAGTGCACTCCATCTCACAACATGCAACTGCAGCAATTGAATACTACTTCCATTTCTTTCTATGTTGAAGTCTTATATTCACAGTGTAAAAATATTCAAATTTATAGTTGAGTAAAAGTACTTTACTGGGGGCACCACTTAATATAATGATTTATGACCAAGACCCTGAGACAGTTGAACATCTCCACTTGGGACAGCCACTCAGGTGAGAACCATGACTCCAGAGTTAGAAATGCCATTTCTCATCTCAGTTACATCTTCTCGACAGTGCAGGCTCATGGTTGTCACTTGGTGACACCAACAAAACCAGATCATCTGCAAAAAGCAGAGAAAAGATCAGAGTGTGTGATCCCACTGAAGTCGTAGATATAGAAAAATTGCAGATATGTATGTTAAATCATTTTCTTGTATAAATACGTGAAGAGTCTGATTTTTTATTTTTTTTTGATTGAGTTCACTTCATCTAATTTTTGGACAGGTTAAAATCTAATGTTTTAGGTCATATTTATGCAAAAAAAAAAAAAAAAAAGGAAATGTTTGAGGGTTCGCAGACTTCCAAACAGCATTTTATATAAACTATATTTGTAAATGTAAATAGAAAATATCTTAAGCATAAAATATAGTTTTCTTAATTTCCATGGCAACAGTCCTGATTCATTTGGTTTAAAATTAAATAGACTGCAATAAAGACCTGATTTTTGTAGGTGAAGCTGCCTTTTCCTGTGGACCAGATCACCAACTTGCCACGCAATGACTTCCAGATTCTCATCAAGATGCATAAACTGACCTCAGAACAGCTGGAATTCATCCATGACATCCGCAGGCGCAGCAAAAATCGCATTGCTGCCCAGCGCTGTCGCAAGAGGAAGCTAGACTGCATCCAGAACCTGGAGAGCGAGATTCACAAACTGGTATGGTCAACTAATACACATACACACACTTCGAATAAATAAAATAATAATAATAATAATAAAAGGTTTGTGGGTATAAAATGGAAATGTGACACTTCTTAAGCCATATTTTAATATAACATGTTCTCCAGTATCCACATTGAAAAGCTAATGCTCTACGGGTCTGTCCAGTGAGCGTGTTAACAGTGTATCTAAGCCATTCACAGATTTAAAAGCAATAAAAAGTATGAACTTTTTACAGGGAATTTGTAAATATGGTGAAAGAAAACAATATGGGTGTGGCTGTAGCTCAGGAGGTACCGCAGGTCATCTACTAATTGAAAGGTTGGTTGTTCAATCCCTGGCTGCTCCAGTCTGCATGCCAAATATGGGCAAGGTACTAACTAAGTTGCTCTTGAGGTCCATTGGAGTATGTTATATAGATTAATAAATTATTTATTTTTTATATTTTTTTGCCTCTTTTGTTTTTTGTTTTAGGAATTCCCGTGCAATGTATTTTTCTTTTTACATGCATTTTGTAAACCCTTAGTGATCCATAAGCTTGAACTATAATTTAAATCCACAAATGCTGGTACTAACCTCACATTTATTATATTTGGCTTTTTGGAATAACAGACCTAACACAGATGCTGTAGTGACAGAATCTGTGTCAGTGCCTCCACTCACCCTCTCCATTTGTACTTTCCTGTGTGGACTAGCGATTCATGGAGGGTGTGCTCCACTTATGGGGTGATCATGCTACTCAGCTTCACTGGAAAAGTCTACTCCAAAATACTGAAAAGGAGATTATCATCATTATTAATATCTCACTACACTATGTGGTGTTGACCCTGGTCATGGAACTTTAAACTAGCTCTTTCTTCTCTGAAAGTTGTTTCAGGGTGCTTGCCCAACAAGTCCACTTCTGGTTTGTGGATTCTGTGGAACTCAATGGTAAATGGCCTGTATTTGTATAGCGCTTTCTAGTCCCTAAGGACCCCAAAGCGCTTTACACAACCTGTCATCCACCCATTCACACACTGGTGATGGCAAGCTACAGTGTAGCCACAGCTGCCCTGGGGCGCACTGACAGAGGCGAGGCTGCCGGACACTGGCGCCACCGGGCCCTCTGACCACCACCAGTAGGCAACGGGTGAAGTGTCTTGCCCAAGGACACAACAACCGATACTGTCCAAGCCGGGGCTCGAATCAGCAACCTTCCGATTACAAGGCGAACTCCCAACTCTTGAGCCACGATCGCCCCAGTATGCGATATCCAGCTTGTTGTTATGAACCATACACCTGCAGTGACTTCCTGCTTTGCTGGCAAGTAGGCAGACTTGTTTGCAATGGAAGTTGGACTTTTCCAGGGCTCCCCTTTGTCACCAATTCTTCTCAGAATTTTAATGCATAGAATTTTAAAGCAAAGCCAAGGGGTGGAAGGCTTCCACCTTAGTGGAATCTTAATTTGAAAAAAAAAGAAAATTGAATGGTTAAAATGGTGTCACTACTAAAGACTGCCAGAAACCCTCCTTGATTTTTCTCATGTTAAGCAATAGTGGATCATTGTCAGTCCACTTTTGCAGGGGTTTTTCCTGCTGTACGTAAATATCTGTTGGAATATATTGACAGTTGTTACATTGATTCCCAGCTCCAGTGCTATTACGCCTATTAAGAAACTCACTAATATCAATCTTGTAAGCACTTGTCAGTTATGTAACAATATATGATATATAAATTTTACTAGGTCTAAACTTGACGTTGCAACTTTTATTGAAAAGCAAAGAGGCTGCTCGTGTAGACATGAGATTGAGTTAAAAGATTCTTCACAGGCTTATAACTGTAATGATAGATGTGGGGCCAGATTGGAAGTGGGCTGCAGTTAACCTGATGAAGTGATCAGCAATGAGGGAACAGCAATGTCATGATAACCTGATGATGCTTTGTCTTATGAACCCAGGTACGTGAGAAGGAGAAGCTGCTTAGCGAGCGAAACAGGCTGAAGGTTTGTATGTCCGAGCTGTTGCAGAACCTCTCTTTCCTCTCCCAGCAAGTGTGTAGGGAGGTGCAAGGCAGCCAGCCATCACCCATCTTTGCCAACATTGATCTCACATCCAACCCCTCATCACCTTCAACTGAGGACGGGTCTGTCCAACCCACGTCACCTGTGACCCAACAAAGTGAGGTTGCTTGTACATCTAATTTGGATGCCAATCAGGAGGGGTTAGAGGATAGGCAGCCCGCAGAGGAAATGTTGCCTTTAAGGCAGGAGGATCCTGAGCTTTCACTAGTGCTTGAATCTACTGACAAAGTATGTAGCCCCACTGTAACAGTGGATTTCTGTCAGGAGATGACTGTGAAATGCACAACAGAAGAACACAACAGACAAGACTGTGCTTAGAGTTTGGGGCTAAATGACACAATCTGTGCATACTTTGATATTTAAAGCATTTGTTTCTTTTCTGTTTTTTTAAATGAATGATACCAGTATTGTCTTTCAATATTGTTCAACAGGTATTTTTTGGACTGGTATAAAATAAAAGCACTGGCAGCTTTCTCTCTCTTTCTGTGTTCCATTGGATTCTCTTCCTCTCTCATGCATCATGGGAGGCTACACTCAGGAATTCTACAGAATGTACAGTAATATGCTTGTTAACATAAACCTGAACTTTACTTTGCAGTCCTGTCTAATCTTGACAGTTACTTATGTGCAAAATGATTTGTGGTAAATGTTTGGATATATTGTAAGTCAGTTTTCATTTTGAACCACTAAAATGTGGAAAAGTTTAGTTTAGTATTATTATTTCTATTAATGTTATTTATATAAAGTAGCTTTAAGCTGTTTTGAATATGCACCCATTTTACTTCAGTCTGTTGATGCTCCTCTAGTTGTTTTACCATGAATTGGAATTTGTTAAAATAAATATTCTAATATCTATATTTTAAGGAATCCCACCTTTACTTATGGTTGGGGCATGACCAAGATGACATAAATCCACACTAAAACCACTAAAGCCATTTTAGAGATCTTTTTGGTGTTTGGATTAAACAATGGAGCTATAATTGGACGAGTCTGAATGTTTTTAATTTTAGTTAAAGCTCAGTTAAAGCTAATTTTAGTTAAAGCTCTCCTGGATATTTACCATGGCACCTTAGACAGATAATGAAATTAATGATACAAATATTCTATCTAAATGTTGTAATCAATAATTGGCTAATTGGCCTGAAAAAGAAAAACATACGTATCTCTTAAACTATTGAAGTAAATCTGATTATATAAAACAGTTTAGGCTTGACTCTATAAATTGATGCAGTAACTGTTAAGTGATACAGGACTTTAAAGTAAAATGTTACCAAAGTTCTGTATTTATAAAATTTCATATTGGAAGAAAAACAAATAAATGAGCTGTCATACGCATTTAGCATTTCTTATGTCAGACTTGATCTTTACTTTTTTGTGTATTTTTTTTTAATCTTTGTCTTCTGTATTTTTTAAATGATTCTACTAAAGAGGCAGAGATACATTACAGAGTCAACGCACTGCCGAGTACATCTGAGGGGGAAGATGTGGCATTGGTTACATGCTTTGTGACTTTAGCACTAAAATTAAGTATGAAGCCAACTAAGTGATTTCCAATAGATGGTTTCCATAGGGGTTACTTTATATTTCTCCTGAAGATTTTTAAAATGTTTTCTCACTTGGTCTTTCTAATATGAGTTTAGTATAAAAATCAGAATGCAAAAACTGTAAAAGAGGGCTTGGCAGATCCTTGTCAAAACTGCATGGTGGTCAAACTGGGTTTGGGGTTTCTACAGAGACCTGTTTCACTTGATCCTGACAAAAACTAAAATGAAGTATTAATTGCTGGCCCTTTTTTAACAAAGCTTACAAAGAAATTACTGCCTTTGATTATAAAGCATATAACTCAAAACAGTTACTACTGCATATAAGAATATTTGAATATTGCGAAAAGTTTTTTCCTATAAAAACATCAACTTCCATATATCCTGTATTCATTACATTCAAAACATTTGAAAATCAGAAGTCATAAAAAAAAGTAATGTTGAGCTTGAGTAAAATAGTATAAATAGCATATATCCACTTGGAAATTTGGGAGAGCTTCACAGAGAGTGTACTGAGGCTGGTACTGGTGCATCAAAAGCACCATGCACAGATGTTGCTCCTTTTATAAATTCACCATTTAATTAAAGACAATGTCAGAAGCATCTTACCAGAGCTAAGGTAACTGGTCTGTTTCTCAGTGGTCCAAAGTCATCTTTTCAGATTTTGTATTTCATTTGAAAATCAAGTTCCAAGAGTCTAGAGGAAGAGTGGAGAGCAACAGAATCCAAGGTGTCCAATGAGAAGTTTCGAAAGTTTGTGATGATTTGAGGTAACACGCCGTCAGCTGGTGTTGGTCATGGTTGTTTCACACAGTCACACTAAAGTCCAACGTGAGTGTAGCTGTCTACCAGGAGACACCTAATGCTTCCATCTGCTGACAAGCTTTATGCAGAATGGATTTCCTTTTATATCCAGATTGGTAGGAAACTCCTACCAAATGGTTTGCTGACCATGTTATTACTGTGCTTGACTGAACTAGTCCCTCACTTCAATATTGCCATAGACACTGTTAAAAAATGATCATCTTATATGGATCATTTCTACAGAGATGTTTTTGTTGTTTGTTTATCTGGATTCTTCTCTTTGGGAATTTGGCCAGGAAAGATTGGTGATTCCAAAGAAGCTCCTCCCAAATGGTTTGCTAACCATGTTATCACTATTACCACTGTGTTTGATTAGCCCCAGAAAATTAGGCTTTAAATTAGGCTAGGCATTTCTCTCAAATGCAACATGCTAACAATGAGAAGTCACTGTTTTGCTGGATTTTAAACTTTAGTAAATCCCAGATGTTGACATGTGAAATTATAAAATAATCAACATGCTTGGCTTTGTCTGATAGAGGTCATAATGTCTTGGATCATTGGGATACATTAACCATTATAATGGGTTTAAAATTCATTTATACTGGTACGGTCTGTAACCGACAGTTTAAAAGACCAGTACATAGAATCTATTTGTGGAACTGGATAATAGAATTTATAACTTTCCATGCTCAGAAGGAGAAGTGTAAGGAAATCATATTCTGTTATTTCTTTCCTTTTGACCCATGTATTTATTGTATTAGTAATATTTTAGTGTTTGTAATAATTATGTATTAAATTGCACTCATCTTGCATTGTTCATAAGACAACTGTGCTGAAAAGTATTCAGTGCAGCATGTTCAGTTTCAAATTAACAAATGATTTCAATGTGCTGAAACTCGAAGCAAATAGTGAATTTCTACATACGCATCAGTATCTGTAATACTGCATGGTGATTCAAAGTTTCAAGCACACTGGCACATATTGATTTAAAGGGATGCCAGATTCATCTGTTGAAATGTCAATGGTGAGGCACGTGGCAGGGGTGAGTGCTGCTGGTGTCTGTGTTGTTGCTGCTACACAGTGAGCATTATGATAGAGCATGCCCATGGCATTTTAATGTGGGTTGTGCCACTTTTAGCACAGGAAAGTCTAATATTACACTCATCTTTATTCTCAGATATCAACCCAGGAAATAAAGAGTCAAAACTTCCCTGCGTGATTATGTAAATGTGAAGCTATTAGTGTGGTAAAGACGATAGGATATTTAAATTCAAAAAGTACTCTTAATGGATAGGATGTGAGCTTGACATGCCAGCTTTAACACATGAGAATGACAGGCAATTACATGAGCTGGTCCCTCACTCACTATTGCCACACACACTGTTCTTTATTTGCAAGTCACTCGTACTTTTAAGTTGTAATATTTTAACATAAAGAGGTGTGAGTCAGTTACAATGTAGTGTAGTAAATGGTCTTTTAACTGTAGTGATAAAATTAACACAGATAGTTCATTTTAATGGAAATGATGATGTTTTATTTAGATTGGTTAAAAGTTTCAAGGCTTTGTGATAAGAGTAGGATTCTAACTGGTGCTGCCAGAGGGTATAGACATAACCATCAAAGTAATATTTTATTCACTGGAAATTCCACTGCTCTTATAAAAAACTGCACTGTAAGTGTCACAAAACAAGGCAATCAAATTTTGTCATCACCAGGGTCCAGTAGTAGAATTTCCATAAGTTTATTTCAGGCATTTTGTTTCATTATTGATGAACCTTCCATTTGTGACATCCTCCCCTCTGAAAATATTGAGAGCCAGCAATCAATATATTAAAAAGTTATGTAATTAAGAAACATCATTAAACTGGAAAACATTGTTATGAAAATGTGGAATAATCACAGAACATGCATGGTTTGTATAAAAGTGCTGAAATGGAAAAATTACTTGAAATAAATAGATCTTTTGAACATTAAAAACACTTTGTTTTGAAAATGTGTTGGGTTATCTCACAGTATCATACATCTATCATTGTTTTTATTTGTATTTATCTATAAGATTATGTGCTATAACTTCTTTTCCTTTGTGTGTGTTGGTTTTTTTCATATGCCCAATGCTTTCTCAAATGTCCTCCTGGATAAAGGAGATGTACACTTGATCTAATTAATCTGATCCATATTTGTTGATGAGCTTACAACACTGTTTCTCACAGAATATTCACTTTCCCAGTTACAAAACACCTTCAAATTTTAAAGAGGTCAATATAAAATGCTTAACCCAGTTACACCCACCTATTTTATGTCTGGTTTCTAAAAGAAAAGGTCTTGTGAGGGGAAAAACACTAATTGCAAAGATATGTGATAAATATTTTGGGTTTTGATATTTTTTGGGAATGTAGTGTGTGCGATCATAATATCACCTACACTTGCCTTTGAGTCAACATTAAAATTTTGTTGTACATTTTGGAATATTTAATCCCTAATTTTAATAAAGGAGTGATATAAAACTGCTGTAAAACTGGAAAACGTCATATCATAGAATTATGTTGCCATATTTTTTCACTCCTGTTCACCACATGCACTTTGTGCAGTCATGAAGAAACTTCATGCAGTGATTCTGTGCCTTGTTTTGACTGTAAATTTAACAAGATTTTGGTTTAATTGAAGGATTCACTTCAGTGAAGTAAAAGGTATCATTTGGTGGTCTGAATTTTAGAAATCCAAATGTCAGGGTACAACATTTGTAGAATGTCTAGTAGTCTTTTTGATAAATATTTTCAGAAAAAGTCATGTAGCGCATGTAATGCCATTTCAAATGTAAATTTAAGCCAGAGACTATCGGGGCAGCATATGTTACTATGGTAAAATGATATCATTGTACTTGTGACAATAAAATGAAAAGCCGCTTTAAATTATTTTATGTAATGTTATATTTTGAAAGATAAATTTGTCAGCATTACCAGGAAATTGAAGACAGTGTTTATTTGGCACACAGCACTGGGTATATGGGAAGAGTTTTCTGACATTCATTAAAGTTTCAGATGCCTCCAGTTTTCAGTGATCTGATATCTGATCGCAGACTAATAGCGTTACCTATTTTATCCAGCCAGTTTACAGGATGAATGAATCTTGGATTGTGAACTTGTTGTTTTAAGAAAACAAAGCTAACAAAAATAAACAGTTGAACACACTCTTAACATGTATCTACCTGCATGCTTCAGCATACCTCTTCATGAGTAAAGACAGACAAGTAGACAGCTTCTGTGGCATTGTTTGTAACTTTTTATAGTATTTGTACATTTTACATTTTCATTTTACCTGCAACATGACTGTTAGAAACAGATTTAGTATTTTTCATTTCCTTTTTTATCTTTGAATATTCAAATGACCAGTGTTTAGGGTTTTTTTGTAACTATTGTGCAATGCCATGCCTTGGTTATTTGATATGAGAAAAACATACATTTTGCCTGGGCAATCGTTGTTGAAAAATAAAATAAAAAGCATGGAAATTCCATAGTGGTGTGTATGTGTTTGTGTGTATTTTGTTTAAATAGTTGTTGAAAAAAGTTTTTTGTGGGGTTGTTTGTTTTGTTTTGCTAATAAATATTTCATTTTAATACAATATAAAGTATAACTCCACATGAAATCACTCCACTGCACTACACACGCACACACACGTCTGCTGTTGCTATTCTCGTGGGGACATCCCATTGACATAATGCTTTCACTAGCCACTTACCCTTACCCCAACCATCAAAGATGAATGCCTAAACCTAACTCTTACCCAAAACCTAATCATAACCTAACTGTAACCATGACACTAAAACCACATTTTGAGTGTAAAAAATGCCTTCAACCCCGTGGGGACCTGGATTTTGGTCTCCATGAGGGCTGTTGGTCCCCACCAGTACAGTAAATTTCAGATTTTGGTCCCCACCAAGGTAGGAGCAACCAGAACACACACACACTCTAATGAAGTCTTTGACTTAGAAAAGGTATTTAAGCTTATAAAGTCCATGTTACAGAAACAAACAGATCCTCTTAAGCGCAATGCTCCATGATTAATAATTTTTTTTGTTTTTTGCTTAAAATTTATCAAAAATTTGGCCAACACACTGAAAGATGTCCATTTTCAAAAAATCCTTTTCTATTAATGTGAACATGTAGACATTGTAAGGTGCTTTGGCACTGAGTCTGCTGCCTCATCATGGCTGAGTGGTTTGGGCCACATGTGACTTGAGTGGATCAATGTTGATGGCTGGATCATTGATACAGTTTCTCCCTTGTTTGTGACCTAGCTGGGTTGTGGACAACAGCTCTTACAGCCATGACATTAGCCTTGTCTCTTCACTTCTTCATGATTGAGGAGATATCCAGAAACATACTCTGGAAAAGACAAAAAGACAACTCTGACATTTAATGTATTGGCACATTTTCATCACATTTAGAAAAAGCAAAAAGATGAATGACTTATTATATTATTTTTATTATACACCTTATTTTATTTGTGTCAGGGCTACTATACAGCTTTGGACCAACCAGTTTAGTTAGACATGGGATCTTAAGGTTAATGCAGTGTTATTTAAAAATCTGTTAAAGCATGTGTGCTTAACATATATGCTTAATTTCTAATCTATTCTAATTATTCTTAATTTCAGAACAATTAAACATTGGCAAACCATGGATGAAATTTGTCTTATAAAATAAAAATACAATATGTTCCAATTTTGAATATTTCATTAGGACTGACACATTTTCCATTTTGAGCTCTTCAATTAAAATTATAGTGAAATAATTATTTGCCAACTCTGTAACTCTGATGTGTCCTTAAATTTCTGACAAGAGGTCAAACAAATGAGAAGCCATTTAATGTCTTTATCTCTAATAATTTAGGGGAAGTTGGAATTCTAATCATTATTTCCACAGAATACTGAATAGATAGTACTGGGCCTTAGCTAGATTCACAAGTAGAGTATCTACAATTACACATACAGTTCTGTGTGTATATAATTATAGTACTGTACAGTCTAATTTAGCCTTTGAATAGGTGAGGTCAACTTTCTGGACAATTGTGTTCTGTTATTTAGGGACATGAGACTGCTGTTTACTTGCCATTGACATTCTTCGGCCTCCGGCTGGTGGCATCATCGGCATGTCTCCCTGCAAGGACCCCAGTTCATCTGACTCTTCTGATGTATGTAAGGAGGGACTTGTGGAGCCAGTCATGGACGACAAGCTCTCAGATGGCGGCCTGATCATAAAGCTAGTCTTCCTAGTGTTGGGGATCAGGAACTCGCTCCCCATTGACTCCCTTCTTTCATTTTCATTAAGATTTGGAATAGCTCTGGGCCTGACGTTGCTACTGGCCAGCAGAGCTTCCAAATGACTGGGGTGAGGATGGTCTTCCTCATGAATGTCCTTGTGGCTTGTTTGAGTCCCATCTGCAGTGGACATGACAGGGATCCAGGCTTGATTGAGGTCCAGGTTTGTGGGGACCTCTGAACCCTCACTAGTTTGGGGAGCTTGGATTGCACAGCTCAGGGCAGACGTGGGTGGATTCCTTGCTTGGGGATAGATATAGATGGTTTGACTGTGCCCCACATGAGCCAAGCTGTTGTGTCTTGGTGTGTCCTGGTTGGCTTTGAGCCCACTGTTGTAATGACTCGGTTTCAGGTCCGCCCCTGGAATCACTTTGAAGGTTTGAGTCAAAGGCCCATCGTGAGGTGATACATTGCTTGTTACACAGAGATGTGGTAAGGATGACTTCCTCTTGGACTTGTAAATCAAACTGTCATCTTCTGTGTACCTCTCTGCATACAACACCTGTTTGATTTTCCTGATACCTAAGTGGGATATTTCTAGAATGTTTAGGAAAAGTGAGACACCAGCGATGGCAATCATGAAGACCATAAATATCGTCTTCTCTGTGGGCCTAGAGATGTAACAGTCTACGCTGTTGGGGCAAGGCAGTCTCTCACACTTATAGAGTGGCTCCAGCTGGACACCATATAGTATATACTGGCCCAGGATGAAGCAGATCTCCACCACGGAGCGTGTAAGGATATGGATGATGTATGTTCTCAATAGAGAGCCTCTCAGAGGTGCCTTCTTCACCTTCTTCTGCTCTTCCAATCTCCTCAGCTCTCTTTCCACCCGCTTTTGTTCATCCAACGCCAACTCAGCCTCATCAAGCTCCTCCTTTAGCTGGGCCCGTCGTCGGTGACGTTCCTTCTCCAATGAACTAATGCAGTAAAGAGCATGGCCCATGTAGACGAGTGAAGGCGCAGACACAAAAATCACTTGCAAGACCCAGAAGCGAATTAGGGAAATGGGGAAAGCACGATCGTAGCAGACTGCCTTACAGCCTGGTTGGTCAGTATTGCAGACAAACTCTGACTGCTCATCATCCCATACATCCTCAGCAGCTGCTCCCAGAATAAGCATGCGAAAGATGAAGAGTATAGTAAGCCAGATCTTTCCCACAATGGTGGAATGTATATGGACCTCTTCTAGGATGCTGCCCAGCAGGTTCCAGTCACCCATGGTCAGCTTCTCACCATGTCACTGTCACATACTCAAACTGTGGAGATACAGCATGCAAATACAACCCATTATCACACAATACACTATACATTTTAATATCCATCCATTCTCTACCGCAAATCCGAGTTTACAGTAAATCTATCCCCACTAACTACATGTCTTTGGACTGTGGGAGGAAGTTGGAGTACCCGATGCAAACTCCACACAGAAAGACGCGGGCCTGATGGCAGAATTGAACTCGGGACCTTCATGCTGTGAGGAAACAGCGCTAATCACCATGCCGCTGTGCGTGTTGGCTAGCACCATGCACAGTTAACTTTTAAATATTAACTTTTAAATTAACTTTTAATATTAACTTTTAAATATTGTTCATTGTATCAACAGATTCTACTATTTATGACAATTCTATAGATACCAATGTGATTACTGTATTTTCTGATAATCATTAAAATAGCGCCAAAAATACAAAAAACACAAGAAGACAGAATGGTTGCAAACAAACAATGGCCTGCACACTTTTCTGCACAGATTTTGGCCTGCAGAGCATGCACATCAATGCCCTTATATGCAGGATAACGCACAACCAAGATTTCAGCCTATGAACCCAGCTGATATAATTTTGACATAATCCCTGTTTGTGTACAAATTCAGCAATAAACTAAAATGAAACAGTAACAAAACTGCATCAAATGTGGGGTGAAGAGCTAAGAGAAGATGCAGTGGGACTTTGCTGTTTTATAACACAGCAGCTTTACAGTTAACGTAAATAAGCATAAAAAAATAAGGAATGTGAGGAGACCCATGACCAGTTTGCGCAGTTTTCTTCTGGGTGTTCCAGCTTCCTACCACAATCCAAAGACATGTATGTTAGGTCAAATGGGATTCTAAATTGAGCATGGATGAAAGGTAGACACAAGCTGAATATATGGTTATATATATATATGTGTGTGTGTATGAATATATCGTTTAATGTTGCATGTTGCACTTTAAATGGTTGGTAAAACTTGAAAAGTTCTATATAAATGCCAGTCCATTTCCACTAACATTATCATTATTCTCACAGAGATTCACACAAGAGTCTAGGGCTCAGAAACATCTGTTTGAAAGCAAGATGACTTTGAGCCAATGATTTTATTGTGATTCCTCTTTAAACCACACCTGGTCTGCTTCAGGGCCTGACAAAAAAAAGGGACTGGCAATAAAAATGCATACTATACACTGGATGTTAGTGTCTGTAGATACGCAAACTAAATGCTCTCGTGTTATTATTTACAAAGTCATAAATTCAGTTGGAAAAATTTCCTGTTGCTTTATAATAACCACAACAAAATGCAAAATTTTAAGTACATACAATGAGTGAAAAAATGTTTCCCACTCAATCCAATAATAGGTTTTTTAATTTATGTTATGTTATCCCTGTTCTTATAATTATGTAGCCTGAGAAAATCAAATAAGTGACATTTTAATGTAAATCACAGTATAAAGAATATAGGTCTTACAAAACACACAATACAAATATTAAACATAAACATTTACTAAAATTTCTTTCTTTATTTTCCATATGGGAAGACTATTTTGGTTGTTTGAGAAAACTAACTAGCGAGTCATTCAGGGCCTCATTGGAGAGGATGACATAACAGATCTTTTCGTTTCAACGCATCAACCATTTCAGAAGCACTTACATGTCACTGGTATGGCTTCCCTCTTGGCCTCTTGATGCACTTCATTGTGTTTATGTTTATCCTGGGAACCAAATGGGTCTGTACGGCTACCCCATTGAGCTATCTAGAGGTTCTTTTGTGCCCATCCAAAACTCCAGTCCACATCCCAGAACTCTCCTCTCTCTTTGGTTCTATATGGCTGTGCGTTTTCTGGCTGCTTGTTTGTTGTGAGTGCTTTCCCGTGTTACATGCAGAGTTCACAGGATGTAAGCATTGATTGCCTCTCGACGGGACATTGCCCCCACCCTACTCCTTTCTCCCACGCCAACAGTTCCAACTCCAAACAGTGCATTCAATATAATTCTTCCATGTGGAGAGAGTTTATGTTTATGTTTATGGCTGGTCTTTCGCACAGGGCCTGCTTCTGGTACACTCAACATAAAGATAACTGAGCCAGCATGGACATCTTAACATCAAAGTTAAAAGTTCACTCATCTAATGTAGAGACTGTGGTTTTATGGCTTATGTGCTACCTGCCTCAGTGTAAACAACTTATACTTTAGGAGTTGTCTTATGCATGTGATTAGATACATTACAAACCCTGCTGTGTAAATTAAATCCAATAAAGTGCATACAGGCTTATTGTAAACTCTCACATGAAGGTAATGAAAGAATATTCATGACTTTGGCCAAAAACACACTGACACTCATATTTTGACAGTGTATTCTATTTCTTAGAAAAATACTTTAACATTTAGCTTAGATGATATTTTAACTATTGACCCAGATTTCCCACAGATCCAGTCAGTGAGCACATGTTTTTGCATTCATGTCACGATGATATTAAAACACTGATCTCACACTGTCAATGCAGTGTGCAATAGGACTAGTATGTCGTGTTACACATAGTGATTATGAAAAACACAATTACATAGACAATATAAAAATGGGGATGCCCAGCTTCAGTGTCTGAAGTGAAGCAACTGCAGAGGTGCTTTAAATCTGAATACTTTCAATGTCCAACAAGGGCTAAGGTATGTTGTACCAGCTGCCTTTTTTGAGTGAATGACTCATATTCTTATTTGATTTATTATCTTGTGACTGAAGGGTCTCTGCAAAATGGACAGGTACAGTGTCTTTGCAGTCTCCTGACTTGAGCTGCTGCAGAAACATTCTCGTATATTGCAGATTTGTTTCATGTTGTGAGGAATTCTTTAATCAGTTATGTGTACATTTGAAAAGTTGTAGCAAACAAACATTCTGCAGCTTTTTGAAAATTCCACAGCAAAAAATGAAATTGAAAGGTTTCTATACTTTCCCTGACAATTAACTTTTAACTGTCTCTCATACATGTTTGTGCTTACAGATTCCCTCCCATAATACACAGATCGCAGTAATAGTGCATATTACTAGCTTGATTTTAGAGCCCTACTGCTTGCCTGCATAAAATGACCAGCTTTGCCTGTAGGGCCTTTAATTAGGTTTCCATCACTTTCTGACAGAGTCAATGAAGCATTGATTTGATTTTCCCTTCAGAAGCTACTGCTGTAGCCACTGAGGCCAAATGCTAGATGTCACACCAGGATCACTGTGTTACACAACAAATGCGAGCTTTATGAGGAGCTCCAACCAACTGCCTGACTAACATCTGAGCTGCAAGGGTGGGACTTTGTCTAAGCAATGACACTTTGTGTAAAATCACCCGCATTTAGGGACATATACTATGACATGAGTACAACATACCCAGTGTGTGTTTCTGTTTTGCGATGCACTATCAGCAGTCAGGAAAAGTGGTCACATGAAGCAAGCTATTCAATTCAATTTTATTTATAAAGCACCAACTCACAACAGTTGCCTCAAGGTACTTTATATTGTAGGGTAAAGACCCTACAATACACAGAGAAAACAGAGAAAAGTCAGATGACCCCTATGAACAGGTCTTTGGTGACAGTGGGAAGGAAAAACTCCCTTTTAACAGGAAGAAACCTCCACCAGAACCAGGCTCAGAGAGTTGTGGTCATCTGTCATCATTTTTTAATATACACTTTGAAGGATATATCCTGGTCCAAAACAACTACAAGGTTCCTCACAGTGTTACTGGAGGCCAAGGTAATGCCATGCAGATTAAGCATCTGGTTAGATACCATATTTCTAAGATTTTTAAGGATTATCTCAATTCAGAAGCAGAAAATTAGAGGTCATCCAAGTGTTTCTGACTTTAAGACATTCCTGTGGTGTAAATATATGTATGCGTTATGTGGCTTCATGGATAAATAAAGATTTTTGTCATCTGCATAGCAGTGAAAATGTATGCTGTGGCTTTTAATGACACTGCCTAAGGGACGCATGTATAGTGCAAACAGAACTGGCCCTAGCACGAAGCCCTGTGGAACTCCAAAATTAACCTCAGCGTGTGAAGAGGTCTCTCCATTTACATGAACAAATTGGAGTCTGTTAGACAGACAGATAGATTCAAACCAATACAGCACAGTATGTTTAATATCTACAGCGTGCTTTAATCGCTGTAATAAAATAGTCAAAAGTAACAAACGCCAATGAGTCCACTGTCAGAGGCCATAAGAAGATCATTTGTAACCTTCACTAATGCTGTTTCTGTGCTGTGATGGGCTCTGAAACCTGACTAGAACTCCCGTGTTACGTAGCCTATCAATAGAGGTAGAATGATAATATTTTAGATTGAAGCATTAATTAATGGCAGGACTTCTTTGAGCAGTCTTATAGGAATGGGGTCTAAAAGACATGTTGATGGTTTGGAGGAAGTAATTACTGAAGGAATCCTTGGCTCAACAGAGCTATAAAAACCTTGGCTACCGTGCTGAATATAAACTTGTTCTTATTTCTTTAGTTCGCATCACAGAGGGCTTTTTTTAAATAGAGGGACTATTTTTTCCTCTATACTATGTGCAACAATAATGATGATCTTCTAAATTAGTTTCTTCTCAAGGACACCAGTTATCTGTTTTAAGGTGCAAAAAGTCGAATACTTCTGATTTGAGGCTTTCTTTTCAGAGGAGCTATAATGTCCAGTTAGTATAGTATAGTATAGTATAGTCTCTTGTTGAGATTTGGCACTATATTTGCGTTGGTGGTGCTCTCATTTGGTGCTGGCTCTCACTCTGATATTGTATCACTTCCTGTTCCTGTTACAATGTACATTGGTGTTTAGTGTAGCTTAATCTGTGTATCTCAGGTAATAATAAACCTTTAAATCATATACTGCGACACATGGCATAGAAACTGATTCCCTGTAACCCCTCTTTGGGCTAATCATTTCTTCATAACATTCATATTTATAATAATGGATTATACAGCAGAGGGGAACACATTTTATTATAGCAGCTGTATTTTGAAGTTTACGTCTAAGCTGTTCAGTGCCATGGGCCCAACACAGTTCAGAACAGTTACCTAAACTCTACTATTTCTTGACAGTGCATTTATTACTTCTAGGCAGGACTACTGAAATAAATTGTTATTAGGTTATCCTGAAAACTCGCTGAAACCCCTTTGGTTGTATCAGCAATGGTACTGACGTGGACTAGAGAGAAAGACATTCTCTTCATTGGCTCTCTCAAGAATCAAATTTAATATCCTTCTCCTTGCATGCAACACATACAAGGTCTTGAGTAATCAGTAATCAGTCCCTATCTTATCTTAAGACGTCATAGCACCAGATCACCCTGATAGAACAATTCATTCACAGACTACTGCATTACAATTTTTAAAAATTAAATGAGAGGCAGAGTCTTTAGCTCTCAGGCCCCTTTTCTGTGAAACCAGCTCCTAGTTTGGATTAAGGAACAGCCACCCTCTCTACTCTCAAGGTTAAGCTTAAAACTTTCCTTTTACTTCTCTATCACATCAACATCCTGTCCCAGGGTATTACCCTGACATGTATCTGTCTTTTTCAGTTATCATGTCTCTGGTCTTATTCACATTCAGAAGCAAATGGTTTCTCCTTGCCCACTTCATAAAATTATCTAGTGCTCTCTACTTCTCATGCCCATTACTAATACATCCAGCCACTGCAGAGTCATCAGAGTACTTCTGTAGGTGGCATGACCTGAAGATGTCCTGAAAGTCTGACGTGTGCAAGGTAACAGCACAGTCCTCTATGGAACTTGTGTACTGTACATGGTTGTTACATGTCTGCAGGCTGCATCTTTTCTTTCCCTCTCCCTTTGCTCACCATTTCCCCAGGTACACAGACTGCAGGCTGGTGTCAATTTGGGGATCTCCAGTTAATTAGAGGAAGGAGGCTTTGATTGGACAAACCAGGAGTGCACACCCTGATAAGGAAACTCACCTGTTAGTGATGGGATTCCTGGCTCTTTTTCGAGAACCAGCTCTTTCGGCTTGGCTCACTAAAAAGAGCCCACTCTTTCGGCTCCCAACCGGCTCTTCAGGTTGTTTTGTTGCTTTAATTAATTTATTATTAACAACAATATAAAATTATGCACAAAAGGAATTACTAATGTAAAAAAAAAAAGTGGTTTATTTATATATGTTTATATATAAATATATACAGTGGCCCCTAGAGACAAAGCATGTACAAACTCCAAAACACATTTATAGCGTTAACTGAACTTCCAAAACAGAGCTACCTAGATCACTGAAATTACACAATTGAAAGCATATGTGTATTGTTTGTGTACTTATACACAAGCACTCATATATATTCAAATAATTTTAAAAAATGTTCATTTACCTGTCACTACCACACACCAAATCCGGTCGTTGGTACTTCCTGGCTTGTGTAACCACTAGGTAACAAAAGCTCAACACTGCCCCTAGCATCCTGGAGCACTTCTGTTGTGTTTTGTACGTGCTTCGGAGTTTGTACGTGCTATGGAGTTTTTACGTGTTTTGGAGTTTGTACGTGCTATGGAGTTTGTACGTGTTTTGGAGTTTGTACGTGGTTCAGGGTTTATACGTGCTTCGGGGTTTGTACGTGCTTCGGAGTTTGTACGTGCTATGGAGTTTGTACGTGTTTTGGAGTTTGTACGTACTTCGGGGTTTGTACGTGTTTCGGAGTTTGTACGTGCTTCGGAGTTTTTACGTGCTTTGGGGTTTGTACGTGTTTTGGAGTTTGTACGTGCTTTGGATTTTGTACGTGTTTTGGAGTTCGTACGTGTTTTGGAGTTTGTACGTGTTTTGGAGTTTGTACGTGCTATGGAGTTTTTACGTGTTTCGGAGTTTGTACATGCTTCGGAGTTTTTACGTGTTTTGGAGTTTTTACGTGTTTTGGGGTTTGTACGTGTTTTGGAGTTCGTACGTGTTTTGGAGTTTGTACGTGCTTTGTCTCTGGGGGCCACCGTAAATATACTTTTATTTATTCACTCCACATAAAATGTAATAAATAAATCATATAATACAAAAACCAACTATTCACATTTCAACTTTTAACTATTTAAATTTTCAGGTTTTTCCTTTTAAACAAATTTAAAGTGAAACAACACAAAACACTGCAAACCACAACACAATTAAATATAAATTAAAATATAAAAACAAAAAGAAGATGCATATTCTCTGTCATGTGGGCCTGCATGAATAAACTTTCTGAATCCTTTATCATCCGCAACTGAATATAGTTGTGGATGATTACTATACCTTTCTAATGTGACGTTGTTGTCCCTGGCTCTCTTTCTCTCTCTCTCCCTCCCGCTCTGTTCCTGTGCTACTCCGAGTGCAACTACCGCCCCTCCTCCCTCTTCTTAGCACAAAGCACAAGGCTTGCGTGCGGAGTGAAGCGGAAAAAAAGTGCGAGAGAGAGAGGGTGAGAGAAAGAAAAAAAAAACCACCTCGTGTGGTTCACTTCAAAGAGTCGGCTCTGAGAGCTGTTTCGTTCACGACCTAGATTAAGTAATCACACTACAGTTATTAATTAAAAAAACAAAATCTGTTACATGCATTACATAAGTTTCTCACTTGATGGTTAAATGAAAACAAACAAACAAAAAAAAGCAGAATGCAGTGTTTGAAGGATAGAGATATACACACTACATTGAATTTACTCAAAAGGAAGCACATTTTAAAGAAAACTGTAAACTATGTCCTGGCAAAAAACAAATATTCACAGCTGCAAACACTACATCAAATCTCAACAAGGGCTTACAAAGACAGCATTCTGACAATAAGCTAATGACTTCTGCGGATGGAGAACGAATAATGCTCATTGTGAATGTATGCCAACCCTAAGCAAGTGTCACCCTCTTTCTCTGTCAGAGCGCCTCAACCTCACTGGTTCTGTAGCACCAGCATCGGTACTAACAGTATCATCATTAATGACTGCAGGCTCTGGTGGAGTGAGATCTGCGTCAGTCATGGTAGGTGTCAAGTCGGGTTCGGGAATGTCAATCACAACATGGTCTGAAGACCTAGCATCGGAAGGAACATAGTCCACACGACTTGTGTTAGAGACTTCAGGTTGTGTCAAGGTAGGTTTGCCAATATCAGGTAAGGACGTTTCCGGTACAGCAGTGTCAGGGGATGATACAGGGGGATGACTGTCCATTTGCTGTTGGGCTTTAGGATGAGTTGACTCAGGTTGAAAGTAAGGGCCTTTTGTGATGATTTGTGGATTCCATGTGCCAATACATAATTCCTCTTCATCACTCATCTCATCCTCATCACTGTACTCTCCTCCATTATCATTGTCATTGCCTTTCGTACGGTTTGGTTTACTCCTGGTCCTCATTTTCCTTTGATTCCCATTTTGGGAGTCCAATCCAACCTGATCTTCAACAGGTAAGAACCCGCAAGGGAGAAGCAAATCCCTGTGTAATGTACGCTGGGGACCGTCTCCGTTTTCCGGTCTGACAACATACACCGGGCTGTCTTTGACCCGTTTCACAACAATGTGAATGTTTTGTTCCCAACGGTTAGCAAGTTTGTGCTTCCCTCTAACATTCACGTTCCTTACTAAAACTCTGTCACCTGGAAAAAGTTCTGCAGCTTTGATCTTTTTATCAAACCTCATTTTATTTTTCTCACCCATCTTTTGTGAGTGTTCGCTGGCAAGGGTGTAACTCTCTTGGAGGTTTTGGCAAAGACCTTTAACATAGTCAGAGTAAGACTTTGGACTGGTTTTGCCCGGGTGAGTACCAAGGACAAGATCAATAGGCAACCTCGGCTGTCTGCCGAACATGAGTTCGTATGGACAGTACCCTGTTGTGTCATTTCGTGTACAGTTGTAGGCATGTGTTAATGGCCTAACAAAGTCTCTCCAATGGTACTTGTCTTTGTCCTCCAGTGTGCCTAACATGTCTAAGAGAGTCCTATTGTACCTTTCCACCGGGTTTCCCCGTGGATGATAGGGCGTCGTGCGAATTTTGCTTGTCCCAATCAATGTGCAGAGCTCTTTAACAAGCTTAGATTCAAAATCTCTGCCTTGGTCACTAAGCAGACGGCTAGGGATACCATAGGGGATGATAAGGTGATCCCAAAGAGCCCTGGCTATTGTCTTAGCCTTTTGATCTTTTGTCGGGACCGCGACTGCAAATTTTGTGAAATGGTCCGTCAATACTAACACGTTTCTGGTGTCTCGACTATCGGGCTCAGTACACAAGTAATCAATGTACACTAGCTCAAGAGGGTAAGTTGCCTGGATGTTCTGTAGTGGAGCAGCCTTTTGGGGAAGGGCCTTTCTCATGAGACAACGTGAGCACTTATTACACTTCTCTTCAATGGACTGAGCCATCCGTGGCCAGTAAAACCTTGCCCGAGCGAGATGTAAGGCACGCTCAAACCCGAGGTGACCAACCTCGTCATGTACACCTTTCAGGGCTCTGTCGCGGTACTTTTGGGGCAGTACTAACTGGTACACAAGGGAATCTCTGTCATTGAATTTCCTGTAAAGCACGCCATTACTGAGCTCGAGTTTGTTCCATTGTTTCAGAAGGAGTTTAACATCTGACAATTCAAGATTTGTTTCTTTGGGGCTGGGTTTCAAGCCTCTTCCCAACAGGGCTATAACACGAGCGAGAGAAGGATCATCCTTTTGTGCAGCGCACCAATCAGCATCTGTCATTGAGGGTAAGATGTCTTCTCCATAAGCCTCAGTGACCGAGCTGGGGTCAATAGCAAGACTGTCGACAACTGAAAGGGTTTCTGAATGGCATGACACTGAGTGACGCTGACACAAGGCAGAAAACGTTTCATGGTCAAGATTGTTTGGCATGTTAATGAGACGTTCTTTCATGTCATCAATACGAGCATTTTCTTTGACAAATGCCTCATCTTCATGAGGAGGCTCTTGGGGCCGCCGTGACAACCCATCAGCATCTTTGTTGGCTTGACCTGCCCTGTACTTAATGTTGAAATTGTAAGTAGACAAGGCAGCCAGCCACCTGTGTCCTGCCGCATCTAATTTCGCAGTTGTCAAAACATAAGTTAGCGGGTTATTGTCGGTCAGGACAGTGAAGCTAGAACCGTAAAGGTAGTCATTGAACTTTTCACACACAGCCCACTTGAGGGCTAAGAATTCAAGTTTGTGTGTGGGATAGTTCTGTTCACTCTTAGAAAGCCCCCTGCTAGCGTAAGCAATTGCTCTCAGCCTCCCCTCTTGCTCCTGATAGAGCGCAGCTCCCAACCCATCCCGACAAGCATCCGTGTGCAATACATAGGGGAGTTGTGGGTTGGCAAAAGCAAGAACTGGTGCAGAAGTCAGCTTTTCGATTATTGTTCGGAAGGAGGTTTCACACTCGTGAGTCCATTGTTCCCCGAGAGGCTGAGTGGGACTGTAAGAAAGTCTGGGCGGTTCTCTCTTGTAAATCTTGCCTCTCTTCTTCGGTGGCCGGTAACCGGCAGTGAGACGATTCAACGGTTTGGCTATCTTGGAGTACCCTTCAATGAAACGCCTATAGTATCCAGCGAAGCCTAAAAAACATTTGAGCTCTTTGAAATTAGATGGGCGCGGCCAACTTTTCAGAGCAGAGATCTTTTCGGGATCGGTGTGGACTCCGTGAGCATCCACGACATGCCCTAAATACTTCACAGATGTTTTGAAGAAGTGGCATTTTTCTGGGGACAACTTAAGACCGTAGTCTCTCAAGCGAGTAAGAACTTTCATTAGCCTGGATTCGTGCTCTTCTAATGTGTCTGAGAACACAATGAGGTCGTCTAAAAAGACAAGCACTTCGGTGAGGTCGAGATCACCCACACACTTCTCCATCAGGCGTTGGAAGGTGCTTGGGGCATTTGTAACACCCTGTGGCATCCTATTAAATTCATAGAAGCCAAGAGGACACACAAAGGCTGTCTTAGGCTTGTCCTCCTCGGCTACCTCCACCTGATAGTAACCGGACTTAAGGTCCATGACCGAAAACCATTTAGCTCCACTGAGAGCTGTGAATGTCTCCTCAATATTTGGCAGGGCATATGCATCTCGAATGGTTCTTAGATTTAGTTTACGGTAATCTATGCAAAGCCTTATCGAGCCATTCTTTTTCCTTACCAATACAATTGGTGAGGCGAAAGGACTTTGTGACTCTCGAATGATGCCTGCATCCAGTAGTTTTCTTAGATGTTGTTTGACAGCTTCTCTGTCACTTGGGTGTATGGGCCTTGGCCGCTCTTTGAAAGGTGTTTCATTGTTCAATTTGATTTGGTGCTTCACAGCTGTGGTGTGGCCATGGGACATGTCATCGAGAGCAAAAACTTCAGGGATGGATCTCAGTTTTCCCAGAATTCGCTCTTTCCATTGCTCTGGGATGGGAGAATCATCAAGGTTGAATGTGAGGTTGTCGCTGCTTGGTTCATTTCGACTTGGAGGACTCCGAGTTTGACTCGATGCTAGTGGGGAAACGTGTTGGGCTGCACAAGCTTGAGCGACAATGCTATTTGACTGCAACGTAACAGCATGTTCACTAACATTGTGTACAATGACAGGTACTTTACTGTTGGAATTAAAAGGAATGTCTACTAATGCCGATTCAAGAAGCAATCCACCTGGTAACTTGTATTGCTCATGCGGCTCAAGGACAAAACTTGTTTTCCGGTTGTTCTTTCTTAACCTCACATTTCCCATTAGGCATTGTTTGTGTCTTGCAGGGATTGTCACTGCCCCTTTGCTATGCAACGTGACATGGCAGGAATGAGCATCATTTCTTTGGACTTGGGCAACATGTTGAAGGATCGTTGCAAACTGCTTAGAGTGTAGCTTACGAATGAACTTGGGACCATCTTGATGTACTAACTGTCCATAAACTCGTAAAAGCACATTTGTCCCTATCAACAGCGGAATTCTACTGTTAAAGTGACACTCAGAAACGACAAGGGCCAAAACAGCTAACTGTTGTTCTTTGCCTGCAATGTTTTTGGGAAATGTAACGCAAGTCTGAACATAACCCAAGTATGGCACGTTTTGCCCTCCTGCTCCTTCAATTTCAAGAAGAGCATGTATTGGCTGGATGGGAAGGTGCGAAAGGTGCATCTTGTGAAAAGACTCAGAAATGGTCGTAACCTGTGAGCCTGAGTCCATTATGGATTCACAGGGCACCCCGTCAACGAGTACTGAGGCTGCACAGCGTGGGCCTATGAGACCTTGAGGCAAGAGGAAGTTAGGATCTAGGCTGTCTATGGGATGAATGGGTTCTGTGATTTGCACTTCAGGACCACAAGCTAATGTCTCGGGACTGGGGGAATCAAGGGTTTCAGCTCCTGGGTGTCCCACGACAGGAGCTGCCACTAGTTTAAAGCAAACGGGGATGTGGCCTGTCGTGCAGCAAAATCAGCCTGTTTCTTTCTCAACTCTGCATGCTTTTCTCGGACAAGTGTGGGATTAGCGTCATTTGTGCAACTTACTGCGATATGATTGTCTTCCCCACACTTAAAGCAAAACCATGCCCTAGGTGTGCCAGGGACTTTAGCAAAAGCCTGTGAGTTTCTAGTGTTGACAGCTAGAGAATTTTTGGGCTCATATTTCTCAGGTTTGGTTGAATGTCTTTGGCTTTGGACAAGCATTTGGACTTGTTTGGTCAACTCGGCTATTTGACTTTCAAGCTTGGCAGTTTCATCCGGTTTTGGGTTCACAGATTTGGATTTGGTGCTCACAAGAGGTTCAGTACTGGTGGTGGTGCTCCTTGGCCTTTGAGTTAAAGTTAACTGTTCAACTTGCTTTGTGAGCTCATTAACCTTTTGTTCGAGTTTCACGGTTTCACTGTCGGTTGGAGTAGGAGTCGCAAGTGGTGCTTGGTCAAAGGTGGGCATACTAAAAACTGAGTGTGCATGTGCAGCAGCTTTTGTTGCACCCAAATGTTTCTTCATGCGGTCCAACTTGGCTGAACGACGCTCTTCCTCGGTTCTCAACATGAGGAGAAGCTCTGGAAACGTGGGTGGAACGGTTCAAGAAGGCAGATGGGTTTTCTCCGCTGTTTTGATTCGAGCCAAGAAAGGCAGTGAAAAGCTCTTCACCGTCCTCAACAACTCCAAAGGCTGAATCAAGCTGAGTGACATAAGCACTTGGTGGTGCAGTGACCCCCAGAGGCTTTACAACTTCAGATGCAGGGCTAAGTAAGCTCTCAAGTATCTTCCTCACTTTGAGGGCATCAGTCAGAAAAGGGTCACTGAGTAGAAGATCGACTTGGGTACGCCATGTCTCATAGTCGACTTCACCATTGGGCCGTGGAAGTCGGCCTGAGAAGGTACGTATCTTAGCATGAGCAAGGGGTGCGTGACTTGGCTCATTACGAATAACATGTTCAACCACTACTTTCTGAATATGCGAAGGGTTGTAGATGCTCTCGTCTACATGTACTGGACCAGCAAAAGCGTCAGAACGTGGGCTGAAAGCACTTGTGGGTTCTACGGGTTCACTTGAATCAGTATTGGGAATGTTGTCAGCTGTCATATTAATGTTATGGTCAACGGGTGATCGTGTCTGAGTATGGGGTGTGGGGCTGGCCTGCAACTCGCCTTGGAAAATACTAAGGAAGCCTGCTCTCCCACTGCCCCCCATAAACTCAAGTTCCTTCAGGTATCTACGGGCCACTTCTTTGCCCATTTCTTCTTGGGTGATATCTCTGACGGTTTTGGAAACCCACTTCACTGTAGGGTCTACAGGGCTGACAACTTCCCCTAAGGTGGAAGGGTCTATCTTTAAGATAGCCTGTTCAGACTCGTACACTATAAGTGTTCTGCCATCGGGCTGATGTGGCTCATCAGGAACCCTGACGATGTTAGAGATCTTACCATTCACTTCGAAAACATTAGTTATATCATGTTTACTACGGTGTCTTTCAATACCTGTAATAAGCAGGGTTTTCTGGCTATCAACTCTAAAGCGTTCACAAAGGTCAAGTGCCATTTTCGAAAATAAACGTATCACTCAGTGTGTCATATGAGTTGGAGGTAAAACCACTATGCCAATCTCCTGGCTGGCTCGCCACTAGTTGTCACCCTTTTTAACTGAGTAGTCAAAAAATCAGTCAGGTCCACACTAATCTGTCATCCAAAGTCAAGAAAAAAAACAATATTTGAGAATCTACTCTTGTTGGGTTCAGTTAGGATCGTAAGGAGACTGGCAGTGGTAACTCAACTTAAAGAAGGAAAAACCCTCCACTCAGAATGAGACACTGACAACAACTTAAAGGAAAAAAGTGATTTGAGTGTATTCAACATTTAAATGTTCCAAAACATAGACATGAACAAAACATTTAAATCATTTCAAACATGTAAATCTCAGCAATGTACAATATATCACTTAAAGTGTCCATAAATGTATTAGGTAGGCTGTCCTTCAGTTCAGTGCACTTTGTATTCAGTGTTCTTAGTAAGTGTTCAAGTTATTTGGATTGTCTTTAGTCACAGTTTTGCTTCTAGATGCATCAGCTTTTTGTGTTAAGTGGAATCAGATCTGACCCAAAAAGGAAAAAGTAACAACATAAAGCGTCCTGAGATCTCAGTAAAAACGTTAATCCTTAAAAAAAATTGCAAATCGTTGTATCCTACCACCCTCCAAGGAAACAGGTGGCCTTCAGATTGAGAACGTCCTTTCTAGGCACCTCCAGTGGCATCCAGTCCTTAGATGGCACCGCTCGGTCCTTGCAGCAGATTTCTACCACATAAAAAAAAAAACAGCCTGCACACAACGTGCAGAGCAATCACTTCACTTGTAAAATAAAACACATATTTCTCTAGTGTTATTCCTTTTTTTTGTCTTCACACATCACACATCTATACAGCTCTTATTGGCCAATAACAATTTATCAACGACAAAAATACATTTCACTGCAAATCATGAAGCATGAAAAGTGTCTCACGTGGTGTGTTAGCTAAAACTTCACATGTAAGCGCATTAGCCCAGAGAGCACATGTGGGTACGCTAGCATACTTTCCACAGGCTAACACAGCTAAGCAATCGTTAGCAGGTTCTACGACAAACATCACATCTTCGACAAACATAGTATCCTGACTGGTTTTATACTCAGAAACTGGACTGTGAATCACAACTTAATCTACAACTGTGAGACTCACCAGGATATTCTTCAAAGAAAACATTAATTCCGTAGCGCAACGAGTTACAGGAATGAATCTCCACACAGCTTGCGCATCTAGCTCCGTGCAGGCGGATGCAGTGAAAGAAAGTCACCACGCACAGCGCTATGGTGCATTCATGGTAAATGGGAAAACTCAACACTAAACAAAACAGTAACACTTCAAATTAGAAGAAAAATAGAATACAATTGGCAATAAAATAACCATGTGTTACACAAGCAACAAAATGTTGATTTTCTCAAGGTAATAATATTGGAATATGGAAATGTTTCCCATTTCTATGGTAGAATTACCACCTTACAGAAAGCTTATTTAACAAAATACCAAAAAGAGGGAATGGAGAGGTCTCATTTGACAGGAAAACCTTTAAGTGGAGATATCATCTAAATTTCAGGAGCAGGACCACACCTCATTCACGCCCCTTCAGGCTATATATGCCCCCTTCACCAATACCTGCTGTTCTCATTTTCATGCCCCCGCCCCCCTTTTTTCCCTTCTCTTCTCCTCTTCTTCTTTTCCTTTCATTCACTTCTCGTTAGTACATGGGGATCTGCCTGGCCTGGGAGCTGCTGCCAGTCCCCTTCGAGGCCTTCCCCAAACCGCAGCACCAGTTCACAGTTCCTCATTCTTCATCGCTCATCGTAATTGAGGATGTGGTCCCAGCTAGTGAAATCCCAGTTACCTCTGTACAGAGATCTGGACCAGCTTTCCTTTAAAAGGGTCTGAGTCTCTGATCCTATGGGTATTAAAGGTTAACAGAAACTAATTAACCTCTTAAGCCCCAAGCCTAACTGATCTCCTGCCTTTTGCCCCCGTATCAGGGGGCGTTGGGGCTTAAGAGGTTAAAGCAGGTGGGGCACCTAATACCTGAAACCCTGGGACACTTGGAATACTTGGAATCAACTGGAGACATGGAGACACAAGGGAGGGTTAACAGATGCATAGACCAAGGACTGAAGAGGACAGAGACAATATATACAGTGAGGGATGACAAGGTCAGTGAAAACATGAGGAACACAGCAGGAACTAATTAGATGTGACGAGACAGGGGAAAGAAAGCTGAACACGGAACACAGGATGAGAGACTGTAAAACAGGAAGTACAATGCTGAGACCATGACTAAGCTATGGGAACTTGACACAAGGAGAGGAGCACAGGAACACACAGCAGCCTGAAGAGACAGGAATGAAACAAGGAGGGCAACGTGGGAACAAATAACGGAGCCGAAAAGACATGCCTACCCACATAGCAAGCAGGTCTGGCCCAGATCTGGTATCAAGCCGGCACCGCTGGCTGACTTCTGGCATGATAAGACGTATGTCATCCAGATACAGGCCAGGCCTGGTGTAGCTGGCACTGTTTATGCGATGGCATGCCATATCTGGCTCGATTGTGGTTTGGTTTATGTGGCTCAGGGTCATAGAAAACAGGTCTTCCCCGGATCCGGCATCAAGCTGGCACTTCTGACTGACTGGTGTCATGGCAGGGTATATATCAACCAGATGTGGGCCAGGTCTGGCAATGATGGCACTGTTTATATTCCTATTTTCCTATTTTAGATAGAAGACCCAATTGCCACGTTGCAATACTATACTGCTATGGTAGCCAACGTTTCAAAAGCAGGTTTAACAGGTTTGTGAGTGTACACTTTATCCAAATCCTAGTGACGGTTTACTCATCTTAGCCAGTGGGTGGCTGTAGCTCAGGAGGTAGAGCAGGTCACCTACTGATTGGAAGGTTAGTGGTTCAATCCCTGTGTGATCCTCCATTATGCATGTCAAGAGTATGAATGTAGTTAAAAAGCACTCAGTTTAGAGAAAGCGTGTGATTGGGAATATGTCATGTTATATAGAACACTTTGAGTAATCTGGGAGACTAGAAAAGCGCTATATAAGAATCAGTCCATTCACTGTCTGAACAGAGTTTCGTCATCTTAGTTTTGCACTATTATGTTCCGCACATGGTGTTATTACATGGCTTGATTAAGGTACACATTAGGCTGACATCTGGGGACAGAGCTGAAACTGTTCTGGGCCAGCACAGGGCCAGCAGTGTGTCTGCAACTGGCCCGTGGCTGCACACAACCTACACATGGCCCACATACCGCAAAGAATGACGATCTTTTGGTGGCCCAGATCAGGTTTGCCAGAGGTAATCCACATATGGGCCAGCACTGGACCAACAGTATGTCGGCAACTGGCCTTGTGCTGGCCCATGTGTGGGCCACCTCTGGCAAACCAGATCTGGGCCACCAAAGGGCCGTCATTCTTTGCAGTATGTGGGCCATGTGTAAGCACATTGTGTGGGCCAGATCCGGGCCATACCAATTTTGTTATGTGGGTAAGTTCCAGAGAGAGAGGGAGTGAGACACCCAGAGGGCGAGGGAGACGTAAACACAGATGACATGACAGACTCTTACAAGAGAAAGAAGGATGAGACAAAGAGACAAGATGAACCTCACAGACAAGAAACTATGAACTGGAAGTAGGAGTAAACTGAGAAAAATGGAAAGAACTAAAGTCAAGACTTAGGCTATGTCTACAATAATCCGGATATATTTGAAAACGGCCTTTTCATCTAAAAACACTCCACGTCCACACTATCGTTTTCAGTCGTTTTCGTCCACACTGAAAACTCTACGTTCCTGTATTACGCATGCGTGAAACGTAAGATGATATAACCTGCGTCTTTTCCGTCAGCAGTTTATTTACTTTCCGGCTCTTTGAAACGTTGCGGCAAAATGTTGAGCAAAAGCACCGAGTTTTATCTGGAGCTATCTGGAGCATCTATCTGGAGCAAACTCATATTAATCTTAATTACGGCTGTCA
Organism: Pelmatolapia mariae; assembly: GCF_036321145.2. Lineage (NCBI taxonomy): Eukaryota > Metazoa > Chordata > Actinopteri > Cichliformes > Cichlidae > Pelmatolapia > Pelmatolapia mariae. The sequence goes on from NC_086241.1 coordinate 40,923,167, forward strand.
AAATTTAGAGCAAACAAAACAACTGTTGTACAATGCCATCCGCCATCTTAGTTGAATTTGTCACATGCAGTGTTGGGAAGGTTACTTTTAAAATGTATTCCACTACAGATTACAGAATACATGCCCCAAAATGTATTTTGTAACATATTCTGTTACGTTACTCATTGAGAGTAACGTATTCTGAATACTTTGGATTACGTAACCCTTGTGGTGTCCTCGGATCACAAATAACCCCTAGGTGAGTGGCAAACAAGCATATAGGAATCCCGAGGACAATATATTAAGATGCTTTTTACAACTACATAAATGTACTATTGCTGTGTGATTTATGACTATTACTGAAGGCTACTCGCCATACCGATACCAACTAGATTTTTAAATCTTAATATAAATGAGTAACAGTAGGTGGACATTAGGTAAGGCTGCACTTTTTGCAGGGATCCCGTATAGAAAACTATTCAGCGCGTATATAAAACAGGTCCGCGGCTCCGAACCGTAGTAAAGGGACCTCTGGCTAATACGTCGGGTTCATGTCGGGCTCGTAGCCGAAAACTAGCTTTACTTTGTTGTCTGGGTCAAGTTTGAGACAGAGAGAGGCGTTGAAAGGCTGCTGCAACGGAACTTATTGTTTCGGAGGAAAACACGAACACAGTGTACAGTCGAGTCTTAATAGCTTACTTACAGCTGGGCTCGTCAGGCACTCTTTTTGGCTGCAGTGGTTATTATTATATTTACATGCTTCCAGCTCCCGTTTCTGCTCGGTGACAGCTCGTACTTTTCCACTCTCCTTTTTCTCCCTCCCTCGCTCACAGACACATAACGGGTATGGCAGTCCATTCTCCCTGCAGCACGGACTACACTGCCCATGAGGCTACATTCTTTAGGGCTATGCCTGTAACACTCTGCCTATTGCCTTCATATTAAATCATTTTTTGAATAATTTTTAAAAATATTTCTTCACGTCGTTATGCAACAAGGGGTGACATGGGTTGCGAGCTTGAGACACAGTCATTAGAGCCTCTTAATGCGTGTTTTGTTTGTTTACGTGTAATCCCTTTATTTCAGCAAAGTAACTGTATTCTGAATACCACCCTTTTAAACGGTAACTGTAACGGAATACAGTTACTCATATTTTGTATTTTAAATACGTAACGGCGGTACATGTATTCCGTTACTCCCCAATACTGGCCACATGACTGCATCACATGACTAAAATGTGTCATAGTCTTCGAAAGCCTCCATTTTTGCAGTCCACACTGTGATGCGAAAATGGCCTTTTCAAATTTATCTACTTTGGAGAGCGTTTTCAAAAAGTTCACTTTTCCTTGACCAGAAATCCCGTCTCAGTGTGGACGGAAGGCCAAAACGGAGAAAAAAAGATGCACTTTCAAACAAAAAAATATTGGTGTGGACATGGTGTAAACTGTAAAAACTTGAACTTAAAACATCTTCACACTGTCACAGAAAGAGTCACATATGCAAAATAACCTCAAAATGACCCTGACACTGTCCTCAAATTCCAACAAATTTCAGCAGTCCTTCTAGGATACAAAATCCATTTATGCAGCTGCTTTGTTGTGAGCCCCCTGCTTGACGTGGGCCTGACTGTGAGCTCCTTTCTTCAGGTCTTCAGATGATGACAAGGTTACTAAACCTTCACCGCCTTTACTCACTTTCACAATGGCATCTTCATCTCTGCCACCAACTGGCAGTCTCACTGCCACTTGTGTAGCCTTCTTCACGTAGTTCCACAGTCCTTGGAGTTTCTGCAGGTCCTTCTCTGATGATGGCAGTTGGATATGGTCTAGCTCCTCTCTGAATCCCTCAGACAGTCTCAGGTGTCAGGTCACCTTCTGCAATACCTCTAGGTTCTCCTCTTAGACAGTTACGTCCACACCTCCCAGGTGTCACTTTTACTACTACATACTATGAGGGAAAACACAACCATGAGGGAGAATGTGTTGGATGTTTTAGCTAAAACGGATCTTCAGCTGAATGCACGACTTCTCCACACAAGTTTTGTCAGGACGCCGTGTTTGAGACCCGTTTTCCCAGACCATGTGAGTGACCATTTTATTGTCCCATGACTTATGATAAACGGTAAGAAGACCCAGGGTGTGCCCAGCCCCTCAGGATTTAACCAGAGATATTTAGGCCTGGCTGATTAAGATGACCCTATTAAACTCTTCTTCTTTTTTTTAGGAATAACTTGGATTTTATGTTCCTAACTGAAACATGGCAGCAGAATATGGAATTTGCCCATTTTGATGAACTGTGTCTGGCAGACTGTATTTGTCTAACTAAACCGCGACTTTCAGGACATGGAGGTGGGCTGGCTGTTATAGCTAAAAACTCCTTTTTCTGTCATCTGGTGCATGACCCTTTCTTTTAACTCCTTTGCAATTCAGATGATGAAGATTTATAGGACCAACCCCTTCTATGTGAAATTAATCTATAGACCACCAGGATTAGCTAGGAGTTTCCTAGTGGAGTTTGTGGACTTTTTATCCTCCACCATCAAGCTGGAAAGAATCCTTCTGCTGGGGGATTTTAATTTCCATGTGATGACAGTTCATGCCACGCTGCTTCTGATTTTCTTACTCTCGTAGACTCTTTTGATTTTACCCAACATGTGACTGGGCCAACACAAACTGATGGCCACACCCTGGATTTGATTCTGTCACTGGGTCTGGATATCAGACCAGTCTGTCATGAGGAAATTTTTATTAGCAATCACAAATATCTTATTTGATCTCTCTTTCACCTGTGACCCTCTGCCCTCTGTTCATGTCAAGCATTCACAACTAATTGCTGACACTGTGGTGGAAGAATTTGTGGAATTGTTTGATAATTTACCTGAAACTGATGATATGGAACGGCATGTGACTAAAAATTCAAACTAAAAAGTTCGCAATGTCTAAAAATTATAGATAAAGTGCAACATGTACAGAGAGAATAACATAGGGCCCAAAACAGACCCCTGGGGCACACCACAGAGAAAGGGAGCAGAGGAGGAAGAGTATTGCCCCATAGTGATAGAGAATGACCTCTCTGAAAGATGAGATTTAAACCATGATAAGGCTGTGCCCTTAAGACCAACTACTTGATCTAACCTTGATAATAGAATGTTATGATCTACTGTGTCAAACGCAGAAGTCAGATCCAGTAAGACTAGAACCACAGAGCAACCTGAGTCAGTGGTTAAAAGGATATCATTAAAAACTCCTAACAAAGCTGTCTCAGTACTATGTCGAGGCTTGAAGCCCGACTGGAATTTTTCAGTAATACCATTGGTATCTAAGAAGGTCTGAAGTTGTTTACAGACCACTTTTTCCAGGATCTTTCACATAAAGGGAAGCTTAGAAATCTGCCTATAATTTGAAAGAACACTAGAGTCAAGATTAGTCTTCTTAATAATGGGTTGAACAACAGCATGCTTGAAGGCAGACGGTACACAGCCTGAGGACAATGATGCATTCAATATTAATAAAATACAAGGCCCAATAGTATTCAACGCTTCCTTAAAAATACGGGCAGGAAGAATATCATGTGAGGAATTGGAGATTGTTAAGTGGTCAATTATTTCCTTTACATCCGAAAGAGACACAGGCTCAAACTGCTGACAGACAGCAGAGCATTTAGAAACTGGAACTTGATGTGGGACTACCGATAAAAACGGGGCCCTTAAAGTAGTGATTTTTTTCAATAAAATACCTTAAAAAACTTTCACAAAGGGCCGGAGAAGCCTCCTTGTGTGCGGTAGCACAAGGGATTAATCACAGAGTTAAAAATGTTAAAAAGAGCGTGGGGCTTGTGGCAATTGGTCAAAATAAGACCTGATAGGAAGGCAGATTTAGCAGCTTTCACAGTCTTCGGATATTTTGACAAACAATTATGGAGGATTTCCCCTGACACTTCGAGTTTGTCCTTTTTCCACTTCCTCTCGGTACGATGGCATTCGCGCCTGAGAGCACGGGTAGTTTCATTCAGCCAGGGTTGGCATAACGACTTAGTACGCTTAGTCTTTGGTGGAGCCACAGTGTCCAGAATAGAGGAACATGTGGAATTAAAAAGGTTGGTAAGCTCATCAACCGATAAATCCACACGACAGGAGTCAGGGAGGGCAGAGTTTGTAAAAAGAGTAGAGAAGTTAGTAATGGTTTCAGAATTAATCGAGCGCATCTGGCGCAAGGAACCCTCGCCGTTAAGCTCCATATGTTTTAGCATAACATTAAACATAACCACAGAATGATCAGAAATCTCACAGTCCTTGATATCCGTTATACGAATATCCAGACCGTAAGACAAAACTAGATCAAGTGAATGACCTTTTAAATGTGTTGGTTCACTTACCCACTGCGTAAGATTAAAAGTGTTAATAAGGGCAAGGAAATCCCTTATTAGACAGACATAGAGGACAGCTACAAGTACCTGCTTTTATATTTCCATGTGAAGCACTTTGTAATAGCTTCCTGTCTTAAAAAGTGATATATAAATAAATTTTACTTATTTTACTTACTTACCTGGGGATCCCACAGGCAAATGGGAACCATGAAGAACCCACTAGGAAAGCTGCAACCACTAAGTACCTGCAGAGGGTCCTGAGGAGTCAGCTGAACAGTAAGAACAAGATCCGGGCTATCAACACCTACGCCCTGCCCATGATCAGGTACCCTGCTGAAATAATAAGTTGGCAACAGGAGGAGATGGAAGCCAATGATCAAGACCAGGAAGCTCCTGACCATGCATGAAGGGTTTCACCCCAAGTCCAGCACCCTGAGGCTGTATGCTAAGTGGAAGGAAGGAGGCCGGGGACTAGTGAGTGTCAGCACCACAGTCCATGAATGCATCAGTAAGATGCCCCCAACCGACCGTGTGCTCAGTGAATACCTCAGGTGGCAGAAACTCAAGAAAGACGAGAAAGAGGAGGAACCATCATGAAAGGACAGGCCCCTGCACGATATGTACCACCGGCAGATAGAGGAGGTGGCTGACATCCAGAAATCCTACCAGTGGCTGGACAAAGCTGGACTGAAAGACAGCACAGAGGCACTAATCATGGCAGCACAGGAACAAGCACTGAGCACAAGATCAGTAGAGGCTGGGGTCTATCACACCAGACAAGACCCCAGGTGCAGGCTGTGTAAAGATGCCCCTGAGACAATCCAGCACATAACAGCAGGGTGTAAAATGCCAGCAGGCAGGGCATACATGGAACGCCATAACCAAGTGGCCGGCATAGTGTACAGGAACATCTGTGCTGAGTATGGCCCGGAAGACCTCAGGTCTCCCAATGGTGGTGGAGAATGACTGAGCTAAGATCCTGTGGGACTTCCAGATACAGATGGACAAAATGGTGATGCCTAACAGAAGAAGACGGCCGTAGTGATAGATGTAGCGGTCCGGAATGACAGCAATGTCAGGAAGAAGGAACACGATAAGCTGGACAAATACCAAGGGCTCAGAGAAGAGCTCGAGAAGATGTGGAGGGTGAAGGTAACAGTGGTCCCCGTGGTAATCGGAGAACTCAGTGGAGTGACTCCCAAGCTAGGCGAGTGGCTCCAGCAGATCCCAGGAACAACATCTGAGATCTCTGTCCAGAAGAGCGCAGTCCTAGGAACAGCTAAGATACTGCACAGGACCCTCAAGCTGCCAGGCCTCTGGTAGAGGACCTGAGCTTGAAGGATAGACTGCCCACAGGGTGGGAGGGGAATTATTAGTATTTTTATATATATGTGTGGGGGATCGTGTCATAGGCAGTCAGTCCAGGCAGTGCACAGATTAGTCAGCCTAGACTTGCAGTCATGGGCGACTGCTCTGTCTACCAGTAGTTGGTGTTTGGCCCTCTGGTATTCTTGCCACTTCCTTTCTGTGCCCCGCTCATGTACTAAGCCATGTGCCTGTTTATCTTAGGCGCTATGATGCCTGACAGGAGCTTCCATGTGGTACTGAGGCAGGTTATTGGCCGGTAGTTGGATGGGACCGGTCCCTTCTGGGGGTCCTTGGGAATCAGGACTGTCCGGCCTTTGGTTAGCCATTCTCGGTGTCTCTCATGGACTAACAGCTGGTTCATTTGTACTACCAGACGCTCGTGGAGTGCAGTCAGCTTCTTCAGCCAGTAGGCATATAACTATAAAAACATAGTCACCCCTTTAACAATTTCACATATAAGCAATATTTATTTAATAGATAAAACTATTAAGTTTTAGTTTAATACTGTAAATGTAGATCCAAACTTTCATGCAATGTGTGAAATTAACAGTAAAAGAATTACAGTTTATATAATTATTAGTGCTGTCAAACAATAACATTTTTTAATCAGCTCACAGCTGATCAGCTCACAGGGTTGATGTGGATTCATTTCAATTAATCACAAATAAATATCATTCATTTTTAATCTATATTAATCACATTTCATTTTGCACGAGCAAAAAAACTCAAGAAAAAAGTGGATATATATGCACTTAATATGTTTATTGAACATCTTGAACATTAATGTTAACAAAAAACTCTTTTTAAACATGTATCCACATTAATGTTGCCCTGTTACTCCTCTTTCAGCCAGTTACTAAGACAAACTAACTTGCTGACATTGTCCGAGAGGAGAGCTGACCGCTTCTTATTTACAGTGTTGCCTGGAGCTGAGAACAGTCTCTCACATGGAACAGTGGTTGCAGAAGTGGCCAGATATTTGCAAGCCAGCAGTGCCAGCTTGTCATGAGATCCTGAATGAGCTGACCGACCACCACTTCAAGGGACAGTCGCACATACTAATGATCGGCTCTGCTCTGTAGAAGTGCACGATTCTCTCAGGCAGAAACTCATCTGATTCTGAATCTGAGTCCATCTGTAAAAGACTCATTTTTGCGGGTGGCCCATCTTCACAAGTCTGTTGAGGTGGGGAGTGATCATGCATCAGTCTTCCAAGAGTGGTCCACAACCTCTCCCTGCCCTCTTGGGGAGGCAAGTTCTTGAAATGAGTAGTGATGTGTCGGTTGCGAACGAAACGGCTCTTAGAGCTGGATCTTTGACATGAATGACGGGAGCCAGCTCCTTATTGGGAGCCGTGTTTCTATTTTTTCTTTTTCTCACTCTCTCTCTATCTTTCACTTTTTTTTCGCTTCACACGGCATGCGAGCCTTGGTGTTTGCACTGAGCAGAGGGGGAAAGGGCAGTAGTTACACTCGCAGCAGCAGTAACACACAAACAGCGCAGGAGGAAGTGAGAGAAAGAGAGCCAGGGGCAACAACAAGAGACAACATCGACACATTAGAAAGGTACGACACATTATAATCACATCAAGAAAAGAAGCAAAATCTGGAACCATTTCAATTTTATTGACAATACAAAGGCAGAGTGTAGAGTCTGCAAGAAAAGGATATCATATAGAGCCGGCTCCACAAACAACCTGCACAGGCAGCTGAGAACTGTCCACCCATCCATGCAATGGGAAGATAAAACACAGTTGAGTGTGATAATAATGAAGGTGCCAGTGTGTCTACTGCAACTGTTGCTGCTGCTGCATCCACAGCATCATGCACTATACCACCACAAGCACCTAAACCAACCCAGAGCTCTATGAGACAGTTTTTGCATTTGTCTGTGACCCCAGCAAGACTGAAGTCAATTGATAAAGACCTGGCAAAAATGACTGCACTTGATTTCCAACGATTTTCAGTTGTGGATGATAAAGGATTCAGGAAGTTTATTCATGCACTGAATCCTATGTATGTGTAACCCAGGTCATTTTTTGAGTATGGGATTTCTGATTATTTGGTAGTCACTGAACGCACCACTGTGCCGTGCGCATAGTAGTGATGGTAAATTTGATTCTTTTTACTGAATCGAGTTTTAATGAGTCACTCACCAAAGTGAATCGGGTTTTTTGAGTCATTTGATTCACTGAGTCAGTTGACCAGAGAGTGCAAAAAATGTACATTTTCACTCAAACTTAATTTCTTTTCTCTTTTCATGTAAATCCTACTGCTAAGATGAGTGATTCTAAAAGAAAACAACAATTTTATAAAGCAAAAAAGAGCAAAAAAATTTCTAAAGGGAACATTTATCTTGTTTATTTTTATTTTATTAGTATTTTCCTTAAATGTGTCAAGTATATATTTTCTCATCTAAATGTCCACTGAGCCGTGAGCCAGGGGGCGGTAATGCGCCTTAACATTGGTTGCCAACCAAGAAGAAGAAGCTGTGAGCCCGGAGGGAGGGGGTGAGTGAGTGAGTGATTCGTTCGCTCTATGATTCAGCACAGGAGGGAGGGGGTTAGCGAGTCCTGAGTGAGTCGCTGGCTCTACGATTCAGCACAGGAGGGAGGGGGTGAGCGAGTCCTGAGTGACTCGCTGGCTCTACGATTCAGCACAGGAGGGAGGGGGTTAGCGAGTCCTGAGTGACTCGCTGGCTCTATGATTCAGCACAGGAGGGAGGGGGTTAGCGAGTCCTGAGTGACTCGCTGGCTCTATGATTCAGCACAGGAGGGAGGGGGTTAGCGAGTCCTGAGTGACTCGCTGGCTCTACGATTCAGCACAGGAGGGAGGGGGTTAGCGAGTCCTGAGTGACTCGCTGGCTCTACGATTCAGCACAGGAAAGGAGGGGGTGAGTAGCTCAAATGTGCTGTTAGCATGTTAGCAGAGCGATGCTACTGTGAACCGAGGAGCTATTGTCTTGATGTGAGCTTCTACTCGGTTTTTTCTTCCAGTTCAGAGCAGAAATGTTTTTGTTAAGATACTGGATGTTGTGTTTTTCTCCACAATTTTAATTATAAGCTAGATATATTGCTGCTAACAGCAACAGGGATGAGTCAGTGAGTCAGTTGGGCTTGTGAATCATGATTCATGAGTCAGTAAAGTGATTCTCGAGTATTGAACGATTCGTTCATGATTCGCGCATCACTAGCGCATAGCCACTCTCACTGCTCTCGTGCCCTCTGCAACCTGGAAATTCGGGTACAGTAGACATTTGAGTTGCTGTAAATAGTTTTAAAAACCTTTATACTTGAAGCTAATGTTTTAATATGTTGTTAGAAAAAGGAGTCTTGTAGCGGTTACGAACGTGAAGCTGAGCTGAATCCGACAGCCATTCGCCATTACATGAACCCCTCTGGTGAGTTAGCTTGCAGCTCATGTTCGCATGAAATGTTTTGTGCCTTATTATGCTGCAGCGAGGTATCAAATCTACCACTGTCATGTTTGTTAAGGAAGAGGCTAAATATTGTATAATGTGTGTTGTTACCTGACTGTTAGCAAGCTAACTGTTAAGCGAGCCTGGCTAATGCCCTAAAATGGCGGCCGACACGAGGTCAGTTACAGAGTTATGTTATGCCTAAGAGAACAGCATTAATAAACATTGATAACAGCATTTATGTTCTGTTATATTTTTATTTTGACAAGTCTATATTATTATGGTAAGACTGTTAAATGAGCCGTTAGTGACATGGACACTGAGTCAGTGGTACTGAGACTTATGAACATTGGTTAATTCTTCTGCACACTTGTGTGTAGGCTGGTTTGTTTGCCCTTTTGGTGCCCTGGATCCTGCTGGATGAACTGCCTTGGGGAAGTCTTCATCTGATGTCTCAGCTGGTAGATGGTCTTTGCTGAGGACGGATGCTTCTGCTTGCTGGATGCTATTATTGGATGCTACACCGTTCCAACAGAGCGGTAGGAACAATTCAAAGGGCCCCAACGTGCACTTTACTTTTCCCTGAGCTCAGGTGATTTTCTTTTGGCCAAAGGACCTTAAAGGATACATATTTGCATTTATTTTTATTTTTATTGGGACACTGAGTGGAAAGACACTACAGAAAAAGGGTTTATTATTTAAAATTGTGTTTAATAAATGTGTTTATGTTAAGTGAGTGTGGTGTCCATTGTGTGCTGGAAGCCTTACTGTTCCTGTGGTGGAGCAGCTACTACCAATCTCCTTTACGAAACTAGCCTCTGATGGGATACAGATATTTGGGACACATTTGAATTCTTGTAACCTATTTCTAGAGAAACTGTGATTCTGGGCCTAGACATCGGGGTGAAATTGATGATACCGACACCTAGTGAACTGCCCAAGGTCAACAGTCCTGATTTCCAAGCATTCAAGCATTGGTGTAAGTACAGATTGCGTTACAAGTGGCGAGCCAGCCAGGAGATTGGTGAATAGTAGCACTTTGACCTTCCAGCTCACAACACCTACCTTTTCATTTTTCATTGACCCTATTGATTGAGACATGGATCTTTGCAGACGTTTTGATGTAGATTGCCAGTGCTCACTTTTTGTGACTGGCATTGAAGGGATTTACACAGATGATGACATTGCTAGTGTTTTTTCAGTTAATGGTAAAGTTTCTCGGATAGTACGAATTCCAGATGAACCAAACCAGCCAGAGGGTAGAGTCCTGATAGAATATTTGTCCGATCAAGCCATTTCCAAGATCAACCCCCAGATCTTAGGCGACTTGCCGAGCCCCAAGGATCCTGCTATCGGTTGGTCTGTCAAAACCATTCGAGATGTTGCTCAGGAAGAGGTAGGCAAGGAGCTAGCTCGTAGATACTTAGAAGAACTGAAGGCTGTTGGAGATAGTGGTAAAGCAGGTTTCTTGAGTGTTATTCAGAGTGAGGTCAAAGAAGCTCGAGATTCCTGACACACAGCCACACACAGCTCAGGATGGTGACACATCCCTCCATGACACTGTAGCTAGTGATCATGATGAACCTACTCACTACACACAGGCCCACAATGCACCTGCTAGTGCTGTGGTGAACCCTGTTAATATGGACCACAGTCTCCTTAACCCACCTCAGATTCAAAAGGTTGTTGTTGAGCACGTTATCAGAAATGACTCAACAGCCCTGTGGTCTACACAAACCAGACTGCGCACCTTTTCTGGCCGTGCTCCTAGGCCCAATGGTGAGGTAGACTATGAAACATGGCGCACACAAGTGGACCTTCTTGTCAGTGATTGTTCCCTTAGTGATGTGCAAAAGGTTAGGAAAATACTTGAAAGTTTGCTAAGTCCAGCAGCCGATGTTGTTAAGTTGCTTGGTGTGAGCTCACCACCCAGGGCTTATATTAGGCAGCTCGATTCCGCTTTCAGTGTTGTAGAGGACGGAGAAGAGTTATTTGCAACTTTTCTCAGCTCCAATCAGAATAGCGGAGAAAAGCCTTCAGCATATTTGAACAGACTCCATAGCCTCCTCACTCGGGCTATTTCTAGAGGGGGAGTCTCTGTTGAAACCTTAAGCGAACACCTGCTCAGACAGTTTATTAGAGGCTGCTGGGACCAGAGTCTCATTATAGCTCTCCAGCTAGAGAACAAAAAGAACAGTCCACCAACATTCCCAGAACTACTCCTTATGTTGAGGACCGAGGAAGGTTGTAGATCTGCAAAGCTAGACAGGATGAAGAAACATCTTGGTGCTACAAAAGCAGCTGTACATGCCCACTCCATTTTTGACGTACCCTCCTATGATGATGAGCCCGTTCCGACACAGACTGCAAAACAGAGCGAAGCATCTAAGCTTGAGAGGAGAGTGGGTGAGCTTTCAAAGCAGGTAGAGAAACTGAGTCAAAGGTCCAAGAATCCTCCTTTTGACAGTGAGCTTAGTGTAGCGTTAAAACAGAGACAAGAAGTAACTGTTAAACTTGAAAGTAAAATAGATGAGTTGTCTAAGCAACTCAGAGAGCTCACCCAGAACCAAAAATGTCCTAAAGAGAATAACAGCGATGGCAAAGACTTCCTAACGGCAAGCAATAGCAGTGCCAGAAGACCTGTTAAGGTTCCCTCTATGCCAAAAGCATGGTTCTGCTTTAGATGTGGTGAAGATAACCACATTGCCGCTCGATGCCCAAATGAACCCAACCAGGCACTAGTCCGTCAGAAGAATGCTGAGCTAAAGGAAAAGCAAGGAAGGTTCCAAGCCCAACAGGTTACCGAGCCTTTTGCTTTAAACTTGTAGCGGCTCCTGCTGTGGGACGTCCAGGAGCTGAGACCAGCATTAGTCCCGCCTCAAGTGACCAAAGAATTGGTGTTCAGAGCAAGATAAAGACCCAGACAATGGTTCAAGATTTCAGTTCCCAATCCCGCTTGCCATCCGGTCTGATAGGTCCTCGTTGTTCAGCTTCTGTTTTGGTTGAGGGTGTGCAATGCAACTCTATCATGGATAGCGGTTCACAAGTCACTACAATCTCCGAATCATTTCACAAGGATAAACTGGCACATCTCCCCATTCAGCCCATTCAAGCATTGCTTGAGATTGAGGGCGCAGGTGGACAGCACGTTCCCTACCTTGGTTATGTTGAGACCCACGTCACTTTTCCTCAAAACATTACAGGCAAGGAGGAAGAGTTGGTTGTTTTGGCTCTCGTTGTGCCTGAGTGCCATTTTAACAGCAGAATACCAGTTTTGATTGGTACCAATGCACTGTTAAGACTCCATGATAAGTTATCTGAACGTGACGGTCCAGATTTCCTTCACAGACTGTGTTCCCGAGATGTAGCACTGGTTCTCCAGCACTTGGCTAAACAAATGGATGATTGCCACACATGTCCAGTAAGGTTGCACGGCAAAGTACCGGTCACCATCCCTGCCAACCAGAAGTGCTGTGTAATTGGTCATGTTAGGCTGAGGAAGAACAATCCCAACATAAGTTTTGTCCTTGAACCAAATGAACACCACAAGTTACCCGGTGGTTTATTTCTTGAAACTGCTTTGATAGACATCCCTTATAAAGCTAAGAGTAAGATTCCAGTCGTCTTGCAGAACTTGAGTGGGCACAGTATTGTATTGCAACCAGGAAGTACAGTTGCCCAGGTATGTGTAGCCCAGCACATTTCACCCCTGGCGCCTGTTTCAAATGCTTCTTCTCATGACAATATTGATAGAGAGAATCTAAAGTTTAATCTTGATGAGTCACCCATCTCTGAAGAATGGAGAGAGCGCATTACCACCAAGCTCAAGTCCATTTCAGAAGTGTTTGCGGTTGATGACCTGTCTTACGGTCATACCACTGTGGTAAAGTACCACATTCGGCTGAACGATGACACGCCGTTTAAGGAACGGTCGAGGCCCATCCACCCAAGTGACAGAGAAGCTGTCAAGCAACACCTCAAGGAGCTGCTTGATGCAGGGGTCATTAGGGAGTCAGAGAGCCCCTACGCATCTCCAATAGTAGTTGTGCGTAAAAAGGACGGTTCAATCAGGTTGTGCGTTGATTACCGGAAGTTGAACGCACGGACCATTAGGGATGCTTATGCCCTCCCAAACATTGAGGAGACCTTCACGGCCCTTAGTGGCGCCAAGTGGTTCTCGGTCATGGACCTCAAATCAGGCTATTATCAGGTTGAGATGGCCGAGGAAGATAAAGCTAAAACTGCTTTTGTCTGTCCTCTGGGGTTTTACGAGTTTAATCGCATGCCTCAGGGCGTTACAAATGCCCCAAGTACGTTTCAACGACTGATGGAGAAGTGTGTTGGGGATTTGAACTTGAGTGAAGTACTTGTGTTTTTGGATGATCTGATTGTGTTTTCAGACACCCTGGAGGAACATGAGGTGAGACTCATGAGGGTGCTGAACCGGTTGAAGGACTTTGGGTTGAGGTTGTCCCCAGAAAAATGTCATTTCTTTAGGCCCTCAGTGAAGTACCTTGGCCATGTGGTTGATGCCCAGGGAGTTCACACAGATCCTGATAAGATCTCAGCTTTGAAAACATGGCCTCGTCCTACAAACAAGAGAGAGCTAAAATGTTTCCTAGGCTTTGCCGGTTATTACCAGAGATTCATTGATGGATACTCAAAGATCGCAACGCCTTTAAATAGTCTCACGGCCGGTTACTACTCACCCAAAAAGAGGGGTAAAGTGTATTTTGGAGAACGTTTCAGACAACCATCGAACATTAACTTACCTTTTGGAGAGGAGTGGACACCTGAATGCGAAAATGCGTTTAAGACTTTGATTGAGTGACTGACATCGGAACCTGTCCTTGCTTTTGCCAACCCGCAGCTACCATATGTCCTGCACACTGATGCCAGTCGTGAAGGCTTGGGTGCAGCGCTCTACCAAGAGCAGGATGGGAAGCTGAGAGCTGTGGCTTATGCAAGCAGGGGACTTTCCAAAAGTGAGAGAAACTATCCAACTCACAAGCTTGAATTTCTAGCTTTGAAGTGGGCAGTTTGTGAGAAGTTTAACAGCTACCTTTATGGCGCTAACTTCACCATTGTGACGGATAACAATCCTCTCACGTATGTCCTGACATCTGCGAAGTTAGATGCTGCTGGTCATCGCTGGTTAGCTGCGCTGTCTACTTATCAGTTCACCGTTAAGTACAGGGCAGGTCATGCCAATCGCGATGCAGACGGGCTGTCCCGACGACCACAAGCTCCTCCTTTTGAAGATGAGGATTTCATCAAAGAAAGGGAGAGAGTTGATGACATGAAAAATCGTCTTCTAGAGGTGAGCAACGAGATGAGTCACGAGGTGGTATCTGCCTTATGTCAGCGCCATCTTGTGGTGTCAGAGATCGAGCACTGTTCAAATCTAGAACAACCTTTGGCTGTAGAGTCTCTTGCTGTTGATCCCTCAACAGTTGCGGATGTATTTGGAGAAGACACATTACCATCTATGACAAGCTCTGACTGGTATAAAGCTCAGAGGGATGACCCGGTCGTCTCACGTGTCATCACCTTCGTTGAAAGAGCTCAAAAGCCCAGTTTCAGAGAAACAAACCTTGAAGCTCCTGATGTTAGGCTCCTTCTCAAGGAGTGGAGAAGGCTTGAAATGAGAGATGGAGTATTGTACAGGAAATGGACAGACAGAGACAACATTGTATGGCAGTTAGTCCTTCCTGAACAGTTCAGAGAGGAAGCATTGCGTGGAGTACATGATGAAATTGGTCATCTTGGTTTTGAACGAGCACTACATCTTGCCCGTGCCAGATTCTATTGGCCAATGATGACAAAGTCTGTAGAAGAGAAGTGCAGACAGTGTCCACGCTGTGTCAGGAGGAAAGCAGTGCCTCAGAGGGCGGCGCCTCTTGAAAATATTATAACAACCTACCCGCTTGAACTCGTTTGTATGGACTATTTGTCACTTGAGCCAGACAACAGAGATACCCGAAACATATTAGTTATCACTGACCATTTTACAAAGTTTGCTGTGGCAGTGCCAACTAAAGATCAGAAGTCGAGGACCATTGCAAAAGCTCTATGGGAGAACTTCATAGTCCATTATGGGTTTCCCAGTCGTTTACTCAGTGATCAGGGTAGAGACTTTGAATCTCACACAATCAAAGAGCTATGTGCGTTGATGGGAGCAGACAAAATCCGCACTACCCCTTATCATCCTCGCACAAACCCGGTGGAAAGGTTTAACCGGACGCTTCTTGATATGTTGGGTACGTTGGAAGAGGAAGACAAATCTCACTGGAGGGACTTTGTTAAACCCTTAGTTCATGCGTATAACTGCACGAGAAACGACACGACTGGTTTTTCTCCATATGAACTGATGTTTGGCAGACAACCCAGACTACCCATTGATCTGGTCTTAGGTATCCAACCTGAAAACGCCAACCATAAATCTCATTCAGAGTATGTGAACAACCTTCGTCAACGTCTGGAGGAAAGCTACACCCTAGCTGCAAAAAACTCCCAGAAGATCGGAGAAAGGAATAAAGCTAGGTTTGACAAGAGGATTAGAGTGGCCGAGCTCTGTGCAGGAGACAGGGTTTTGGTTAGGAACATGAGTATCAGAGGTAAACACAAAATCTCAGACAGGTGGGAGCAGAAAGTACATGTTGTAGTTAAACGAATAAATGATGGCCCTGTCTATGTTGTGGAACCTGAATTGGGAGATGGGCCAAAACGCACCTTACACAGGGATCTCCTTCTACCGTGTGGGTTCTTACCTGTGGAAGAAATAGCAGGGAGCAGGTCTAATGAGCCCTCTAAAGGGAAGAAACTGAGAAACAAAGCCAAAAGACAAGTACAATCTTCTGATAACCCTGATGGTCAGGAAGATGAGGTATACAGTGATGAGGACGAAGTGTATCCAGCTTTTGTGGTTCCAGAAATAATAACCAGAGGTCCTTTTATCCAGACTGAAAGGCAGGTTATTACACCTCGGTTGTCCACTGGAAATGTGCAATCTAGCTTGCCCCGTGCAGAGCCACAAGACGAGCCACAAGACGAGTCACACGCACAAGAAACACCCAGTCATGTTTCTGGACCTGAGCCTTCATTACATTCAGAGAGCAATGAGGTGACCACATCTCCCATTCCATCTGATGAAGGTCCAGGTTGGGTTGTTATTGACATTCCTGAACAGACAGAACCTGTTGAAATGAATCAAGAGAGCACCGACACTGCTGAGCAGAGTTCAGAGCCAGAGACAGTAGAGTTGCGGCGTTCTGGGAGAGAGAGACGCCAACCTCGTAAACTAACTTATGATGAGTTAGGTGAGCCTTTAATTTTAGCTCTCAGTTCCTTTTTGTCAGAGTTTCGCAATTGTATTCTCTCAGAGCACTTTCCTTCACACACCTGTTAAGTCAAGTGTGCATGCAGAGACTCATGCACTTTAGAGGGGGAGAGTGTAACCCAGGTCATTTTTTGAGTATGGGATTTCTGATTATTTGGTAGTCCCTGAATGCACCACTGTGCCGTGCGCATAGCCACTCCCTAGTCCAGCTACAGAGTTTTTCTTCCATTCATCTGGTGAGGCGCATGCTGCTCTCGTGCCCTCTGCGACCTGGAAATTCGGGTACAGTAGACACTTGAGTTGCTGTAAATAGTTTTAAAAACCTTTATACTTGAAACTAATGTTTTAATATGTTGTTAGAAAAAGAAGTCTTGTAGCGGTTACCACCGTGAAGCTGAGCTGAATCCGACAGCCATTCGCCATTACATGAACCCCTCTGGTGAGTTAGCTTGTAGCTCATGTTCGCATGAAATGTTTTGTGCCTTATTATGCTGCAGCGAGGTATCAAATCTACCACTGTCATGTTTGTTAAGGAAGAGGCTAAATATTGTATAATGTGTGTTGTTACCTGACTGTTAGCAAGCTAACTGTTAAGCGAGCCTGGCTAATGCCCTAAAATGGCGGCCGACATGAGGTCAGTTACAGAGTTATGTTATGCCTAAGAGAACAGCATTAATAAACATTGTTAACAGCATTTATGTTCTGTTATATTTTTATTTTGACAAGTCTATATTATTATGGTAAGACTGTTAAATGAGCCGTTAGTGACATGGACACTGAGTCAGTGGTACTGAGACTTATAAACATTGGTTAATTCTTCTGCACACTTGTGTGTAGGCTGGTTTGTTTGCCCTTTTGGTGCCCTGGATCCTGCTGGATGAACTGCCTTGGGGAAGTCTTCATCTGATGTCTCAGCTGGTAGATGGTCTTTGCTGAGGACGGATGCTTCTGCTTGCTGGATGCTATTATTGGATGCTACACCGTTCCAACAGAGCGGTAGGAACAATTCAAAGGGCCCCAACGTGCACTTTACTTTTCCCTGAGCTCAGGTGATTTTCTTTTGGCCAAAGGACCTTAAAGGATACATATTTGCATTTATTTTTATTTTTATTGGGACACTGAGTGGAAAGACACTACAGAAAAAGGGTTTATTATTTAAAATTGTGTTTAATAAATGTGTTTATGTTAAGTGAGTGTGGTGTCCATTGTGTGCTGGAAGCCTTACTGTTCCTGTGGTGGAGCAGCTACTACCAATCTCCTTTACGAAACTAGCCTCTGATGGGATACAGATATTTGGGACACATTTGAATTCTTGTAACCTATTTCTAGAGAAACTGTGATTCTGGGCCTAGACATCGGGGTGAAATTGATGATACCGACACCTAGTGAACTACCCAAGGTCAACAGTCCTGATTTCCAAGCATTCAAGCATTGGTGTAAGTACAGATTGCGTTACATATGCAATTCCAAGTAGCAAAACACTCACCCCCAAAAAATCCTCCCAGGCCTATATGACAGAGAACATGCATTTTCTTTTTGTTTTGCATATTTTAATTTATATTTTATTGTGTTGTGGTTTGCAGTGTTTTGTGTTGTTTCACTTTAAATTTGTTTAAAAGGAAAAATCTGAAAATTTTAATAGTTAAAAGTTGAATTGTAAATAGTTGTTTTTTGTATTTTATTTTTTATATTTTATGTGGAGTAAATAAATAAAAGCATATTTATATAATAAACATATATAAATGAAAACCCCCCTTTTTTACATTAGTAATTCGTTTTATGCATAATTTTATATTGTTGTTCATAATCAATTAATTAAAGCAACAAAACAACCTGAAGAGCCTCTTTTTAGTGAGCCGAGCCGGAAGAGCCGGTTCTCTAAAAAGAGCCGAAATTCCCATCACTAGAAACGAGGATCCAAAGCTGTTTCAATCTTGAGCTATTCATTGATTCAAGATTCAAGAATCTTTATTGGTCACGTCGTTATACAGGTATAACACGCAGTGAAATGTGACCTGATACGCTCCTCGACTGTGCAAAGAAATAAAAAAGAGAGAGACAGACAGAACTTTATATACAGTGAATGAGTATATACAAAGAGGACATTACGTGCAGCAAGTGGGTGAGTTATGTACATTATATAAATAGAAATAAAATAAAATAAAACAATCTGGAAATTTACAGCTTGTGTACATTGCGTGGGAAGGGTGCTAAAGTGTGTTGTGCTATAGCGAGGCCAGAAGGATCAGGATGATATGAGAATGTGGTAATGAGTCCTGTCTCAGTCACTTAAGGATGAGTGACTGAGCCTCTCTGTTTTTGTTCGGATGGTGCGGAACCTCCTGCCTGATTTCAGAAGCTTGAGAAGGGATCTGCTGTCATAAGGTATAAAACTAGAAGTTCCTGGAATGTATAACAAGGTAATAAACAAGTAAACAGCTAAAAAGGTGCATAGTCTGTGCGGAGCGTTGTTGATATAGTTTTCTTGAAGGCAGGTTAGGTTTAAAACAGCATTGCCAGAAGACCTAACTACATATGCAGAGCCATCATCTGAGGTTTCCATCACACGATGGAGGTGGAAGAGAGCAGGCAATACCGATGAGCAGGAAACGTAGGATTCCCCACCCAGAATCTCAGTTACATACTTTAGTGAAAACACCTAAACAGAGGGAGAGATGGAAGAAGAACAAAATGGTTTTAAAACAAGAAATTGATTTTCCTTAATCAATTCATTTTATTTCAGTCTAAATTGTATATAGACAGCTTACTTGCAGGGCTCCAGGAAAGACTCCAGTTTCTGCAGTTTGTCCCATTCTTCCTCTGCTGGTCCAGGGTCGCTTTAATTGCTGCTTGGTTGCTGATTAGACTCTTGATCATTTCTAGTGTTCAATTCCAGCGCGTTGGCACGTCCTGGATCAATGGCTTCTTCTGCTGCTCAGGGTTTTTGCTGTGTTTACAGCTCTGAGGTGTTGGCTGGACTATGTTTGAAGTGGCCAACAATTTTTCAACACTTGGACAATGCGCTCACAAGTCCACTGTCACCAAGACTCACAGTGATGCATCCCTGTAAGATGTAAGCCACACCAGGCATATGCTCAAATGGCAGAAGTTTAGCTGCAGGTGTAATGTTTTGTGCACATGACTGATGTGATTTTTCCTTCAATTTCCCACTCATTTGCCACTGTTGAGAAATGTTCAGCACATGCCTCTGAAGTGACACTCCTCTGTCTTCGTTATTCTCAATGCAACCGACTTTAATTCCCATGCAGCAGTAATTAGATTAATTATAAACACTGATACAGTGTTTATTAGGGGTGCAACAATACACAAAATGCACGGTTCGGTTCGATACTTTTGTGTCATTTTTTCGATCCAAAAAAATGTTCATGCCTTTTTAATTTGTCATTTATTAAAATTATAAATATATATTTTAACTCAAAAGTACAGTTTTTAAATGTAATGTTGCTGAAACAACAAAATAATTAAAAAAAATAAATCTATCTGATCGAGAAATCACTAATCTTTGGAAAAAGAGAGTTTATTACAGAGAAATGGCTCTTTCCAAAATAAAAGCTATACTATACGCTTCTTCTGGGCTATATTCTCAGCAGCATATTAAACATATCAGGTCCCCATAAGGAGAATCATGTGCTAACGGCTGTCTAAATGACTCGGGTAAAGTTTGTAGCATGCGTGCTTGTTGTTTTTGTCTGCTTCCACTTGTCTTTGCACTAGGATGATGTCGGCGTAAATGTGCAGTCATATTCGTTGTGTTCCCACTAGTGCTGTCAGCGTTAATCTCGTTAAAGTGACATTAACGCCATAACGCCGCAAATCTCCGTTAACGAGTTACCGCGGATCGCCCCGTGTATGGGGCTGGACGGCGTCAACACGTTAACGAGCTAACTGCGCTAACGCACTAGTTCCCATCAATTGAGCATTGCGTGGCACATCCGACATACTTTTTTACTTTTGTCCATGATGCGCTTACCATCAGGGTCATACTTCACATGAAAACCAAAATAGTTCCAAACGCCAGATCTGAACGAGGGTGGGGGAGGTTCAGTTTCGGGTAGCGTTGAGGCAGTTGCCATGTTGCAACGAGCTTAACTTCTGTCTCGCTAGCTTGCGCTGCGCTCAGTGGATCTGCGCTCGACAGTGCAGCCTAGGCGGAGTAGTCAAACGCAGATCCACTGAGCTCTCAACACAGACAGCATCGTCAGAAGAAAAGCTGATAAAATAAATTAAAACTTTTGTATTGTTCGATACATATGCGTACCGAACCGAAAGCACTGTATCGAATGGTTCAATACCGATACGAGTATTGTTGCACCCCTAGTGTTTATAATTGAAAATATACAATTAAAAATACAAAAAGAGTTTCTTAATTTGTACTTTAGTGTGTTTGTATGTGTTTAATTCAATTCAATTCAATTTCAATTCAATTTTATTTATATAGCGCCAAATCACAACAAAAGTCGCCTCAAGGCGCTTTATATTGTACAGTAGATAGCACAATATTAAATACAGAGAAAAACCCAACAATCATATCATATGACCCCCTATGAGCAAGCACTTTGGCGACAGTGGGAAGGAAAAACTCCCTTTTAACAGGAAGAAACCTCCAGCAGAACCAGGCTCAGGGAGGGGCGGCCATCTGCTGCGACCGGTTGGGGTGAAAGAAGGAAAACAGGATAAAGACATGCTGTGGAAGAAAGACAGAGATTAATAACAGATATGATTCGATGCAGAGAGGTCTATTAACACATAGTGAGTGAGAAGGTGACTGGAAAGGAAAAACTCGATGCATCATGGGAATCCCCGGCAGCCTACGTTTACACATGCACGTGCGAGAGTAGTCTGCTTCGCTTCATTATAGTTCAGAAGTTGTCATTTAAAACTCACATTCAAAGGCTTGTGTCTCAGTTGAAACTAAAACGAAGTTACTTTTTTAGCAATTGATCCTATTTCTCCCTCCAAGTGAGAATACACTTGATTCATGTAACTTTTTTTTTCTTTTTACCTTTCTTGGAATACAGTGACCTGCTTTTTATGAATGCACCTGCCCACTACCTAAAGAGGTTGGATAGTGTCTACCATTATGCTTTATATTTTATTACTGGCTATGGAAATCGTGTACATCATTCTTTATATGCTGCTGCTAAACTTCCAGCTTTGTATATTTGCAGACTTTCCCATTGGTTGGTCTTTATCTATAAATCTCTGCTTGGGCTGGTTCCCTCTTATTAATGTGTTTATATGTGTAAAAACACAACCAATACAGCCTTCGTTCTCACAATATCATACAATTGATTGTCCACAAAAATCAGAAGAGAATTAGGAAAAAAGGCTTTTAAATACGCTGCCCCTGTTTTCTGGAATAATCTGCGGAAGGAACTGAAATGATCAGAATTGCTTACCTTGGGGGATTCAACTTTCAACAGATTCAACTTTTGGAGATTTACTTTCCTGGATGATTGAGAATGCATCAAGACGTTACCTTGGGGGAGTTTAAGTCCCTCTTAAAGGAACGAGAGAATGACTCTTTTACTCAGTGTGATTGTTTTTAATGTTGCTCTTAATTAATCTGTTATTGTATATTGTTCACATGTTTGTATGGGATATTCTATTTGTTATGTATATGTATTTTTGACTTTTGCTGCCATGATGTCAGGTCTCTCTTGGAAATGAGATTTTTTTTATCTCAATAAGATTTTTTACCTGGATAAATAAAGGACTAATAATAAAAAGAATAAAAAAATATTATTGAGTTGCTGTTATGTAATTGGCTAATTAGACATCTGTGTTAATGAGAAGTTGAATAAGTGTCCCCAATAAAGTGGACAGTAAGTGTATTTCCTCCTCTTAACTCTTTGCGTAGCTCTACAGCCCCGTTCTGTCCTCCATGGCTGCTCACAGGTCTGGTTCCATTCAGTATCACTGATGTGTTCAGTTGGTCCCGTGTGAAAACAATTAGGTTCTCCACAGAGACAAACGAAAATAATAACAAAAAACAAACAAACAAGAAGACTCGGGAAAAGGTGTAAAAATGAAACATATATTTAGTAATGAAGGATAAATAGGTCGATGGGAAAACAACAAAACACACACTCGGCATGGTGCTATTATTATTATTATTATTATTATTTTAATAATAATGGATTGAATTTATATAGCGCTTTTCTAGGCACCCAAATAATACAAAATAAAATAAAAATAAATAAAAATAATAAAGCAAATCTTAAATAAATATTTATCAGAAATGTAGTTTTAATTTGCTTCTAAATACTTTACTACAGTATGAGACGGAGTGTTATAAAGCTACCAAAACTAAACCTACGCTTTGACACCTCCCTGCTTGGCTGCGTATGCAGCCACTGGAGGCGGGGACCGCGGGTGAAAGTTCACCGGCATGGCGCTCACGTATCAGGTGAACGCTGTGGGAAAGCTGGATACCACGAGCAGTTTGAATCCAAAACAAAAAGTCAGCATGACCAGTGAGAAAGTTTCAGTCCTGTGCGGAGAGGAGGACGAAGCTCTGGAATATGACGACGACGAGTACGACCTGGAGGCGTTTTCTGATGCCGACCTGAGCTGTGAGGACAGAGGTATGGGATTTTTGTAACTTCACTGCTTTGGAAGGTCACACACTCGGAAAACGGGCTGCTTTCTCTACAATCCACCACCTTCTGCGCTAGCGTGGAGCTTCGTGGGCGTAACTAGCGAAGTTGTGTACAGCATAATAATGTCAACTGTGCACACCTACAGAAGTGCCAGGGGTACTGGCAATTATCGACAGCGCTTCACTTGTTCCACACGTTGTCATGTTAGATTAAATACAATTAAATAGATGAAATGAATTTGTCATAACACCCCATGAAGACAAAGTATCAAAATTCTTGCAAATTAACAAATTATATGGAGCAATCTAAAAGATTATTGTAAATGATTAAAAAACAATATAAGAACAATATAACAATATAAGGTGTACAAAAATATTCACAACTTTTGCTCAATACTTTGTTGAAGCACCACCGCTAGCAATTATAGTATTTTTGCGTATAATGCCACAGGCTCGGTACACGTGATTTTGGGCAGTTTTTCTAAGTCTTGTTTGCAGAAGCTCTCAAGCTCCATCAGCTAGATGGGGAGTGTGATGTTTGACCAAGTGGTGAAGGCAGAAATAAATTGTTCAGAACAGTCGAGTCTTTTTATTCTTTCATTCACATTTGTGATCTAATGTGTCATATACACAGTGCAGCCAAGTAGAAGTAGAAAGACTTTACAAAGAAACAAAGGAAAAACAAGATACCTTCAATTTAAAGATAATTCTAAATTAAATAGAAACAGCTCTGCACTAGCCTAAACCACGTTAATGAGGGCTCCTAACAATAGGCTACTATGGTCCACTCTCCATCATGACCTGGCACATTAGTCTTTGACTAAATATCCAGTGGCTCCTCCCACTCCTTGAAATGGCTATTAAATACCAATTAACAATTAAAAAATAATAACAATGATCAATGTGTCATTCAAATATACAATACAATGCAATACAGTTTTATTTGTATAGCACATTTAAAAACCAAAGGTATACCAAAGTGCTTCACAATAATACAGAAGATCAAAATAAATCAATTAACAAAATACAGATCAGGTACTAGCACTAGCACAGAAGGGAGGCACTAATAGACAAGAAGAGTGAGGTAAAAATAGGTATCAGACCTCAGTTCAGAAGGAAGGTCAGTTCATAGATACAGAATATCAACTAAGCAGTTAAAAGAACCAGTAGTGAAATTAATTCGTTTAGATGCAATAAGGGCACTAACTGGTCAGGAAGGCCAGGTTAAATAAGTAAGCTTTCAGTTGTGATTTGAAGGATTGGATAGAGTCTGAGGCACGAATAGAAGCGGGGAGGCTATTCCAAAGATTAGGTGCAGCTGAAGCAAAGGCACAATGGCCTCTGGTCTTCAGCCTAAACTTAGATTGGGCCAGGAGTAATTGACCTGATGATCTTAGCGCTCGGCAACATACAGATAAGGAGATCAGTGAGATAACTGGGCGCAATGTTATTCAGGATTTTAAAAGTGAGTAACAAAATTTTAAACTCAATATGATATTTGATAAAAAGTTACATGAACCAGTGTAAAACAACAAGAGCTGGAGTAATAGAATCAAATTTTCCAGCACCAGTAAGAAGGCGAGCCGCAGCATTCTGAACAAGCTGTAGCCTATGAAGAGGAATGGATTAGAGACCAACGTAAAGAGAATTACAATAGTCTAACCTGGAGTTCACAAAAGCGTGGACAAGTTTTTCAAGGTCCCTGCGTGGTATAAAACGCTTAGCTTTAGAAATCTGGCGCAATTGAAAGAAGCCAGATTTAATATAAATATAATATAATAATAAGTTAACAGTGGGACTATTGACAATAATTCTCTAAATGTTTAAAATCAACAGATTCGTTAACCTCCATCCCTCCTTCATAATAGATTTGGCAAATTCCCTCCCAGTAACTTTACCATAAAAGGAGTCCAAAAAGACCCAGACTGGATTAGCAGTTCCTGTTTCATGACTCTGTACATTGTACATCGTTCCCTCGACTGTAAATAATCTCTCAGTTCCTGCTGCCGCAAAACATCTCCACAGCATAATGTTGTCACCACCATGCTTCACTGGAGGGATGGTATTGGCTGGTGATGAGCAGTGGCTGGTTTCCTCTAGACGTCTTGCGTCTTTGCGTTTTGGCAAACTCCAGGGTGTAAGATGGTAAAATGTGAAACCAGTGAAGTGCTGTGAATACTATATTGATATACTGGAAATATATTAAAGTGTCTAACGTCACCCATCTCTGGTGGAAAATGTACTGAGATGTGTTGTAATGTTAATTGAAGCAGTTCATTTTAAGTTGTAGATTCAAGCTGCTCTTCATATTTTTGGACACCAGATGGCACCGCAGAGGACTGTGTTGAGAAGCTTTGAGTAATGACACCTTTTTCAATACAAGTCTCAGTGTTTCAGAAAGCTTCATTTGGCCGTCACTAATTAAGAGTACCGTGCGAACCAATCTTTAGAACTTGTCTAATTTAGAATTGCTCACCTAAAGGTTTCCCTTTGCTGTTTTATAGCTCCAGGCTTCAGTGATTCCGTGAATGGTGTGGTCAAACCTCGTATTTTGTTGATGGGCTTGAGAAGGAGTGGGAAGTCCTCCATCCAGAAAGTGGTTTTCCATAAAATGTCTCCCAGTGAGACTCTGTTCCTGGAGAGTACTAATAAGATCTGCAGAGAGGATGTCTCCAGCAGCTCCTTTGTCAGTTTCCAGATCTGGGACTTTCCTGGTCAGATTGACTTCTTTGACCCCACTTTTGACTACGAAATGATCTTCAGAGGCACTGGAGCATTAATCTTTGTCATTGATTCACAGGTCAGTTCACAAGGAAATACAGTGAAACAGTATATACTATATACTGTTGTCATGTTACCATAATAGCAAAATGTGATTAAAAGTTTTGGAAATGGAGCAGTAAAAATCCAAAGCTTAACAGATTCACATTTGGCTGATCCCCCATCCAGGACCTCTGTGCACTGTTACTTTTTCAGAACAGCTGCTATTAGGGCTGTGAGATATGCACAACGTTAAACACAAGTCTATCGTTTCATATTTAACTCTATCGTTTATTTTGTGCTTAGCAAAATAGCAAACTGTTTACTGCAGTATTTTTTTCATTGCTTTAGATGACTGTTTGCAATAGTCACCTCGTCACCACAGAAAGACCAGCCAAAACTAATCAAGGAGTTTGTAAATGAGCAGCAACCAGAACAGAAAACTGTACTGTGCAAATTATGCAGCATACTGGTCCCCATACTGATGATCGGCTCTGCTCTGTGGTAAAATCAAATCTGATTGTACCACATCATTAAAGGCAAGAGAGAACTGAATGGCAGTGGAAGGATTAATAAGAGGGTAATGACATGCTATAGTATACTGCTTAACTTTAATGATGTTTTCAGAATTTGCATATCTGTCAAGTAGGGCTGTGTCATATTATTGTTTGTGGTGATACCATTATAAATGTTTATGTGAAAAAGGGTCATTTCGGTTAATCAGAGATATATTATGATATGCTATTCTTCATTGTTGTCTAGCACACACAGCAGTGACCTGAACATCTCAGTGTGAGAGCAGTGTGTCAGCCTCCAATGATTATTTAGTACCTGGAAAGTAAGGTTCAGTGGAGTTTTATTTATATAGTGCCAAATCACAGCAACATTTGCCTCAAGGTGTATCATAATCTAAGTTAACACCTACAATAATACAAAGAAAACAGAAAACCTTCAGGGAACTTTTAGAACAGCAAATGCATGAACCAGTTTTTCAACATAAATCTGAAACAGGATATTTCTCATTTTTGCTATATTACATAGATAAAGTAAAGGAGTCCTATATGTTTGTTTAATGTGTGCATGACTTGTCCTGACCAAAAATGCCTCCATGATTCCTCACAGACCACAGTGAGGCCATCCAGAGGAATTATATGGCGTCTGAGATTTTTATGGCCAAGTTTTGTCTCAGTTGTCTCAGTTTTGTCCAATTTTATAATTAGAAAATTATATGTCATTCAAACCTTTAGGTCTCTAAGACATGTCCATAATTTAGTTAATTTGTCATCTGTCTTCCTAAATAATTCTAAGTGGGAGACATCTACATTGCAATGAAAGTATATGTAGTATTTTCACACAACATTAACCAGTAGAAGCATATATAATGTAAACAGTATTGGTCCCAACACAGAAACCCGTGAAACTGCATGGCTAACCTTTATATATGATGAAGACTTCTTATTTACATGATAAAATCAAAATCTCAGTTAGATGGGACTCAAACCTTTGCAGTAAAGGAAGCACTCAAAACATGTGGTTATCCTAACTGGGCGTTCATAAAGTCAGCAAAGAGGCACAGAAAAGAAGATCAGACACCAGCGAGGGAGGATAAGAAAGACAGACGCAACAACGTTGTCATCCCCTATGTAGCCGGTGTATCAGAGAAACTCAGGAGAGTTTTCTCCAAGCACGACATCCCAGTGTACTTCAGACCCAGCAACACACTCAGACAGAAACTGGTTCACCCGAAAGACAAAACTCCTAAACACAAACTCAACAACGTGGTGTATGCTGTACAGTGCAGCGAGGAATGCCCAGACCTCTACATTGGAGAGACCAAACAGCCACTTCACAAGCGCATGGCACAACATAGAAGAGCCACTTCCACAGGACAAGACTCAGCAGTCCATCTGCATCTTAAGGATAAAGGTCACTCTTTCGAGGATGCCAATGTTCACATTTTGGACAGAGAGGACAGATGGTTTGAAAGAGGAGTGAAAGAGGCCATCTATGTCCACTGTGAGCGACCATCTTTGAACAGAGGCGGTGGTTTACGACACCAACTGTCTGCCATCTATAATCCAGTTTTGAGTTCCCTCCCCAGACGCCTTAATGCCCACTCACATCCTGGGCCATCTGACCTCAGGAATTCACATGACAGGGTGGGGCCAGGTTTCACAATGAGCTCACCCGAAACCCTGGCTGATTAGGTCCCACACCCGCTTTCACACCTTGGCTCATGTGATTAGAGGATCACCAGGGGGTCCTTTGTCCCTCTTTGGGGGGATACTCCCACTGGGTTTAAATCTGGGACTCTCGGCCATTTGACCTTAGAACTGAAGAAGCTTCTCGGATGAGAGGTGAAACGTCTTCAAGCAACTTAAAGAAGTCCAGACGCTTTTCTTTGCAAAGTTCCTATAATACCAACACTGTGTGCTAATATACACATATTGCTAAATATATGCAATGTTTGGTTTTCTTCCTGAATACTATCGTTGTTTATATTTACTGCGAGAAGAAACGGTAAAAACGACGTTTTATAAGGAAAACGGTCGAAAGCACTCTCCGTCTGTGAGCAAAAACAAAACCAAAAAAACCCACCCTTTCCTATTGGTGGAAAAATGTACCATGTCGACCAATCAATAAATGATATGGCAACATGGCATTTAGTTGTTTAGGAAGGGGGAAGTTTCAGGAGTGACAGCGGAGTTTGGAGATGTGAGAGATTTGCAACGTTTAGCGCAAATCTTGTGTAGTTAGTGTGTAGTGCAGTCAATAGTTTTGTTGTGTGTGTCAGAACAATGAGGCGACTGCTGAATGTTACAGGTGTTACAGGAGTGATACATCTCCTGTGGTCAGGCCTGCAGGTATCAGGCTGTTGTTCTCCTTTATCTCATAGTGGACAGAAATTATTTTTTGGAGTGGCACAAATAATTTGTGTGGCATCAAATTTGATGCAGAACAGCTGATTGTTCTGTAAATAGTTTGAAATGTTTATTTAAAAAACACCTTGGCTGCATTTTTAGGTAAACAGCTGCAAAAAACGTTGTTGTTTGCATAACTCAGTTACTTTTTTGAAGAAGTAACTATATAATTAATTTGCCCAACATTGGTCATTATATACTGTATTTTGCAGACAGAGAGTTACAGGACTCTCTCCCAGACCACAGACTCAGACTCATAATACAAGTCAGAGCTTTATAAAAAAAAATAAAGTTGTGTTTTCAAAATTGGAGTTCAAGTTATTTTTACTTCCAGTAGTGTTAACATACTACACAGGTCATGAACAAGATTTTTTAAAATTTTCATTGTAAGTGGGCCAAAGCAGTTAATTAAAAGTAGTCTAACATAAATGTAAATGCTGTAATTTGATTATTTTAATAAACCATGTAACTTGGATGGAGTCGATGCTGGCGTGACCACAGTGCACACGTCTGCTGTTGCTCACAGTGGTCCAAGGGATCGCTCAGGGAGTTTGTGTGTTCGCTCAGACACGTGAAAAATTAGAGGGAACATTGATCATTAGTAACCTTCACTAGTTCTGTTTCTGTGCTATGATGAACCCTAAATCATTTTTAATACTTAAGTTTTAATGGTGATTTTTTTTTTAACAGACTTTTGTGGATGGGCTTTAACTGACATGTTTGTGTGATGGCTTGAAGTTAGTTCATGGAGATTAGTAGGAGAGAAAAGGAGAAGGGGAATATAAATGGGGGTGTGGCAAGGTGGGAGGACTTGAGGCGCATGCACACGCGCGCACACAGACACGCACAGCCCACCGTGGCAGTCATATATCTTGCTTTTTTTCCTAGATTCCTAGATACTTAACCTTTGCAAAATTGAGGTATCCCTGTACTAAGAAACAAGAAAATCCAATTCGGCTGTAATGCTGGTGCAGTGTTTAGCTCAAGTAAAAAACATTTTGTGTTCTAAATTCTTGTTTATTGGGGCTGTTTGTTTTATTTTGGTACAGGACTTGCCTTTTTCTTTTTTACTGGGATTGAAGTGTCATTCTTAGTTCAAGGGGTTTAAAATCAAGTTAAAATTTAGTCTACTTCTTGCTTTTTGATGAACAGTCTGTAAGAGTTTAGACTAAAAGGAATTTCTCTTTTTCATGACAGGATGACTATGTGGAAGCTCTGAGTAGACTGCATCTCACAGTGACCAGGGCTTACAAAGTAAACCCAGATATCAGCTTTGAAGTGTTCATTCACAAAGTGGATGGCTTGTCTGATGACCACAAGATCGAGAAGCAGAGGGATATCCACAAACGAACCAACACTGACCTCACAGATGCAGGACTGGAGCAGATACATCTAAGGTTGTGCGTCAACTAAAGCTTATAAAGGGATTTTGAGTTTGGGGTTTGGATTAATTATATGCATATATTTTTTAAAAAGTGGTATTAAGCAGCAGTACTTTTTTGAAGGTCTTTCATAAAATATTTATTTGGATATTGGCTGCATTATTGGCTACTTGTTCACTCACGATTCAGTTCAGTTAATTAATAGTTCTTTCTGCTTTTAAAAACCTCTTTCAACTTTCAATCCTTTCTTTTTTGTATATTAGTTCAGTTGTTGTGTACATATTTAAAAGCCACAGAATTAATTAACGGTCATTTTGTGCTGACGATGTTTATGTAAATCTGTGACAGTGCTAGATATTACATGTTGGTAAAGCAAAACACCTGGCTGTTTCGATTATTGCTCACTAATCAATGGAGAGGTGCATTTAAGCGCTAAAAGGGTTAAATCAGAAGTAAGTTGCAATTTTGGCGTCATGAGTTCGGCTGTAAAACTGCATGCTTCTAACAACTTGTTAATCACTAGTCATTAGCTAGTGATATCCTAGATAACCCTCCTTTCTGAAACATAATGATCTGAAAAGAGTGACTGAAAACATAATCTCAATAGCAGAGTGTTGACCGAGGTCCATTAGATTTGTATAGGAATGAAAGTATTTTTGCAACGAACTGTTTGCAGTGCGGGAGGTACCTCAGGCCTCAATGGCATTTTTTTCCCTTTGAGTTAGGGTTCTGGCTCCTCGCTGGCACTGTCACCACTCCCACCAGCCCTGGGTTTGAGGAGGGAGATGACCAACGCATGATCCTGGAAGTCTTCCAAGCCACGCTGGAAGTGTACTTGTGGCTTGGAAGAAAAATCGTCACTCGGGCTGTTGCCTCTGCTTTCTGGGGGAGGCTCGGGTAGTGGTCTACTTCTTCCTTCCTCAGTTTTGAGGGCATCAGCCAGGTAGTCCTGGACTGACCAGGTAGTCAATACGGTATGGATGTAATTAAAGAAAACCGTGAGGAAGGTCTAAACGGGGCGATCGTGGCTCAAGAGTTGGGAGTTCGCCTTGTAATTGGAAGGTTGCTGGTTCTAGCCCCGGCTTGGACAGTCTCTGTCGTTGTGTCCTTGGGCAAGACACTTCACCCGTTGCCTACTGGTGGTGGTCAGAGGGCCCGGTGGCGCCAGTGTCAGGCAGCCTCGCCTCTGTCAGTGCGCCCCAGGGTGGCTGTGGCTACAATGTAGCTTGCCATCACCAGTGTGTGAATGTGTGTGTGAATGGGTGAATGACTGGATGTGTAAAGCGCTTTGGGGTCCATAGGGACTAGTAGAAGCGCTATACAAATACAGGCCATTTACCATTTTACTACCTCCAGTTTGCGCTTGACTTCACGGAAAAAACAAGCCCTTTAACTGACCTTACCTGAAAGGGTGTCCTAGATTTGGTCCAGTGAATGGCGCAGTGCCAGGCATGCTCTTTTTGGGGAACCCCTGCCCCATGCTCCTAACTTTCATCCTTTCATTCTGCTGATGGATGCCTTGAACAGAGGGCTGGGGGCCGTTTTGTCACAGCAGGTAAGTGGGATCGACCACCCTATTGTGTTCGTCAGCCGGAAGAGGAAGTCCCGATACAGCACAGTGGAGAAGAAGGGTCTTGCAATCTTGCAGGCAGTCGACCCTCTTCGTTATTGCCTCCTGGGACGCTCATTCATCCTCTGTTCCGACCATGCCCCCTGCAATGGCTCCACCGCATGAAGAATACCGACGCCTGGGTCACTCAGTGGTATTTGGCTCTCTGGCTATTTAAGTTCAAGTTGGTCCATAGGCGAGGGGTGCAGATAGTCGTGGCTGATTTCCTCTCCTGCTCGCGGGGGTGAGGGAGTAAGCTCAGCTGGTTTTGTCCCCGGCCTAAGTTGGGTGGTGGGGTATGTGGCAGGTTGTGGTCTCCGGCTCTGCTGCAGAGGAGCAGTTCTGCAGTTGGTTCAGGGCTGGTGCCAGGGAGGCTGGCAGGGCAGCTGGGGCTGATTGAATAATCAGTTTCTCCTTATATCAGGAGATCGTTGGGAACAAGACAGGTGAAAAACTGCACAGCAGTCCGAAAACTAAAATCACTGAAAACAAAATGCCACAAACCCTGTGATACTATGTACGTGTTGGTCACAGTGCGGTTCACTTAAGCAGATGTGAGCACAGTAATAAAACTTAGGTGTCAACCAAAGAGAAAAAAAACACCCCAATATGCTTTGGAGTTAGTGGTCTCAGCCCAGTTCATAACAAACTCCAGGGTGGTTAGTTTACAGTGTGAACATGATTCCGCCTTGAGCCGACCCAACAATCAGGTGTAGGTTGTAAATTTAAGCTAAACACCTTCCCATAGCCATGTATACTTTGTATTCAGGGATGCTGCAAGGTACCATAGATGTTTAAAGGCCAGTACAGGTTAAAAACTAGCCATGAGTGTAAATTCTCCATATTCTCCCATAGTCTAGAACATAGCACCAGCAAGTGGACTGAACATTCTTAAATGGTTTGTAGCAATGCATTACAGTTTGTTTGGAGTTCAATTGGATTTTTCTGTGTGAAAATCAACTGAATTACAGGGAAAAGCTACAAGTTTACAACTTAACTGTTTCAGACCAGAGTAAACAAACTACAGGTATATAAAAGTGCCCTAAAAGACATTGGACCCTCTGTTGTGGAGCTGCATTTCAGCCAGTGGTGTTGGGGATCTTTTCAATAATTATGGAACTATGAACACAGAAAAGTTCCATCAGATTTTGGTCCACAATGCTACATCATCTTCAAAGCATCTAAGTGATAACAGTTTCATTTTTCAGCGTGACAATGATCTCAAACACACTGCCAATGCAGTAAAAGCATACCCAGATAGAAAAACACACAGTGGAACTTTATCAGTCATGGATTGGTCTACTCAGAGCCTGAAACTCATCATCAAGCAGTGTGGGATCATCTTAACAAAGAAAAAATAAAAGGCATTAATTATGGGCAGAACTTTGTGCCTTCATTACCCATTGTTGTGCAGGTCAAGCCAAAGGCAAGATATGCTTCATTATATTTTCTAGTCTTTGGCTTGGAAGGAAGTTGGTTTGGAAGCATATTTGGCGATGCTTCATCTTCCACTTTGTGTTTGTGTGGGAGCCCTGTCAAAAACCATTATGCTAGCAGTGTAGAAGCATTCACTACCACTACTATTTGTCTTTTTTTTTTTTTTCTTTTTTTTTATTCATACCGCGGCCCCCTGCAATGGCTGTGCGCCCCCCACTTTGGGAACCACTGCGATATAGTAAACTTAAGAAACTCTACAAAAAACGCCGTCCAGCCCCACACTCGGGGCGATCCGTGGTAACTCGTTAACGGAGATTTGCCGTGTCCATCTTGTCGTTGCCTGCAGGTGACGCTATGGGGGAGGGGGAGTTGTGTTCAGTGAAGGAGAGGCGAGGCCCAGTAACGTTGCGTAGAGACAAAAGTGGATGAAGGAGAGGCAAACTTGCGGCTCCACAAGTATAATTATAACGTAACATATACTATAATAAGAATAAGAACAACTTTATTTATCCCGAGGGAAATTCTTTTGTCATGTACATGCTCAAAGCAGCAGGAGAGGCAGAGGAACAGATGAATAAGATATAAGATATACAATATATACAATAAGAATAGTGTACAGTAATATACAGAAGGAAAGTGTAAGACATAGTATCGGATAACTCTAACGAAGTAATATACATAACTATCCTGGTGAATAAATAACTTAACTTAACTATCAGTGCAGGCGATTCTAGAAAGTGACAAAGTATTGTGCAATAGAATAAAGGGAGTAGCAGCGTATGATGGGGGGATGAAAACAAATATTCAATAAGTACTCTTGGGTAATATTGCACGGTCTGGGAGGGAACAGAATAACATAGGTAATCGTCTCAGGAGAATCACCTACAGAGTGAGGAAGAGTTAAAAAGTCTTATTGCCACCGGCACAAAGGATTTCCTGTGGCGGTCAGTTCTGCATTTCGGGGCAATGAGTCTTTTTGCTACGTTTGCTCCGATGGTCCATCATGGGGCCGTGCATGGGGTGGGAGGGGTTGTCCATGATAGAAATGATAGAAAGAAGCATTCTCCTCTCAGACACCTCCTCCAGGTTCTCAAGTCTGACACCCAGGACAGAACCAGCCTTTTTAATCAGTTTGTTCAGCCTGTTGGCATCAGCTGTCTTCACCCCACTGGCCCAGCACACAGCCGCAAAGAACACGATGCTCTCCAACACCGAGTGATAGAACATGGTCAGCATTTTCCTACCAACATTGAAGGACCTGAGTCGCCTCAGTAGGAAAAGCCGACTCTGCCCTTTTTTGAAGATAGCATTGGTGTTCTTGGTCCAGTCCAGTTTACAGTCCAAGTGTACCCCCAGGTACCGGTAGTCCTCAACGATCTCCACATCAGCCCCTCTGATGGTGACAGGGGTAGGAGGAGGAGCCTGCTTCCTAAAGTCCATAATCAGTTCCTTTGTCTTTGTGATGTTAAGTTGTAGGTGGTTTAGCTCACACCACTCGACAAAGCTGTCCACCACACTCCTGTACTCCTCCTCCTGTCCATCCCTGATACAGCCCACGATGGCAGAGTCATCCGAGAATTTCTGCAGATGACATGACTGAGACTTGTACCTCAAGTCAGATGTGTAGAGGGTGAAGAGGAAGGGTGATAGGACAGTCCCCTGTGGCGCCCCTGTGCTGCTCAGGATGTCATCTGAGCGGCAGCTCTTCAGTCGGACATGCTGTGGTCGACTTGTTAAATAGTCCGTAATCCAAACCTACCAGTGGGGCGTCCACCTGCATTTCCGTGAGCTTATTCCCCAGCAGTGATGGTCTGATCGTGTTAAAAGCACTAGAGAAGTCAAAGAACATGACCCTCACAGTGCTCCCAACAATGTCCAGATGAGAATAAGCCTGGTCCAGCAGGTAGATGATGGCATCCTCCACGCCGATACGAGGTTGATAAGCAAACTGCAGGGGGTCCAGCCAAGGCTCCACCAGCAGACGCAGATGTTTCAGGATGAGTCTCTCCAGCGTCTTCATGACATGTGAGGTCAGAGCCACTGGCCTGTAGTCACCGAGGGTCGACGGGTTGATCTTTTTAGGGACAGGAACCAGGCAGGATGTCTTCCAGAGTGATGGGACTCTCTGCATTTCCAGGCTCATGTTGAAGATCCATTCTAAAACTCCAGACAGCTGGGAAGCACAGCACCTGAGGGCCCTGGGACTGACACCATCAGGGCCAGCAGCTTTGCCGGAGTGGAGTCTGCCCAATTCTTTTTTGATGTCATCTGCTGAGAGGGACAGGGTGAGACAGTCTGAGGGGGCAGGAGAGGGGGGAGGCGAAAGGAGAAGATGGGAAGAGCTGGGTGTGGAGACAGGAGACGCAGGGCAGTCGAACCTATTGAAGTGTAGATTTAGGTTGTTAGCACTTTCGACGTCCCCATCCATCACAACACCTCTCTTTTGTCTCAGGCCAGTGATAGCGCGCATTCCATTCCACACCTCCCTGGTGTTGTTTTCCTGCAGTTTGTTTTCCAGCCTCCGTCTGTAGGACTCTTTACCCTCTGCAATCTTGGCTTTCAGCTCCTTCTGCACCAGTTTCAGCTGATCTCTGTCACCGTTTCTGAAAGCTCTTTTTTTCTTGTTCAGGGTTGCTTTGATGTCTTTGGAAACCCAGGGCTTATTGTTGGGGAAGCACAGAATGGTTTTTTTGGGGACCACAGTGTCAACACAGAAGTTGATATAGTCTGTAACACAGCCTGTCAGATTGTCAATATTGTCCTGATTGGAATCACAAAGAACATCCCAGTCCGTTGACTCAAAGCATCCCTGCAGAGTCTCTTCCGACTCCCTTGTCCATGTTGTAACCGTTTTTGTGGTTGCAGGTTGTCTCTGAACGGCAGGTCTGTAAAGGGGCTGGAGGTAGACCAGGTTGTGATCAGCCCTGCCCAGAGGAGGGAGAGGGCTGGAGGTGTATGCCTCAGTAGCATTGGCATAAAACAGGTCCAGTGTTTTATTGTCTCTTGTTTTGCAGTCCACATACTGCTTGAATGTGGGTAGAACAGTGGAGAGGTTCGTGTGGTTAAAATCGCCCGTTATAGCCACAAACGCAGAGGGACTACGATTTAGCAGGTCCGCTGTCGCAGAGCTGATGACGTCATACGCCTGCGCCACGTTGGCATCAGGGGCGATGTAAACAATGACGATAATGGCGAGGGAAAACTCACGCGGTAGATAATATGGTCGAAGACCGACAGCTAACAGTTCGATGTGTTTATTACACACAGCCATCCTCACCTTAACGTGACTCGGTGAACACCAGCGGTTGTTAACATAGAGAGCGAGTCCTCCTCCCCTCTTCTTCTCGCTGCTGCCTGGGTCCCTGTCCGCTCTCACACACGTAAATCCGTTTATATCCACCACCTGGTCCGGGATGTTTTTGTGCAGCCATGTCTCCGTGAAACACATAACACTGCATTCTCGGAAAACTTTCTCTGTCCTTGTTAGCATCGCGATCTCCTCCATCTTATTAACCAGAGATCTGACATTGCCAGTCACCACAGACGGGAGAGCAGGACGGAATCTTTTCCTCCTCAGTCTTCGCATTTTCCCCGCTCTGCAGCCGCGGTAGTTCCTCTTGATCACCGCAGGGATCTCATGCTGAACACCGGCATGGCTGTGCTGTCTTAGCCCCAGCAGCTGGTCCCGGCTATAGACAAAGGGGCAGCGTGGCGTCGCGGTCATCTCAGTAGTTTTACACAGAGTTTCGTATCCAAACACGGATAAAAACTTTTCGACTACACAAGAAGTATAAACTAAAAAACTAACTAAGTAGACAACTAAGTAGACAAAAAGAAATAAATAAGAGGAAAAGAAAGAAAGGGGAAAGTAATTTTCAACTGCAGAGAGCATGCTAGACAGGCTGCCATCCGAGACGGCGCCGGAAGTAATAATTATATTGATATAAACGATATTGTCACATCTTATAGCTCGTATAAAAATATATCGATATTTTTAAAAAACTCGATATATCGCCAAGTCCTAGTGGCAAGGGAGTGTGAACCTTAAGGTGTGAAACAGCTGTGTACTGCCTTTTGTTCCTAGAGAAGGTATTTAACTGAGAGCCATGCTAGGCTCAGGGAGACTCTGCTGACCGTCTGCCCCGCGATCATGCAGGCTCTCCACCAAGCTTGGTTGTCTGTTCTTTGTTTTGATTAAAGAATGCTTGTCTGCAGGCTTTACTTAATGGAAAACTTCCACAACAGGTGCTTTGCAATGCCTTTTCTATAGGAATAGAACCAGAACACAAGCAGTTGGTAACCCTGTGTATCCAGCCATTTTTAGAGGAATGTTTTTTTGTTTTTTTGTTAAACCTCCTAACATTGACAAATGAATCATTCAAGCACAAAACATCTTCTAACTCTAGGTATAAACTAATGTTTTGTCTACACATAACTGGTAACTTGGCAAGAAAGCAATGTTAAATGGTATCTTTACCAGGCACTGCACTGAACCACTGAACCTACAAAAAGATTGTTTGACAGGAATAATAGTATTTTTGCACCAGCAGGGTGATTCCCCGAGATCTATTAGCTAAGCTGTTGGCATATCTTTTCATTTTGTGCAGTGTGTGCATAATAAGTGGTTTAAAAACAAACAAACATCCATACCGAATAAGCAACATTGACTAAGTATGGGTACACATACAAGGAATTGGAGTTTGGTTATTTTATGGCTCTCAATCTAATGTATATCTCAGTGTATTGCACAGAATATACAGTGGCTTGCAAAAGTATTCGGCCCCCTTGAACTTTTCCACATTTTGTCACATTACAGCCACAAACATGAATCAATTTTATTGGAATTCCACGTGAAAGACCAATACAAAGTGGTGTACACGTGAGAAGTGGAACGAAAATCCTACATGATTCCAAACATTTTTTACAAATAAATAACTGAAAAGTGGGGTGTGCGTAATTATTCAGCCCCCTGAGTCAATATTTGTAGAACCACCTTTTGCTGCAATTACAGCTGCCAGTCTTTCAGGGTATGTCTCTACCAGCTTTGCACATCTACAGACTGAAATCCTTGCCCATTCTTCTTTGCAAAACAGCTCCAGCTCAGTCGGATTAGATGGACAGCGTTTGTGAACAGCAGTTTTCAGATCTTGCCACAGATTCTCGATTGGATTTAGATCTGGACTTTGACTGGGCCATTCTAACACATGGATATGTTTTGTTTTAAACCATTCCATTGTTGCCCTGGCTTTATGTTTAGGGTCGTTGTCCTGCTGGAAGGTGAACCTCCGCCCCAGTCTCAAGTCTTTTGCAGACTCCAAGAGGTTTTCTTCCAAGATTGCCCTGTATTTGGCTCCATCCATCTTCCCATCAACTCTGACCAGCTTCCCTGTCCCTGCTGAAGAGAAGCACCCCCAGAGCATGATGCTGCCATCACCATATTTGAGAGTGGGGATGGTGTGTTCAGAGTGATGTGCAGTGTTAGTTTTCCGCCACACATAGCGTTTTGCATTTTGGCCACAAAGTTCCATTTTGGTCTCATCTGACCAGAGCACCTTCTTCCACATGTTTGCTGTGTCCCCCACATGGCTTGTAGCAAACTGCAAACGGGACTTCTTATGGTTTTCTGTTAACAATGGCTTTCTTCTTGCCACTCTTCCATAAAGGCCAACTTTGTGCAGTGCACGACTAATAGTTGTCCTATGGACAGATTCCCCCACCTGAGCTGTAGATCTCTGCAGCTCGTCCAGAGTCACCATGGGCCTCTTGGCTGCATTTCTGATCAGCGCTCTCCTTGTGAGTTTAGGTGGACGGCCTTGTCTTGGTAGGTTTACAGTTGTGCCATACTCCTTCCATTTCTGAATGATGGCTTGAACAGTGCTCCGTGGGATGTTCAAGGCTTGGAAAATCTTTTTGTAGCCTAAGCCTGCTTTAAATTTCTCAATAACTTTATCCCTGACCTGTCTGGTGTCTAAATCCAATCAAGAATCTGTGGCAAGATCTGAAAACTGCTGTTCACAAACGCTGTCCATCTAATCTGACTGAGCTGGAACTGTTTTGCAAAGAAGAATGGGCAAGGATTTCAGTCTCTAGATGTGCAAAGCTGGTAGAGACATACCCTAAAAGACTGGCAGCTGTAATTGCAGCAAAAGGTGGTTCTACAAAGTATTGACTCAGGGGGCTGAATAATTACGCACACCCCACTTTTCAGTTATTTATTTGTAAAAAATGTTTGGAATCATGTATGATTTTCATTCCACTTCTCACGTGTACACCACTTTGTATTGGTCTTTCACGTGGAATTCCAATAAAATTGATTCGTGTTTGTGGCTGTAATGTGACAAAATGTGGAAAAGTTCAAGGGGGCCGAATACTTTTGCAAGCCGCTGTACAACAGACAGTACTGGCAATAGAAAGGTGGTGATCACATGTGATAATACTTATAGCATTTATGGTGCAATAGTGGAGAGTGCAATGATCTTAAAATATATTATAGAATAAATACTAAAGTGACAGGCTGTGGGGGCAAAACTGTCTGCTCATTTTGGTATACAGTGCTCTATAGTGCCTACCAAAGGGGAGAAGTTGGAACAGCTTGTATCCAGAAAGTGATGGGTTTGCATTGATGTTTCCTGCTTGATTCTGGATTAGTACAAATCCTGGGGATGTGATCAGTTTGGGATTCACTGACAGACTGGCCCTGGAGCAGTGATAGAAATCTGCTGCCATCTGCAGTATGATGAAGATGAAATGAGGGTGGATGTTTCAGCAAGACAATGATCCCAAACACAGCCAAGGAAAATCTATAGGTTTCAGAGAATGGCCCAACCAATGGCCAACCTAACCTGAATGTAGCTGAAAATCTCTGGCAAACAGCTAAAGCTCAAATTTCATAGAAGAGGCCTACAGAACCTTCAGGATTTGAAGACTGATTGTATAGAAGAATGGGGCAAAATCATACCTGAGCAATGCATACAACTAGTTTACTTGAAGCTATCACCAACAAAGGCTTTTTTAGGAAGTCTTAAATACATTTCAGTAAGGTTTCCGTCTCATTATTACACATAACTTAGTTTATGGACATATATGGTTTGATTTCTTTGCATGTGTTGATTGGATGGGTTGTTACCAGCTTCTTTTTAAATTGCAGCAACTGCAATTATTGGATCTTTAAACTCTTTTGATTCGGTTCACTTTGATTCAATTTTATATGAAAACACTCACCTCAAGGTGGTTTATATTATAAGGTAAAGAATACAATATTAGAAAGAAATCCCAACATTGATATAACCCCCTATGTGTAAGCACTTGGCGACAGTGGGAAAAACGAATTTCTTTTCAATAGGAAACCCCTCACAGAAATAAGCTCAAGTGGTATATAAACACACAGACTAAATATAGGTGAGTGAAGAACACTAAGTGCATTATAGGAAGCCCCCAACAGCTTAAGCCTTTTGTAGCATAACTAAGGGAGGGTTAAGGGTCACCTGACTAACTGTATCCTTTATCAAAATAAAAACATTTTAAGCCCAATCCTAAAAGTAAAGAAGGTTTGATTGATTGATTGATTATACTTTATTCATCCCGAGGGAAATTGGGTTAAGGCTGCCAGCCGTGCCAGCGCCGTCTTACCCATCCGACCATACATACATTACACAAACATCACATGGGGAAGACAGGTCAGAGGGGTATAACATGGAAAAGCACAACATGAGGAAAGATAAGGAGAAAAAATAACTCCCCCCAGACTGAGCTCCAACAGGGAGATCAGTTTGAGAACAGAAAAAAACACCTCTGCACATAGCACATGAAAAAAAACTCTTAATACACCAAAGAAACACATGACAAGCAACAGGGGTGGGTAAAGGGTGAGAGACAGCCAATGTAGACAGTACATCCGGGCCTGCAGCCTATGCACTGGTCTCCATGAACCACCGTCAGCATCGGAGGGGAATAAGCGTCGAAGGCGTTTGGAGGGGAGGGGGGATGAGTGTATATCTGCATGTGCATATGTCTGTGTGCGTGTGTGTATGTGTCCAGAGTTCAGCTGAGACAGTGTCCTTCGCCCTGCTAGGCTAAGTAAACAGTCTTCCAGCCAACCCAGGTGGCCTCGCATGGAATGGGAAGAACAGTCTAAACACAGTCTGTATCAAGGTGTTGTTGTTCAGCTCCAGCCTTGAGACCGCAGCTGGTGCCGAAGGGATAGCCGCATTATGATGATGGTTTTTACTTTAGTGCGAACAAGTCATAAGAATTTCAAAGCTGTTCTAACAGTCCAACACTGGTCTCTTAATCTCCCGTTGGAGAGCCGTGAGCTTCTCCATGATGTTATCCAAACTTACGTTCCGTGGTGTTGTCATTCTTGTGGTCAAAGAACAGGTTCTGAGAACTCACGACTGCGGTGCGCTTCCCAAGATGTGATCAATTTGCGCCCAGAGGTGTTATTCCGAACGAGCCCCTCCAGATGTAATCAGTTTGCACTCAGAGGTCTTGTTCTGAGTATTCACGGCAGCCGTGCGGTTCTCCAAGATCTCATCCGTGCTGCACTCAATGACCCATTTTGAGAAACTCACGCCTCGTCCCATCGTTTCAATCCCAGCGGGCAGCCTTGTGGGGGTTTGAACAGCCGGTTCCGCTTCCTTAATTCTTTGATAAGCCAGGGCCAAGCCAGCTCCGATCAGCAAGAACCCTGTTATCATGGTTCCGAATAGGTAGATATCTTCAGCACTCAGGCTCACCCGAGCCCAGACTTCTCGTTGAAGGGGTGTCAATTGCATTCAGAGACCAGTTGATCAAATCCATAATTCCTCTTTTAGGTTTTAGAGAACAGACTGTGAGAGAGTGTTCCAGGGAAAGTAATACAAAAAACACGAGACTAGACAAGGACACAAGAGGCTAAGCAGGGGAGCTAAGGGAGAGGAGGGGAGGAGGAAAAAAAAGTGCGACCGCCTTCGCCAAGAGCAAGAGAAGAATATTGTGTCTGTCTCCCTACTGTCGTTTCAAACTAAGAGCTGCTTCCATAGTAGAGGGCCATACAGCTGAAGGCTCTGCCTCCTTTCTTAGATTTGAAAACTCTAAACTGCTGTCTTTTTATTAATGGGTAAAAAAAACTTAAAATAATCAAAATGTTAAGCACTCTGTTTATAAAACCAGTTCTGATTCATATTTTTCTTTCTAACCCTGCAGCTTT
Source organism: Pelmatolapia mariae (assembly GCF_036321145.2). Lineage (NCBI taxonomy): Eukaryota > Metazoa > Chordata > Actinopteri > Cichliformes > Cichlidae > Pelmatolapia > Pelmatolapia mariae. The sequence goes on from NC_086241.1 coordinate 40,965,553, forward strand.
TATTTAACCAGCATATATGACCACTCCATATTTGAGGCCTTCAGCAAAGTGGTCCAAAAGCTCATTCCACAGCTGCCAACGCTGGAAAATCTGCTAAACATCTTTATATCTGTGAGTAGTTTGCTTTTCTTGCACACAAACACACTTACAGCATCACTGAGTGAACAGCATGCGACTGGATTATTGTAATGGTCTTTTTACTTGTCTCAGCAAATCAGCTCTGGATCACCTTCAGACTTTTAACTGGCACAAACAAGAGGTCACACATTACTCCAGTTCTGGCTTCTCTTCATTGGTTGCCAGTAAATTTTAGGGTTCATTTTAAAATTTTAGTTGTAACTTTTAGACCTCTTCATGGTGAAGCTCCCCAGTACATCTCTGACCTGTTGAAACCTCATGCTTCATCCTGTGCACTTAGGTCTTCAGGTCAGAGGTTACTGTTGGTCCCATGTCCTAGGTTCAAAACACGTGGGGATCAGGCTTTTCAGGCACTGGCACCAAGGCTGTGGAACTGTCTTCTGTTGTCTTTATGCTGTCTAGACTCCACTGACTCCTTTAAAAAGCAGCTGAAGACATTTTTATACAAACAAGCTTTTAATTAATTTTGTCATTATTTTATATTATTTTATTTATAATTCTGGTTTTATTGTGGAGCACTTTGTGATTTTTATCTGTGAAAAGTGCTATATAAATAAATTTTACTTACTTACTAAATGTTTAGGTCAACCCTCTGTACAAACCTAATAGCAGTGTGCTTTTCTGATTGAAGTTGGAATGTGCAGGTAACTAATTTTTATGTGCATGCCTTTTTGTGCTTTACAACAGCCACTAGATGGTAGAAATGTATAAGGTCAACTTCAGTGCATGATGGTATATCCTGCTGAGAACCAACCTATTCATTTATCTCCTCTGTAATGGACCGTTTAAAGAAAAAAAAAAATCTTTGGACTTATTTGAGCTACATACTAAGTCCTGATGTACTTAAGAGGACATCCCAGGCTTTCCACTGATATTTGATGTGTTAATTGGGCTCTTTTTGCTCTAAAGAGGAAGGAAATTACAAAAAAAAAGTTCAATGGGAAAATTATTTTTTCCTCTGTTTTTAGGAGAAGATTGATTGATTGATTGATTGATTGATCATACTTTATTCATCCCAAGGGAAATTGGGTTAAGGCTGCCAGCTGTGCCAGCGCCGTCTTACCCTTCTGACCATACATACTGTACATTACACAAACATCACATGGGGAAGACAGGTCAGAGGGGTATAACATGGAAAAAGCACAACATGAGGAAAGATAAGGAGAAAAAAATAACTCCCCCCAGACTGAGCTCCAACAGGGAGATCAGTTTGAGAACAGAAAAAAACACCTCTGCACATAGCACATGAAAAAACTCTTAATACACCAAAGAAACACATGACAACAGGGGTGGTAAAGGGTGAGAGACAGCCAGTGTAGACAGTACATCCGGGCCTGCAGCGTATGCGCTGGTCTCCTTGATCAACCGTCAGCATCGGAGGGGAATAAGCGTTGAAGGCGTTTGGAGGGGGAGGGGGGATGAGTGTACATCTGCATGTGTATATATATGTCTGTGTGTGTGTATGTGTCCAGAGTTCAGCTGAGACAGTGTCCTTCGCCCTGCTAGGCTAAGTAAACAGTCTTCCAGCCAACCCAGGTGGCCTCGCATAGAATGGGAAGAACAGTCTAAACACAGTCGTTATCAAGGTGTTGTTGTTCAGCTCCAGCCTTGAGACTGCAGCTGGCGCCGAAGGGGTATCCGCATGAAGTGATGGTGGTTTTTACTTTAGTGCGAACAACTCATATGAATTTCAAAGCTGTTCTAACAGTCCGACAGTGGTCTCTCAATCTCCCGTTGGAGAGCCGTGAGCTTCTCCATGATGTTATCCAAACTTACGCTCCGTGATGTTGTCATTCTTGTGCTCAAAGAGCAGATTCTGAGAACTCACGACCGCAGTGAGCTTCTCCAAGATGTGATCCAGTTTGCACTCAGAGGTCTTATTCTGAGTATTCACGGCAGCTGTAAACTTCTCCAAGATCTTATCCGTCCTGCACTCAATGAGCCCATTTTGAGAAACTCACGCCTCGTCCCATCGTTTCAATCCCAGCGGGCAGCCTTGTGGGGGTTTGAACAGCCGGTTCCGCTTTCTTAATTCTTCGATAAGCCAGGGCCAAGCCAGCTCCGATCAGCAAGAACCCTGTTATCATTGTTCCGAATAGGTAGATATCTTCAACACTCAGGCTCACCTGAGCCCAGACTTCTCGTTGAGAAAAGGGTGTCAATTGCATTCAGAGACCAGTTGATCAAATCAAATCCATAATTCCTCTTTTAGGTTTTAGAGAACAGACTATGAGAGAGTGTTCCAGGAAAAGTAATACAAAAACACGAGACTAGACAAGGACACAAGAGGCTAAGCAGGGAAGCTAAGGGAGAGGAGGAGAGGAGCGACCGCCTTCGTCAAGAGCAAGAGAGAAGAGCCAAAAATCATTACTTGCTGTATCAGTGGTTATTGTTGAGCTATTTACAGCTCAGTTCTTTCATTCATGACTTTTCATCCAATCTAAGTTAAAACTGAAAAGTCATTGCAGCATTGTGCTTTTTGTGTCTCAGTATTGCTATTTATGGACTTAGCTGGATCTTTGGCCTAATTTTCATTCTGCCAAATGAAGTTGGGACTTCTCTGAGGTCCTGGGAGATGCATCAGAATATAAATATCTATGTGTAGAATGAACAGTTCACCTTAGACAAATCTTTCTGCCTTTGCTATATTAGTTAGCACAGGTAATACTACTGGCTTAAACCAAAGTCCTCGAATGGGGGGGAGCATAAACTTTCATCTCTAAAGTAGGGTTTAAAAGGCTTTTTCTGGTAAGATATATATTCTATTATGACATTACACAACTTCAAAACATCTTTCTGCAGCTTCATTAATGGCCAAATCCAGAATGAGGACAGATGAAGGTTTTTGTCTGTGATTTATTTATTTATTCATTTATTTTAGGGATTTAAGCATTATTAATTTCCAAGCATTTTGTCTTGAGCACTTGAAACAAAATGTAGTATTATTGTTGGAGTTGATAAAAATCCATTTTCATTGCTTAAAATTCCAGAGTGTGTAAGCTTCTCTGAAAACGTCTGTGATATCTGCGGGGTGATTATATCTCTAGCAGCTGAGAGAAGCTGCACACTGTGAATAGGCCTGCACACAGAGATATGTGAATGTCAGATCTGACAAACTGAATGAAAGTAAGTCTAACTTCCAACATTACACGGGGTCTTCACCGGACACCATGGGGTTTTTCTGTGTGTATAAGCATCAAATATTCTTGTCATCCCATTAAGATTTTTGGCTAAAAAGACAAACTCACATGTTGTCTGTTTACCGTGCCGTCAAATAAATGTATAAAAAAAACAGTAAGTTATTGAATAAAATTAGTATTTGATCCTCTATAAACCAGCCAGAATTATTGCTCCTAGACTGGCTATGTGCCCATGTGACAGTTACAGATACTCTTGATCTGAACTCATGTGTAGCACAGAATCAGTTCCTTCCCTTTCCAGGTATTTACCATTAGTGGTTATTGCCTGGTTGACTGCTATCTGTTTGCGATCTAAATGTTTCAGCAGGTTAAATAAGTATTGAGCATGTCACCAACTTTCTAAGTAAATATATTTCTAAGGGTGCTATTGACAAGAAATTGTCACCAGATGTCTGTAATAACCTATCCAATCCACACATGCAAAGAAATCAAACCACAGATGTCCATAAAATATGTGTAATGATGAGAATTGACACATGGATAAATCATTGAACTTTGTACAAAAGGCTTGGTTGATTATTTTGGCCTATTCTTCCACACAAACAGTCTTCAAATCCCCAAGGTTCTTTGGAACCCATCTATGAACTTTGAGCTTTTTTCTTTCCATAGATTTTCACTTAGATTCAGGTCAGGCCTGGCCATTTGCTGGGCTATTCTAGCAGCTTTACTTTCTTTCTCTGAAACCTACAGAGAGTTTCTTTGGCTGTGCGTTTGGTATCATCGTCTTGCTGAAACATCTCACCTCGTTTCATCTTCATCATCATGGTAGAGGGCAGCAGATTTGTATCAAGAATGTCTCGGTACATTTTTCCATTTATTTTTCCTTCAGTTATATGAAGTACGTGTACATGAAGTACACACTGCCATATGTTGCAAAATGGCCCCACACCATGATATTCCCACCTCCAAACTTCACTGTTGGTATAGTGTTCTTGGGTTGATATGCAGTGCCTTTTGACCTCCAAACATAGCATCATGTATTATTATAGTATCCAAAGAGTTCAATTTTGGTCTCATTTGACCAGACTATATTCCCCCAGTATTTCACAGGCTTGTCTAAATGTAGTTCAGCAAACTTTAAACATGCTTTTTTTATGTTTTTTATTCAGCAGTGGGGGTCTTGTGTGATGAGTCTGCATACAGGCCATGGCAGTTGAGTGCATTACTTATTGTTTTCTTTATTGTTTTTCTATAATTATTTTACCAATTGTAACTGCTGATTTCAGGTCTTCCTGTAACTGTCCACAAGTGGTCCTTGGATCAGAGACAACTCTTTTGATAATTCTTTTCACTCTTCTGTCTGTAATGTCACTCCTGGTCCCCTCCCAAATTGGACCAGGAGTGACATGTTTAGCCACATGTTCTCCTTAAATTGCTGGCTGTCTGAGTGGTGTCCAAAAAATGATGTGGGCTTCATAGATAATTAGGAAATTTTCTGGAGGAAACCTGGTCTTGTTAGGAGAGACGGGATCTATCCCACTATGGATAGTCACATTTTGAGGGGTTTAATATTTGGCCAGATTTCTAGAAATGAGAGCTGCTCCATCCAGAGTTGGGACCAGGAAGCAGAGTTGCAGTCTTACACGCCTCTCTGCAGCTTCTCTCCTCCTGTTACCCCCCCAAAACCCCATCTCCATAGAGACCGTGTCAGCTCCCAAACAGACAAAAAACAAACTAAAAACCAGCAATAAACAACTTAAACATAAAAAAAATCACAGCAAAAGAACAATACAGTATCTACATCTGCACCAAAGAGTAAAACAGTGAAATGTGGATTATTAAATATTAGGTCTCTCTCCTCCAAGTCTCTGTTAGTACATGACATAATAATTGATCAACAAATCGATTTACTCTGCCTTACAGAAACCTGGTTGCAGCAGGATGATTATGTTAGCTTAAATGAATCAACACCCCCGAGTCATTCTAACTACCAGAAACCTCGAAGCACAGGCCGAGGGGGCGGTGTGGCAGCAATTTTTCACACCAGCCTATTAATCAACCAAAGACCCAGACAGACTTTTAATTCATTTGAAAGCCTGATGCTTAGCCTTGTCCAACCCAGCTGTAAAACTCAGAAACCAGTCTTACTTGTTATCATCTATTGTCCACCTGGGCCTTACACAGAGTTTCTCTCTGATTTCTCAGACTTTTTATCTGATTTAGTGCTCAGCTCAGATAAAATAATTATTGTGGGTGATTTTAACATCCATGTAGATGCTAAAAATGACAGCCTCAACATGGCATTTAATCTGTTATTAGACTCAATTGGCTTCTCTCAAAATGTAAAAGAACAAACCCACCACTTTAATCACACTCTAGATCTTGTTTTAACATATGGCATAGAAACTCAACATTTAACAGTGTTTCCTGAAAACCCTCTCCTGTCTGATCATTTCCTGATAACATTTACATTTACAATAATTGATTACACAGCAGTGGGGAGTAGACTTCATCACAGTAGATGTCTTTCTTTCTGTAACTAAGTTTAAGAATATAATCCACCCACTGTTATCATCTTCAATGCCTTGTACCAACACAGAGCAGAGCAGCTACCTGAACGCTACTGCAACAGCGGTCGATCATCTTGTTAATAACTTTGACTCTTCACTACGTACGACTCTGGATACTGTAGCTCCTGTGAAAACTAAGGCCTGAAATCAGAAGTAGTTGACTCCTGGTATAATTCTCAAACACGCACCTTAAAGCAGATAACTCGTAAGCTGGAGAGGAAATGGTGTATCACACTTTTAGAAAATCCATCATTTAGCCTGGAGAAATAGTTTGGAGAAAATTGGGCCAAAAATTACCCAGTAAGGCTGTTTTCTTGCAATATCATTGTAATGAAAAGTTATTATTTCATATTCCAGCTGTTCCTTAAAAAACATGGTTTTGATATTATGCCATTTCAATTTTTAAGGTATCAGATCCCTAACCCTTTTATACATTTTAGAGAACTGTAGTTTTTAAATTACTACCCCAAACTTCGTTGTCAGTTTTGGCCGGCGGTCATAGGTTCTGTCCAATAATATGACGTGAGACTGGAGTAAAATACATCCATGGATTGGCACTTTATTAAAGAAGGCACATGTTAACAGCACAAAAACACTAACTACAACTAAACAAAATGGCTTCCTTTCATACTCTACCTTTTCAGGTGAGCATCCGGAATAGCCCAAGTATGGGGGTTAACTAATCAACATGAAAACATAACCCTCCACACAAACAAACATACAATAACATTAAAGCACATCACAAACATATACATATTTCCAACACGTACTATAAACAAACCAATAACATAAGCTTCACCCATTACTATCTAAATTAAAACCCTCTTTAACCACACTCCCTAACCTGGCACACTGGTCTGCTCCAGGAGCTCTTAAGCAGGTGATTGAGCCACTTTCACTCTTTTGCTCCACATCCTGCAAGAAGCAACCAGGATAGGTGAGTACCTTTACAAGTTCTCATTTCACATATATTTAGATTACTGACAAATGATTAACTGTAAGCAGCTCTAACTTTGGCTCTTCTCTGACACAGGTAGGATGGCCAGTCCCCCTGTCTCTTCATCTTTACAAGCTGTCAATTTAATCGTATGTCAAATAAACCTAATAAAGAATCCATAAGAACTAATGTGTTTTTCTTTATTATACTGTTGGGTCTGTTCCCACAAACCCCGCTAGTTCTAGAGACTTATTCATCATGAAAGAAAACAAGGCAACAGCGTTCGATCGATTACTTGCGCAAGGGAGGCCTCATCTGTGTCCAGCACGAAAATGACCCCAAATCCGGCCTCCTCTCGCTGCCTTTTATTGAGAGACAGTTCACACAAAACACAGCAAAGCAACGCCCACATAGTTCTAAGGCATTGTATGTATATGTGTGAACTCCTGTATGTAAGTAAGAATGTGTGTGTGTGTGTGTGTGTGTGTGTGTGTGTGTGTGTGTGTGTGTGTGTGTGTGTGACCTCCTGCTGGGCAGGAAGCTTACATCAAAAAAAGACCTTCACAAGGATGTTGCCTGTAATAAAAGACTACAGCCCCCCACCCAGAACCTTGAGAATCTGGGGAGGGGGACAGTGAAATTCCTTTCGTAGGGATGGTAAGCATAAAAATGACAAACATTTAACAATTCACTCTAACATATACTATTTTAAATTCCCAATCCATCAATTAATCACTAACAATGCCAACAAGGTAATGGAACCCCTGGTCTCCATTACATTTGTAAGTGAGCCAAAAATGGATCGCATTAATGTCCTATGGAATTTCATGAGAACTTTTTCTCCTTATCAACTGTGACTATCAGGAATATATATTTTGTGGGCAACAGTGCCACCTCTTCAGAAGACTATTTTATACAGTAGGAACTAGCAGACAGCATACATTTGGCACTGAGACAGCGATTCATAATACGTGCCTGAAGCCTCAAGTGTGGCCTGAAGACCTTCTGCATTTCTGATGCCCACATGAACTATGCAATATTCATAACAGTTCACACAGGGAGACAAACAACGGAAGACATTCAATATAATCTGGGGAAAGAATCTGTCCAGTTGTGCAGTAGATTCAGAACGACAAGATGCAGCATCACCACAGATAACGTTCCTCCAGTATGCCCGTTGAGCAGTGTCTGCTGGAGACGCAAATGTGGAGACTCTACAATAGGACAAGGCAGACATCATTCCTCTGATGAAGGCTTCTGAGTCCATAGAGGTTCCTAGGAAAGAGTTTGGATTTACAGCAAGAAACACTTCCATACAGTGAGGGGACAAGGTAAAAATATGATACATAAAATCTAATACAAATGATTATTCTTAACAAAGTGTAACCTAGCAGGCTAACCTTCAAGCTCCCAGGTCCTGTACAGTATCTCAGCTGTTCCTAGGACTGCACTCTTCTTCTCTGAGCCCTTGGAACTTCTCCTACTTCTCGTGTCCCTTCTTCCTGATGTTCCTGTCATTCAATATAAATCGCCTTGAGGCGACTGTTGTTGTGATTTGGCGCGGTATAAATAAAATTGAATTGAATTTGGTATCGCTACATCTGTCACTATGGGGGGGAATGATGAATGATGATTGCGCAATGTTTCGCCAACTGCTGCCCCTGTAAAAGACAAAAAAACCATAGATACATAAATCACCAATCTTCCTATAGACTGTGTGAGAAAGAGAGGGAGAATGCCCTCCTCTTTGTCACAAATACACTTGATAATGATGGTGGGAAAAGTATTCTGGTGTTAATAAGAACTCAGCAGTGCAGTTTTCTTTTTCCTTTGCTTTTTTTTTTTTTTTTTTTTTTTTTGGACAGCCTTTTAGTACTTTAATTCTTAAAGCAACTATTCTGGCTGCATAGAATGGTCATAAATAGAATGGTATTTATGTAGAAAAAATCCATAACTACTTTTCTCTTCTGTTTCTCTGCCTCTGATTTCAGAACTCGGGTATTGAAAAGGCCTTCTTGTTTGATGTAGGCAGCAAGATTTACATCGCTACAGACAGCAGTCCAGTAGATATGCAGACGTATGAACTGTGTTGTGATATGATTGACGTGGTCATTGACATCTCCTGTATTTATGGGTAAGTCAGTAGACTTTCTCTTAATGCCACAAGCTCAATGTTCACATTCTCACATTCTCTCCTGTAATCCCTCTCTCGCTCTCTCTCTCGCTCTCGCTCTCGCTCTCTCTCTCGCTCTCTCTCTCTTGCTCTCTCTCTCTTGCTCTCTCTCTCTCTCTCTCTCTCTCATATCAGAAACTGATGAGAAAGAATTGGAGTTCTGAAATTAGGTTGTCAGAGTAAAATTCCAGCTCTTCTCAAAGTTAGAATTGGAAAGTATCTATTTGTCTCGTTAACAGAGGGAATTGACACACTGGATAAAACAATATTACAGATCTCATTGTGATGTAAAACCCAAAGAATGGTAGGTACTCCTGATTCCCTCATAGATCAGAAAGGATATGCTTTGTATTTAATTATCCACCCAGCTTGAACCTATGTCCTAATCTAAATTTGTGTAATTAGAGGTCAGGTTTCGACTAAAATCAGACCGAACAGTAGTTGATACATTTCTGATGGACTGGCAGTGGAAGAGAGAGGAGAAGAAGCGCTACTGACCTGCTTATAGTGTATTATTGTATATAGAGATTAAAAGAAACAAAATTCATCCTTAAACAGTTAAACATTACAATCCATAAAAAATTTGTGTGTTTAAATAAAACCTGTCCTTTGTGACAATCAAAATTGTGATCTGAAATCACCTCAGTGCCCAACACATTTTGTTTATCCAAGAACAGCTATATAAAATCTCTACTTGAATCTCTACAAGAATCTCTACCTCTTCTTGTTCGTGTCAATCTTTTGGCTGTTTATATATTTCTATTTCTATTCGTGTTATTTCAGTTATTACGTTATATGTGGTATAGTATGACAATGTCGCCCACCGTGTCGGTGGGCGACCAACCCATCACAAGTGGCCCGGACGTTCCAGGGAGCACAACAGGTCGTATTAGGGAAATGGTAGACCCCGTGTCCACCAGGGCCCGGCAGGGCTGGTCCTCAACACAGCAGCTCAGGTAGAGTCCCTTGAGGTGCCCGTCTAGGCCCACCACCGTGCATCGTTCGTGGAGGGGGGCAGGAAGCTGGAGCGGTGGTCCCCTCACTACACCGCTCCCCCTCTCGTTTCCCTGAGGCCACATAGTTCTGGTCTTTGGTGCAGGCGCCAGGCAGTTGCGCGCCACGTGAGCAGACTCATCGCACCGGTCGGTCAGTCGATGGGGACGCCTCCAGGGCACCGAGGGCTGCAACTGGCATATCTCCGTGACCTCCCCCTCCCTGTCGCAGTCTGCGGTTCTGATTTGGGGGTAGTTTGGGGGGGCCACCTGCTGGTTAGGTCGCGAGGCGAGCACCAGCTCGGCCCTTTCAGCCTCAAGGAGCGCCTCACGGAGAGTCTGAGGCATGGCCAGGCAGACGTGTTGGCGTAGTCACTCTGGAAAAAGTCCTCGCAGAAAAGCATGCAGGCTAAGCTCCTCACGGGCTGCTGCTGGGAACTCCGGGTAGCCATGACGAGCATACAGCAACACATCCGCTGCAAAGGTGCCCAGGCTCTCCCCCGGCCGACGGCTCCAGTTGGTCAGCTGCTCCCTGCTCTGATCAGTACAGTGCCGCTGCCCAAATCGCCTCTCGAGTGCTATGGTGAGGGCCTGGAGCTCATGCTGCTCTGACGGGGCTAGGTCAAGGAGTACCTGCAGTGCATCTCCTTCCAATGCTAGCGCTAGGTGTGTAGCAGCCTCTTCGTCACTCCAGCCACTATGCCTCGCGGCTAGCCGTACTTGTGAGAGGTAGGGCTCTAGCGGGGTTAGCCCGTTGTATTTCGGTACCTTAGCTGGCATTGTAGGCATCACTGCCTGCTGTCGGGGGCTCGGCGTGTCGGTCGACGGAGGCAACCCATGAAGCATTGTCCTAGCGTCTGTCGCGACAGGCCGCCGCTGCAAAGGTGCAGCTTGCTCCAGCCTCTGAATGTCTCTCTCCATTACGGCGAGGGTGAGCTATCCCACTTCTGACACCAATATGGCGAGCTCAGACAAGGAGGAGACAGAGGTATCGTTTGGTCTTGCTTCCCGCGAGCTAGCCAGGGAGCACAGCCGTTTATTAGCATTCACGGACGAACACACACCACGCTAACACACCCGCTCGGCGCAGCTCTAGCATAACAACAACAACAACACAAAATGGCGCTCTCCCCACCCAGAAACACACAGTCGCAGAGAGAGAGCGTCACCTGTAACCGTGGCAACATAACAACAGAACATAGCTGTCAAAACAAAACACCAAACAGCCCTGACCCGCTACAATATGATATATAAAGATAAAAGTACAAATAGAAATGCATGTATCGCCAACTCCTGCACCTGTAAGTAAAAACAAACATACAGCACCTGGAACAAAATCGTGTAGTGTAAGTGTGAATGTGAGAGAGACAGAGAGAGTGTGGGTCTCACAAAAGTACTTGATTGTGAGGCTGGGAAGCTGGAATAACCACCCCCCCAGAAAGCTTACTGTCACCCACCACACATGCACACACATTGTGTGGTGGTATGTTGTGAACTGTAATGACCTAAATAAAAGCAGGGTTGGGGGGAGGGTCGCCGCACAGTATAGCCAGCAAAGCCACATGGATGGCCTTACACACTGTGACCAACAAATTGTCTTTAAAAACAATCCACTGGTTTGTTCTTCAGAGGAGGATGTTTAGTTTCCAAGTGACAAAGTAATTTTGAATGCTTCATTGTTTCATTTGCAAATATTGTATAATAAGACAAATCTGCAAATGTGAACACAATTTTTTTTCTCACTCTTAACTAACTGAAGCTTTTTATTGAACTACCAAATAAACACACTGGTCCTCTCTTTCTGGCCAGACACGTGGCAGCACTTCTGCTGTAATTTTGTTCGTATTTAACCAAATAAAAAAGCAGAAATAAGTGTACACAGTACTTATTGACTCTCTCACTGAACTAACACAGCCAATCCCTCAACATGTTTGTGGTTCCTGCTCATATTTCCTTTGTATCAAATAATGAGCGTGGGAAGTCGGAATAACACCCCTCCAGAAGCCACGGGCAGTCGACAGACCGTTCATTCAGTCACTCATTCACTCTCACCTACCTACCATACAATGACGCTTAAAGACATGCACACACAATATGTGGTATTATGTTGTGAAATGCAGTGACCTAAATAAAAAAGGGGGGCTGGGGGGGGAGGGGAGGTCACCGCGCAGTATAACCAGCAAAGCCACATGAATAGCCTTACACACTGTGACCAACAAATTTTCTTTAAAAATAATCCACTGGTTTGTTCTTCAGAGTAGGATGCTTCATAATCTCATTTGCCAACTTCTCACCCGTCACAGGAAATAATTTTCACACTCATGCTAAATCACTGGTTCGCTCCTGTTTTTATCATTTAAAAAATATTGCTAAGCTGAGTCCCATTGTACCACGCTCAGAATTAGAAATGGTCATCCATGCATTTGTCTCATCTCGTTTATATTATTGTAAGTCTTTGTTCACTTGTTTATGTAAAGCCTCTGTGGATCATCTGCAAGTTGTTCAGAACACTGCTGCAAAGCTTCTGTCCAACTCTTCTAAATACTCTCACGTTACACCTCTGCTGATCCAGTTTCACTGGCTCCCCATAAAATTCAGAATCCACTGATGGACAAGCACCAACCTATATCAGAGATCTTTTACATCCTTACATCCCCAGCAGGTCCCTGAGGTAATGTGATCAGGGCTTGCTGGTCGTCCATCATACGAGGCTGAAAATGAAAGGCGGTAGAGCGTTTGTAAATGTAGCCCCCAGACTCTGGAACTCCCTTCCTTTGAGCCTGAGATCTGTGGACTCAGTGGTTTCATTTATAAAACAGCTAAAAACTCATCTTTTTAAACTTGCTGTTGGTTGATTTCTGTTTTTATGTTTTAGCTTTTCTGTGAAGCACGTTGTGATTTTTATCTTGAAAGGTGCTATACAAATAAAATTTTACTTACTTACTTACATCATGGAATTAATGGGAGAGAAATGACTTCAATCAAAATGCACTAATTTATTAACTGAATACAATTAATAGTGTACAACAATCTGACAAAGCCAACCAAATAAATAACATGGTGCTTGGTGAATGGAAAGAAGGGGAGAGAGCTGAGACAGCCAGTTGCACTGATTAACCCTACCTTCCACTTCGCGTTTTCCAATCGATCAGCAAAGGGAATCCCAAACAAACTGTGCTCAGTGGCAAAGTCCAGCCTGGAGGAGCAACCGCAGAAATAAACAGGTGATTGGACTCACGGTACCAGTGTTGTTAAGGCACTTTCCTGCCACCTCGATCTGCAGAGAAATCCTCCTGCTTGAACAGTGCCTTCACACCACAGTCTAGGTCACTATTTGAGTTTAGGAGTGAAGCTCAACACACACCCTAGCCAAAAGCTCTCTAGCCCTATAGCTCTTCTTTTCTGGTCTCCTTTTCTGGTTAGAGTAAGCTAAACAGAAGAGTGGTACCAAAGGCAGGAGAGACACACCCACTGGGCCAAAACTGCAGCAGGCCCTTGCTCATTAAAATACTTTGCAACAGCTGATAGAATATGAAAAAGAGTGTTCTCAGCCTCAAGTTTGGCCTCTAATGGTGCAGGACAACTACACCATTAGACTCTTGTACTCTGAAAACATTCATCGATTTACAGTGGCGTCAGTGTTTTTAGCATTTAGCAGTCATAGTGGTCTGAAGTCCAAAGCACTGCAATGAGTGTATTATTATAAGGGGATTAGACACTTCTAGTACACATCAGACATATGACGCAGTAGAAAGAACATGGCAACTGGCTTTTGAGTTACTTCACACGTGCATCGAGCAAAACACAGCGCAAGTGCGCCAGCAAGGAGTACTCGCTCATGTACGCGGTGAACTTTTTGACACAGTTTATGTGCATATATAGGGACCTCCAGAGCCTTTTTAGATAGTTACAAATCTTTCTTTTTTTATGAATGAGGTATACATTTTTTTATTAAACTTTTGAACGCATCACAAACTCTCATAGGGCATACAAAATCAAAGAGATCCATGTTTTGAAATGACCAGGAACAGGAGCATCTAGTATACATAAAGCTGCTGCAAAAAATGATATATAAGCAGAGCGCAGCAGTCAGCGCAACACAAAATTTCTGTCCTTCACTCTAGTTAGCAGTCAGCGCAGCACATGCCACGTACTATGTGAAAGAACAATATTTTAATAATTTCATATCAGTGTTTTTTTTATAATGATATGAAAAAAAAACCTAAACCATAATGAACAGAAGTAGAAAAAAAGTGAAGTAAAATTTATTTATATACCACTTTTTAAGACAAGAGTCTATTGCAAAGTGCTTTTCAGGGAATTTAAAAATACGTCAGACAAAAACAACATAATACATAAGAACATTACCCAAATATATGTCTAAATAGATTAGTTTTCAGCTGTTTTTTAAAAGAAGAGTCAATGGTGTGTAGAATGGGAGGTAAACTGTTCCACACTTTTGGCGTTAAGGTTTGAAAAGCGTGATCGTACTTTGTTTTCAAACCAGTCTGTGGAATAGCCAGAAGACCACTATCAGTGGATCCGGTTTGGAGAATAAGTTTGAAGAAGCTCAGTGATATGAGTGGGGGCCTCTCCTCAAAAAAGCAAAAAGACACTGACATTGAGAACAGCTACAAGTACCTGGGAATCACGCAGGCAAATGGGAACCACGAAAAGGCCACTAGAGAAGCCAGAACCACCAAATACCTGAAGAGAGTAAGGCAAGTCCTGAAGAGTCAGCTGAATGGGAAGAACATGATCCGGGCAATGAACATCTAGATAATAAGCTGGCCAAAGGGAGGAGATAGGAGCCACTGACAAGACAAGGAAGCTCCGTACCATACATGCAGGGTTTCAGCCCAAATTAAGCACCCTGAGACTGTATGCTAAGCAAAAGAAAGGAGGACAAGGCCTAGTGAGTGTTAGAACCCCTATCCAGGATGAGACAACAAACATCTATCAGTACATCAGGAAGATGGCCACAACAGACACATGCTAGCAGAAACCAGAGAAAGAAGAGAAGCAAGAGGAGGAACCATCATGGAAGGACAGGGCCCTACACCATATGGTATGGCATAGACATCCAGAAGTCCTACCAGTGGCTGGACAAAGCCGGACGGAAAGACAGCACAGAGGCACTAATCATGGCAGCACAAGAACAAACTCTGAGCACAAGATCCATAGAGGCTGGGATCTACCACACCAGGCAAGACCCCAGGTGCAGGCTGTGTAAAGATGCCCCAGAGACAATCCAGCACATAACAGCAGGGTGCAAGATGCTAGCAGGCAAGGCATACATGGAACGCCATAACCAAGTGGCCGGCATAGTGTACAGGAACATCTGTGCCGAGTATAACCTGGAAGTCCCGAGGTCAAAAATGGGAGACGCCCCCAAGGGTGATGGAGAATGACCGAGCTAAGATCCTGTGGGACTTCCAGATACAGACGGACAAAATGGTGATGGCTAACCAACCGGACATAGTGGTGGTAGACAAACAGAAGAAGACGGCCGTAGTGATTGATGTAGTGGTTCCGAATGGCAGCAACATCAGGAAGAAGGAACACGATAAGCTCGAGAAATACCAAGGGCCCAGAGAAGAGCTCGAGAAGATGTGGAGGGTGAAGGTGGCGGTGGTCCCAGTGGTAATCGGAGCACTAGGTGCAGTGACTCCCAACCTAGGCGAGTGGCTCCAGCAGATCCCGGGAACAACATCGGAGATCTCTGTCCTCGCCTGCCTGACCGGCCGCAAGCTCGAAGTCCTCCCAGACCCGTCAATAAAGTCATTTCAGAGAGGCAGCCTCTCGCTTCGGCCACTAAGAGAGCAGGGGATGTTTTTGATCTGACCAATATAACAATTTTTTGTATGCTAAGTATGTCAGATTTTCATAAAACATTTATTTATTTGTATGTTATAATGCTTTTCTTACATCGTGTGTCATTTTTATAGAAACCTTGTTCTTTGTATGAATGTGTAATCATGTGTCTTTATTAAATAAAAGATTTAATCTTGTATTTGTGTACTTTGTGGTTTTTAAATAAAATATTAGTTTCAGTTTTTTGCAATTTATGACACTAATTACAAGACAATGTAGCCATGGGAACAAGATACAGATGTGAGGACAGAAGAAACCATGAATGCATTTAAAAATGACCAGTTAATTAAGAACTGGAAAATATAAATATCAGAATGCAAAAATCTGATTGACCATGATCAGCCAGGTTTACAAAATGCATGTAAAAAGAAAAACACACTGTATAGATAATTTATAAAAGGACCAAAAGAAGGAGAAAATAAATACAAAAAATACAAAAATAAGTTAACCAATATTATACGCGCATGTAGGAAGGAATATTGTAGAAAAATATTGAACAGTAACAAACACAATATGAGAGATATATTAAATAGTATTATTAAAATTAGTTCTGGACATTTAAGTTCTCCTCAATGTTATATTGGTAATGGAATTATAATCATAGCTTTAAGAGTTATTTTGTAAATGTTGGACTAAGTCTGGCAGAAAGAATTCCTGAGCCATTACTATCTTCAGACTGTAGCAAAAACCTGATTGATAGGAATCCTAACTCAATGTTTCTTACAGCAGTGGAGGAAAAAGAAATAATTGATATATATCATAAATGAATGAAAATAAAAAACATCCACTGATTGCAATGGTATTAATATGAAAATTGTCAAGAAGATCATAGAAGCAAGTTCAGAAACAAAATGAAAATAGCTAAAATTTCTGACGCCACAAATTACAGGCCCGTTTCTCTACTACCACAATTCTCAAAAATCCCAGAAAAACTGTTCAATAAACAATTAGATAAATTCTTAGATAAATATTAGTTATTCTCTGGGTGGCTGTAGAGCAGGTCGTCTACTCATCGGAAGGTTGGTGGTTCGATCCCTGGCTCCCCTGCCAAATGCAGGGCAAGATATTAACCCCAAGTTGCTCTCCGATGCATCCATTGGAGTATGAATATGTGTGAGTATGAATATGTGTGAATGGTAGTTCGAAAGGACTTCAAAGCATAGAAACAGTGCTCGTGTGAATGGGTGAATGTGGCATGTTGTATAGAGCGCCTCGAGTACTCTGGGAGAGTAGAAAACTGCTATATAAGAATCAGTCCAGCGTATTACTATATTTGATCATGAAATAAAACTGGAATGGTATGGCGTCAAGGGGGTTGTACTGCATTGGGTTAAAAATTGTTTACAGCTACAGATTGACCTACGGAGAAACACCCCCAAGGGTTCCAAGAGCACGAGAGTGAGGGAGAATGAGAATCCTAGTCAGACAGACCAAATGGTAATAGATCGTGGCAATGGAAACACAATAATGATTATGAGATCCATTTGCAACAAAATCTGTAAGAACCTGTATAGCCCCAAAATCCACCAGGTCAAGATGAAATATGTTCAGATGGTGCAAGTGTCACAGAATTCCGGCCCTTGTTCTGGTGAGATGCAGGAGGAGCCAGGCAGGGAGACACCTCAGAGTGCCCAGAACCTCCAGGCGACACATGACCAGTCATCAGAACATAGGTTAAGTGGCCACTGTTCGACAATGATGTCGATGCCATCTTGGAAGCAACAGCCAAGGGAGAAGCTGACTACCACCTCCAGACAATGAGGCCACCATCATCATGGTAAATGGCCTGTATTTTTATAGCGCTGTATAGCGCTTTACTAGTCCCTAAGGACCCCAAAGCGCTTTACATATCCAGTCATCCACCCATTCACACACTGGTGATGGCAAGCTAAATTGTAGCCACAGCCACCCTGGGGTGCACTGACAGAGGCGAGGCTGCCGGACACTGGCGCCACCGGGTCCTCTGACCACCACCAGTAGGCGACGGGTGAAGTGTCTTGCCCAAGGACACAACGACTGAGACTGTCCAAGCCAGGGCTCGAACCGGCAACCTTCCGATTACAAGGCGAGCTCCCAACTCTTGAGCCACGATCGCCCCGATCATCAGCCAAGCAGCTGAGCAGTTTGAGTGCTGGAGATGAGTGTAGCGAAACCTTACACGAAGAACAACCGAGCAAAAACAATTCACATGCTCAGAAAGGATCCCTCGTAGAGTTGCGTGGCATCCTCTGGAAGAAGCTGCTAACACTGAGAAGGACTGAGGAGCATAGGAGGCAGCGGAAGGAGAGGGCCAGAAAGCTAGCTGTCTTTCTAGAAAATCTATTTGGATTTATGAAACAGCTGCTGGGACAGAAGCACAATGGCCAGCTCACTTCCTCCAAAACAGAGTAGACCATCATCTAATAAGCAACTATGGAGATAAATTCGGGGAGCCTTAATAGATCCTCCTGGACCAACACAGGACTTTGACGAGTAGAAGGGATGGGTGGCAAGTGAGGTGTGAACACAGAGGTGGGTGCAGAGGATTCATTGTCCAGTCCTGCTTCAGGACCTTCAGCAAGGTGGGCATCACAGGCGCAAGCAAGCACAAGGTTATCAAGCTGGTCACTGAGATCGCAGAGGTTGTGTCAAAATGGTTGTGGATCCAGTGGGGAGAGCGATGGGTGGCTCTTGATCACCCCCACCTGGGTGAGGGTATATAACATTGAAAGACTCCAGGAAAAATCACTGAAGACTGGTCCAGATGCATGTTAAAAGTGTAAAGTTGAGAGAATAATCCTCATCATGCTTGGACATTGCTTCCTCAGGTTTATGTACTGGGTCCAGAGCTATTCGTTTTTATATAAATGACATTTGTAAAGATATCTGATATATTAAAATTAGTATTATTTGCTGATGACAGTACATTTTAAATCATGTTATTTTTTAAATTCTCAAACTCACAACTGCAGATTGAAATAGATGGTGTGGAAATTGAAAGTCCATGGACATAACTTTTTTGGTGTGATAATATATGTGTGTGTGTGTGTGTGTGTGTGTGTGTGTGTGTGTGTGTGTGTGTGTGTGGGGCGGGGCGGGGGGGGGGGGGGGGGGTAAAGAAACTAAATACATGTACCAGATTGTAAGGAAAGATTTCTGATACAGCATAAAGAGGAGAAAAAGTGATGCTCATTTGTACTTCTGAATTTGGATGAAAAGTGAAAGTTCAGGCTTCTTCCTCAGTGCTTTTGCAAACTTAGATTACCTGCAGAGAATCTATACATCCATCCATCTATCCATTTCAGGGTGCTACGTCTTTTCTCTCCAACTTTCTTGCTACATTTTGAAAGTCCTCTGGGTGAGTTCTAAATAAAAGCAGGACTCTGTTGTTTACCTAGGCAGTTGGCAGTTTCTTTAACCTGTTGAAAACAAGAAGCTATAATATAATGCTCCCTCAGTAAAAGTCTACACTGTGTCTCAGGATTATGTAAAATTAAATATTATCTTTGAAGTTCATCTGAGCTATTTTTTTCTGTTTTCTTCCCTTCAGTATGCCAAACACTGAAGCTGGTTTACCCCATGACAAAGACTCTATGGCCATCATTCACCTGAACAACACCACAGTCATATACCTGAAAGAGGTCACCAAGTTTCTTGCCATGGTCTGCTTCCTCCGCAAGGAAAGCTTTGCTAGGAAAGGTCAGTTCATTAACCCTTTAAGACCTACCATAGAACCAAGTCCGCCAGAGCTCATATTATATTTTTACATGCTGTAGTGCCATTTTTGGGAGCATTTCAAGTTGCTATACATCAATACAACCATTACAGCCCAAATTTTAATAATATGTATGCATTAAGTGCATAGTATTTACATAAATTGCAAAAAAGTGCAATAAACTACAAAAAAATTGAAAATCGTTTTTGTTTTTTTAACATATATTTCTAGTTAGAGAAATGTAAGAGGCTTATCCCTCAAAACTGTAAATACAAAAAAGTTGCACAAAATAGTTTCCCACCACAGGAAATTTATTTTGAGTGTCTTCATAGTTTTATTTTTGAGATACACCAATTTTTATATACTGCAGGAAAAACGAAAATAAAATTTGCAAAAAAGCAGCATATGCATCAAAATAAACTATTTCCAACAGTGCAATATGAGTCCAAAGCATCCCAGAAACGACACAGAAAGTCATAAAGTCAAAGATAACTTTTAAAAACACCAGTACAGGTTCATGAGGCCGTGATGGTAAAAAAAACTACATTTCTGCGAAAATTACGTCACTTCTGGTTTCGGGCAGGTCGTGGCGGTCATGTGAAAGTTCGCGCTGACTTCTATTCCAACCTCGGAAGTGTTATGAACAGCTGATCGGATCGGCGAAGCGTGTTTCTGGAATATTATGTTTTTGTTGCTGCAAGCGCTTTTTATGCAGTTTTTGCAAAGCTATATGTGGAAGGAAAATGTGACATAGGACAAGCTGATGGCATAAGATGTAAGTACAACTCCTCCGGTTTCATATGCAAAAAAAATTATTGCGCTAGCTTACGTGGTTGCAGAGCTACCGGGATTTAAAAATAGTTACGCAAAACAGAGCGTGCCCGCTCCGACCGGTTTTAAAGGGTTAACATTCACTAAGCATGTCAGGAAGCAGGGGCGGATCTAGAAGGGTGGCATGGGGTGGCAAGTGCCACCCTAAAATGATCCCTTGCCACCCCAAGTGCCACCCCAGTTTTGCATATAACAGTGTTGTTTATTAAAATAAGATAGCATTAACAGTTTGAGCGTAGTTACAGTCAACAGTGAATATAAATGCTAAAACTGAATATATTGCATAGTGTCCCCCCCTCCACCATTAACAAATGGTTCAGCCCATAGCGCAGACCGCTTTTTCCTTGTTTTCAGTAGCAAGCGATGTTTATGATTGTGCCAGAGCACATTTTGAACAACACCATGGGAATTTCGGATTTTACACAGGTGGTTGGATGTTACACTCTGGAAATGGAAGGAAGGTGAGTGTTATTAACCCTCTGTGGTCCACGGACACGCTGCACCTCCAAATCACATGACTATTTTAAGCTGACATAGCAACAAGCTGCAGCCACGCTGAGTCTCTATTTCAGCCCACATTGAAAGTTCGGACTTCAGCGTTTTTAAATTTTAATTACAGGCCAGTAAATCCAGAGTTATAATAATATATATAAGCCACGCTTTTTTCTAAATACTGTCGTCACGTTTTTTTGTGTGTGTGTTTTAAGCGTTTTCTAAGGACAGCGCGAAAACAGTAAAGAAAGGAAAAAAAGCCACCTTTTTCCTATCGGTGGAAAAATGTACCATGTCGACCAATTAAAAAAAAAGTCAACACGTGGGATTTGGTTGTTTAGGAAGAGGGGCGCGTTTTAGGAGTGATGGTAACGGCAGCGAGACAGAGCGAGCGAGTGAGAGAGAGAGACATAGAGAGAGAGAGTTTTTAGATGTGGGAGATTTGTGACGTTTAGTGTGGAGTGTATACTTAGTGTATTGTGTTGTCTTGTATACTTAGTGTGTTGTGTTGTCTTGTATACTTAGTGTATTGTGTTGTCTTGTATACTTAGTGTGTTGTGTTGTCTTGTATACTTAGTGTGTTGTGTTGTCTTGTGTAGTTGTTCTGTTGTGTAGTCGTTGCTTTGTTTTGTGTGTCAGTGAGGGCACTAATGAATGTCACTAAGGCACATTGCAGCGTAAACACAGTCACTAAGTAGAAGACCAGCGGAGTGATACACCTCCTGTTGTCAGGCCTGCAGGTTTCTCCCTGTGCTGTTCTCCTCTGTCTTTTGGTGGACAAACTTTATTTTACTGGCACACATCATTTGTGGGGCATCTTATTGCGAAACCTGATTGTTCTCTCATTTTAGTTTTAGTAATATTTTTAAATGGTTGCATAAAATGAAAAAAGAAAAAAAAACAGCAGGTGTATTGGCTGCATTCTTAGATAAATAGTTGTATATGTTTACAAAATGTACAATTTATATTTACTCAACATGTCTGTGTTTTTTTTACAGTAAAAAAATACTACTAGGATTTTAAGTTCTTTGTGTGATTTCAAATCAGTAATACTAATGCAGTATGTCAGTGAAAAAAACAACTAAATTCAGTTGAGCTGAAAAGAATGATACCAAACAAGGCAAGGGGAAAAAATAAAATGAAACAATTTGAGGGTGAAATACAAACGTAAACTCAAAAGGAGTCAAAAGTGGTCGGTTGTATTTCAGACCTCAGTGGGTTAATCCAACAAATCATGAAAAATTAGGTTTAAATTTTTGTTCATGACAGTGCAGATTTCTGACATTTTGTGTAATTTAAGCATGTACCAATGTGATTGTTTTCTAACAAAAAACAGTGTGAAACTTAAGTTAGACTTGTGTTTGTAAATCAACCGCCCCATGTTGTGTAGCTTTCTGGATTTTATACTTATTGGGCTACATATTTATTTATTATAGAGGCTATACAGTACATAACGTCAAAACTCACATGCTTTATGTAACTAAAGTGTGTAATTATGTGGGCTACAGACAATAATTAAGTTATAGAACATATTTATATGAAAAACGTGTGTACTTACTGCATTTGAATGTATGTAACCACCTGCATATGTGTTTGGGGGGGAAAAAAGGCTTTGATTTTGCCACCCCATTTGATTTCTTTGCCACCCTCATGCCACCCTAAGAAAATTTCTCTAGATCCGCCCCTGTCAGGAAGTATCCCTATTGCGAAATTCATTACCATGCTTTCTTTTCTTAAGTTAAAGATGGATTGATCCCCTGCAAGTAGGAAATTAACAAGCAGCACATTCTTATCCTCAGCTCAACACACACTGATATGAATTGGTCAGGAACCCTTCTAGTCATACTTTAAAGTACTACCCACATAATACAGGTGTTACCTATCTAGGGCCATTTTTATAGTGCAGGTTAGTGCTAAATACAATGAGTCTAGAACAGGGGTAGGCAACTCCAGGCCTCAAGTGCCGGTGTCCTGCAGGTTTTAGATGTGTCCTTGATCCAACACAGCAGATTCAAATGGCCAAATTACCTCCCCAACAGTTCTCCAGAAGCCTGGTAATGGACTAATCATTTGATTCAGGTGTGCTGACAAAGGGCAATATCTAAAACCTGCAGGACACCGGCAATTGAGACCTGGAGTTGCCTACCCCTGGTCTAGAAGTATTAAAACAGGCAAAATTCTTTTCTGTAGGTAGGTGAGGTTAAGTTGCAATACAATTTCACCCAGAAAACAAGGATTCACATCCCATGTAGGAATTCCATTTTAGACTTTTGTTTGACTTTTCTTTCTTTTGTCAAGGACTATTTCAGTCAGGTTTAAGCACCAAAACTACTTGGTTATTTACAGGAAATGCTTTGGATTACAACATACTCTTTCACTTTAGAATGCAAACTTTTCCCTTGTGCAAAAAAAGTCTTACCACAGTGAAGATACCAGGAGTAAACATTTGGCAGCAGGTTCATTAAATCTTTGTGCTAATTCAGTGTTGAAGGACATCTATTAAAGCCTAACAGACAACCCTAAACATACACAAAAAACAGTGTGAAAGGGGGACACAGATGACGGGACAGCTGACAGCCTTCACTGAAAGCTGAAAACAGAAAAGATGACAGATCATCTAAAGGTTCAGTTAATGCTGAAATTACTGGCCTAATGGCCTGATTGGTTTTCCTGCCAACTGGCACACATGACAACTTCTAATGTGAGCCACATCATCTCTTGTGACATGAGGCCAAAAAAAATATTTTAAAAGCTTCAAGTAGGTTTTTCTTACCCCCCTCACCCCAACCGGTCGCCGCTTATGGCCCCGCCCCTCCCTGAGCCTGGTTCTGAGGGAGGTTTCTTCCTGTTAAAAGGGAGTTTTTAATTCCCAATGTCGCCAAAGTGCTTCCTCATAAGGGGTCATATGATTGTTGGGTTTTTCTTTGTACGTATTATTGTAGGGTCTACTTTACAATATAAATCGCTTTGAAGTGACTGTTGTCGTGATTTGGCGCTGTATGAATAAAATTCAATTCAATTCAGTTCTTACCCCAAAATGTCCACTTTCATCTGGCTGGTACTACCAGCTTCAAAATGGCATCTTCAACAACGTCGTCAGCCAGAGTGATTCACTTTCAAAACAACAGACCATTATGCAATATATAAACCACACGCTGGGCTGTTTATTTCAGTTTCAGGCAACACTCGATTGAATAAATCTTTCAAACTCTGATCATTCTGTTGCTCATGCAACATGAGCAACAGAATGATTCTGTGAAACTGTTAAAGGAAACTCATTTAAAGACGGAACCTTCAACTCAGAGTCACACTTCTCGAGGGTATGTCACCATCAGTCATTGCCATAGCATGTCTGACCACATAAGCAGAAAAAACCTCTGGAATCTCACCAACACCTTCATCAGAGACAGTGGAACAGACGTCACAATAGTTAAAGGAGGAACATCTGCCCAAACCCTGCTACCATTACCCAAAATAAAATGAACACCATCAACAGGCAATGCTGGACGTACTCTAGAGCTGGGCGATAGAACGATAACGATATGTATTGCGAAATAACTTTTTCTCGATAGAAAAAATAAACTATTGCGATAGACCTTGCTCTCTTAAAAAAAAAAAGAAAAGAACAGCCAATCCAAATTAAGTAGCGCAGAGCCGAACCAATCACAGCCGCAGCGTCACGTCACGTGACTTGTTACGTACAGCACAAGTGCCAAGCCGCACATGTGTAGTTGTTTCGGAAGCAGCCAGCCGGGCTGCCCAGGTAATGGAGGAAATGAGTGTGCCGACTAGAGAAAAATCAACCGAGACCAGGTTACCGAAGAGAAAAGAGATAATGGTTCCAATGCCGGAGAGATTGTCGAACGGAAGGGCCATAGAAGTTCCGTAGTGCGAAGGTATTTCGCAGTGATGTGTCGGTCGACTTTTGATGTGAACGATGCGATCCGGCTCCTTATCGCGAGCCATGGGGTGTTTTACTTTCCTTCTCACACCCTCTCTCTCGCACTTTTTTTCCGCTTCACTCCGCACGCGAGCCTTGTGCTTTGCGCTGGGAAGAGGGGGGAGGGGTGGTAGTTACACTTGCAGTAGCACAGGAACAGAGCGGGAGGGAGAGAGAGAGAAAGAGAGCCAGGGACAACAACGTCACATTAGAAAGGTGTAGTAATCATCCACAACTATTTTCAGTTGCGGATGATAAAGGATTCAGAAAGTTCAGAAAGCTATACAACAAGGAGAGATTGAAAATTTCCTTTTAGTTCTCAGTTTATTTGATATTGACAAAAGTTAGTCAATTTTGTCTGTTCTTCTGTAAAACAAACTAAGATTTATTTTTAGAATTAATATTTTGTTTCTAAGTGGAATTGACAATTTAGTAGTCTGTTTTGTTTGTTCTATTTTGAAACTTAAACGCTTTAGCGGCTGCCTTTTGTGTAGTTTGCAATATTTGCCTTTATTTATCTGAAAAAGTCTCATGTTCCTTAAGTACATCTACCCTGTTGAACTTATTATGGGAAATAAATATTAAAATCAAGACAAGCTGCAGATTATTTCACATTTTACTTGTGAGCAACGGCACATTTAAATCTTACAAATATAGTTATTTGGCTTATATCGTGATATATATCATTATCGCCTGAAATGAAAAAAACATATCGTCATATGAAAAAATCTTATATCGCCCAGCTCTAACGTACTCCCATGGAAATGTCACCTTGGAAGAGCTTGCAGTTCAAGATGAGCTTGTGCAAAGGAACAGGAACAGTGGTGAAACCCATCCCATAACTGAGGATGTAGTCACCTGTGTCAGACTCCTTTGAGAAGGGCAGCACAGAGTTCACTATATAGAAGTCATAGATTCCTGTGTTACTCGGAATTTTAACTGGGTCTTTATCGTCACCTCCGACCAAGGAAACAAAACCATCCCTAATGAAAGGAACATTAGGAATAGACTAATCATTGTTAGGCTTTTTGCACTCACCAAATGTAAGAGCAAAGCAAAGCATACCAAATGCAAACAAATCTGACCCCTGAAGGACAAGCAGAGCAAAGATGAAGGCAAGATAGACCCATTCCCCCTGCTGCACAACACCCAGGCCCAAAATACCTGAGTTGGGGTGAAGGTCCAACTCAGGTGTTCTCAATCAGTTTGCCCACTGCACTCCAGCCAATGTGGAGTGCAGATGGTTCCTGCTCAAAAGAGAAGGAACTACACTAACAGTTCCAAGAAACTGGACTACTGGGATCACTAGTGATTCCCATTGCTAGTGATAGACAGAGCTTAAATAATTCTGGAGGCATAAAGGTGATTAGCTATAGAGCTGTTTAAAGAGTTATTGAAGCTAAGCTAAAAATGGAGCTGACGAGCAGCAGTATGACTTACGAGTGTGCTGACGGAGAAGTATAGAGAAGGTCAGAAGGAGCTTCTGTGTGCCTTTGTGAAATTAGAGGAAACATATGATAAGGTGCCAAGAGAGAAAATATGGTACTGGATGAAGAAGTCAGGAGTGGCAGACAAGGTGAGGGTGGTGGATGACATGCATGAGGTCAGCAAGATAATGATGAGGTGTGTAGTAGGAGTGACATATCAGTTGAAGGTGGAGAAGGAAATCCATGATTGGCCCTTTTTTGTCATTGGCGCTGTGATGGACAGTTTGACAGATGAGTTTCCATGGACTATGATGTTCTTAGACAACACTGTAGTGAGAGTGAGGAGCTGGTGGAAGAAATTTTGGAGAGGTGGAGGCATGGTCTGGAGAGTAAAGGAATGGAAGTCAGTAGAACCAAGACCGAATACATGTCTGTGAATGACAGGGTAATGAATGTAACAGTGAAGCTTTCAATACCTGCTATAGAGACCTGCTATAATGGTTTGGAGATGGTGGAACAAACAAAAAGACAGGTGGCGGAGCTAGAGATGGAGAGTTGAAGATGTTAAGATTTTCTTTGAGAGTGGCCAGAAAGGAAAAGATTAGACATAAATATATCAGTGGTACAGCTAAGGTCAGATGCTTTGGAGACAAAATTAGAGAAGCAAGGTTTAGATGGTGTGAACATCTGGATAAATGGGACAAAAGATTCCAGGAAGGAAGAAGAGAGGATGGCTACAA